>NC_053493.1:265934911-266281786 GCF_905171775.1 Rana temporaria | reverse complement strand
TAGAAGAAGACGTCGGGCAAGATGTGGACGAGAAGACCCAAGAAAGAAGCAGAGGAAGAAACCCGAATGAAAGAAGAAGAAAGAAGAAGATTAAAAGATTTGTCAAAAACCGGCTACTGTCATTTTTTACACTTTTGTCACTTTTTTTGGTGAAATGGTAGAGGTACAGTGTACCCCATTACCATTTCACACAGGGGGGGGCCGGGATCTGGGGGTCCCCTTTGTTAAAGGGGCCTTCCAGATTCTGATAAGCCCCCCGCCCGCAGACCCCCACAACCACTGGGCAAGGGTTGTGGGGATGAGGCCCTTGTCCCCATCAACATGGGGACATCCTCCCCATGTTGAGGGCATGTGGCCTGGTACGGTTCAGGAGAGGGGGGGCGCACTCTGTCCCCCCCTCTTTTCTGCGGCCGGCCAGGTTAACGTGCTCGGATAAGGGTCTGGTGTGGATTTTTAGGGGGACTCCACGCCATTTTTTTTTTAATTTGGGGTGGAGTTCCCCTTAAAATCCACACCAGACCTGAAGGGCCTGGTATGGATATTTGGGGGGACCCCACGCCATTTTTTTTGTTTTTACGGTGGGGTTCCCCTTAATATCCATTCCAGACCTGAAGGGCCTGGTAATTTAATTTGGGGGGACCCCCATACATTTTTTTATTTTTAATGAGCAATGACTGTATTCTTTATAGCCATGAGTACTTTAAAATTACTTTTTTTTTCACTTTAGAAATGACATCTTGTACAGGGACAGTTCTAAGCACGGGAAACATGCGCTTCACAGGCATGTTATACCCCCCTCCCCCCCTGCCCTCCCCCCCTGTATGAAATTTAAAGGAATATTTCACTTTTATTATTTCACTTTAACCACTTCCATACCGCGCCTATTCTGGCACTTCTCTCCTCCATGTAAAAATTATATTTATTTCCTGGGAAATTACTCAGGACCCCCAAACATTATATATCTAATTTTTTAGCAGACACCCTAGGGAATAAAGTGGCGGTCATTTTTTATTTGATTTCCAACGGTATTTGCGCAATAATTTTTCTAACGCCTTTTTTTTGGGCCCAAAAAAAAAAACGGTTCATGAATTAAAAAATAACAAAACAGTAAAGTTAACCCAATTTTTAGGGATAATGTGAAAGATGATGTTACACCGAGTAAATAGATACCTAACTTGTCACGCTTTAATATTGCACACACTCATGGAATGGCGCCAAACTTCGGGACATAAAAATATCCATAGGCGATGCTTGATTTTTTTTTACAGGTTTCCAGTTCAGAGTTACAGAGGAGGTCTAGGGCTAGAATTACTGCTCTCGCTCTAACGCACGTGTCAATACCTCACATGTGTGGTTTTAATGGTGTTTACATATGTGGGTGGGACTTACAAGCACGTTCGCTTCTGAGTGCGAGCTACTAGGGACAGGGACTTTTTTTTACCTAATATTTTTCTTTTTGCACTTTTTTGTCCCTTTTTTTTATTTTGGATCACTTTTCTTTCTATTACAAGGAATGTAAACATGCCTTGTAATAGGACTAGTGTGTGACATCCCTTGTAATAGGACTAGTGTGTGACAGGTCCTCTTTATGGAGAGAGGCGGGGTCAATAAGGCTGGAAAGCATGGTATTGGAAAAAAAAAAAAAAAAAAGATCTCATGCTTTCAGCTGCAATCATGTTCGTTCAGCACAGTGGTGTAGTGTATAGCACTTTGACCTAGCAGCAAAAGGGTCGCTGGTTCGAATCCCGCCCGTGACACCATCTGCCTGGAGTTTGCTCTCCCTGTGCTTGCGTGGGTTTCCTCCCACACTATAAAAACATGCTGCAAATCGGATCCTGTCTAAATAAGCCCTAATATGCAGTAGTATATTTAGGTTTTGTGCTGCCCTAGGCCTGACTACATTTCTGCACCTCCTAATAGAAAAATGACCCACCCCTTCCTGTCAAGGCCACACCCTGTTTTTGTATGACATGCCCAGGAATTTTCAGGGGACCCACACACTAGTTCCGGGGGGGAGGGGGGCACTGGATTCCCTTAATTTGCATAGTTTTTCTCTCACTTCCTGTTTGGCTATGGGGCAGGAAGTGAAGGCAAATCTCCCCAATTGGACACAGATAATACAATATAAACTGACAGGGCCTATAACTGTCAGGACCATTAAGGTAAGTACTCACCGAGGCCGAGATGCTGAGGGCGGCTCACCTTTGCGACCCTGTGCAGACCACTCCCTGGAGTTAGAACAGAGGAGGGACGGCACAAGGAGGCACCTGTGCCGGGAACTGGTAGGCAGACTTGGTGCAGCTGACGAAAACAGGGCAGGTGCAGAGGACTGGAGACAGTCGTTGATCAGGCAGGAACGGGCAGGTAAGTCCAGAAGGGACCAACAGGAAACAAAGGCAAATCCGGGTCACAGGCCGTGGGTCAGGAGTTGGAGAGATCAGAGGAAGTCCGTGAGAGCAAGCCAAGGTCAAGGGGCAGGAGACAACAGCAAATCCGATAAGCAGGCAGGGGTCAAGTGTAGGAGACGGCAGAGAATCGTCAAGGTCCAATCCGGGTCAAGCAGGTCAGGGTATTCAGGTTTCAAGGTTCTCTCACAGGGTAAAGCTGACAACGAACCAGCAATTAGCAGAGGGGAAGGGGCTGGCTTAAATAGGCCGCACTGGCCACTGATTGGTCCAAAGTAACATGGGTTCAGAACCAGGCTCCAAGGGACAGCAAGCAAAGTAATACTTGAGCAGTGGCTCAGAGGCAAAGAGCTGGACTCACAATGGACAGGTCCCAGGTTCAATTCCACCCAGAGCCAACTGGGGAAATGTGACCGTAAAGGGCAGTGCCCTGACAATAACCCTCCCTCACTCTATCCAAAATTAAAGAAAATAAAAAGTGTTGATTATAGTTCTAGTTGAAGCACAAATTTCAGAGAGTTTTATTGAGAGGCCTAAGAAACATAATAATATAACCATGCCAATAGGCCAGGATACAGCGTTGCTAAAATGTAGGAATGTGTGTGTGTTAGGGCCCCCCACAAACACCACCCAATGTTAAATAAAAAATTATTAATTTGCAAATAAGTATTATCTGCTCATTTTTTGGGGATGTCTGCACCCCTGATAGTGACAACATTTGTGAGGTGTCTTCACCCTTTCTAATTCAAATTCATTCACTTCCTGTCACATAGCCAAACAGGAAGTGAGGGTAAATCCTTACTAATATCTTTTCTTGGGGACACAGAGATCAATCTTAATAGTTTCCCATTATGTAAATTGCACTCTAGCATTTTGCTGTGTACACCCCAAATTATTAGGGATCTTGGACTTTGGGGTCCATTTACTAAAGGCAAATCCACTTTGCACTACAAGTGGACAAGCAAGGAAGAAAACAAAACAACTTTGCTTCTACAGGATTGGATGTTAAAACCATCAGTGCTTCCTCTCTGATTTTCAGCGACTACGCTTGTACTGCAGAGTGGCTTTGCCTTTACTAAACCCCAAACTAAATAATCATTTGGGGCAGGGATCCTCAAACTACGGCCCTCCAGCTGTTGTAGAACTACACATCCCATGAGGCCTTGTAATGCACTGACATTCACAGACATGACTAGGCATGATGGGAATTGTAGTTCCTTAACAACTGGAGGGCCGTAGTTTGAAGACCCATGATTTGGGGTGTACACAGCAGTGCTGGAGTGCAATTTGCTTAATGGGGACACTAGTTAGATTGACCTGTGTCCCCAAGAAAAGACACTGGTAGGGTTTTAACCTCACTTCCTGTTCAGCTGTGTGACAGGAAGTGAAGCCAATTTTAAGAAAAGGGACACAAAGCTCAACCCAAAAAACACAAGCAGGGGTTCTAACACTCACTTGGCTTCCCTCAAACACCCACAATTTGAATAGGATTGCCTTGCGCTAGATTTAAGCACAGTGCTGTAAATCAGCACTTCAAGCCTGTCCGCCAATACCCCCGCCCGCATACCCCGACAACCAATGGCAAGGGTTGTCGGGAAGAGGCTCTTGTCCCTATCGACATGGGGGCAAGAGTGCTTTGGGGTGGGGGGGCAGTGCCCCCCTCCCTCAAAGCACACACTCCCCCATGTTGAGGGCATGCGGTCTGGTATGGCTCAGGAGGGGGGGGGGCGCTCGCTCGTCCCCACCCCCATTCCTGTCCGGGCCAGACTGCGTGCTTGGGATAAGGGCTTGGTCTGGATCTGGGGGGAACCCCGTGCGGGTTTAACCCCTTACATTCCAGACCAAGCCTAAGAGCCTAATGTACCCCTGGAGGGGGACCCGCGCCGGTTTCAAGTTTGAAATTTGGCGCGGAGTTCCCCTTCATGGTCAGCGCAGGCTGAAAACAGGTCGGAGATTCCCGTGCGCCGCATCACGCAGCGCAATTACGTGTACGCCGCTTGGTATTTACCAAGATTTTCTCGGCGTACTGACAAGGCGCACGGGAAGCCCCGAAAGTTCTTTGTACGCATGCCCAGTATGAAAATGAACCTCCCGAGGTTCAGGCGCACTGTGCAAGCGTACGGGGATCGGTTTTCAAAAGTCACTTTCACTTTCAATTCGGCCCGCAACACACATTCAAACACGTCACTTCACTTCCTCCGCATTACACCCCACCTCCCCCCTAATAAACTCCCGCCCGAATCCCCGCAATTTACATTTCAATATGCCGTGCGCCAGGTCTATACAGGTGCACCATGCGCCCTCTCCTGGGCGCACTGAGCACTTTAGTAACTAAGGAAATACACTGCACTAGCAGCGTATTTCTCCATGAGTCATGGAGCAAAGGCTTGGTAAATCAGCCCACATGTCTACAGGCCTTCCTTTATCTAGATGGCAACTCACCTACTCATAGAAGGTTAATAGATTGGTTTGGCAAGAACAATTCTTCATGAATCCATGCTGATTACTGCTAATGATACAGTTTTCATTACTAAAATCTTGTATATAGTCCCTTATCCCCTCCAAGAGCTTGCATACTATCCTTACTACACCAGATCCTCAGCCACTTGAGTGTTGGTTTATGCTTCAGACTTCCCCGCATCCTGTGTTCCTGTTATCCTGTTTCCTGATTCCACTTGCTGACCCGGCTTGTCTGACCACTCTCTAAACTCCATCTGCACCAACTTGTCCTTGACCTCTGCTTCTGTCTGCTCCATTGACTTCTATTGCACTGACTGGCTCCTGACCCGGCTTGTACCCAGACCGCACTATCGCCTGCTCCTATGTACCCAGAGGCGTTGCTAGGGGGGTGCGGTGTGTGCGGTCCGCCCCGGGTGACACCCGCTAGAGGGGTGACACCATCCCGATTTAAATTTTTTTTTTTTTTTTTAGCTGACATGTGGGGGGGGGGGGGTGTGCAGTGATGCAGGGTGCTGTGTAATGTAAAGGGGTGCAGAGGGCTGTGTAGTGTAAAAGGGTCCAGAGGTGCAGGGGGCTATGTGATGTAAAGGGGTCCAGTGATGCAGGGTGCTGTGTAATGTAAAGGGGTCCAGAGATGCAGGGTGCTATGAGATGTAAAGGGGTCCAGTGATGCAGGGTGCTGTGTAATGTAAAGGGGTCCAGTGATGCAGGGTGCTGTGTAATGTAAAGGGGTCCAGAGGTGCAGGGTGCTGTGTAATGTAAAGGGGTCCAGTGATGCAGGGTGCTGTGTAATGTAAAGGGGTGCAGAGGGCTGTGTAGTGTAAAAGGGCCCAGAGGTGCAGGGGGCTATGTGATGTAAAGGGGTCCAGTGATGCAGGGTGCTGTGTAATGTAAAGGGGTCCAGAGATGCAGGGTGCTATGAGATGTAAAGGGGTCCAGTGATGCAGGGTGCTGTGTAATGTAAAGGGGTCCAGTGATGCAGAGTGCTGTGTAATGTAAAGGGGTCCAGAGGTGCAGGGTGCTGTGTAATGTAAAGGGGTCCAGTGATGCAGGGTGCTGTGTAATGTAAAGGGGTGCAGAGGGCTGTGTAGTGTAAAAGGGTCCAGAGGTGCAGGGGGCTATGTGATGTAAAGGGGTGCAGAGGTGCAGGGTGCTGTGTAATGTAAAGGGGTCCAGTGATGCAGGGTGCTGTGTAATGTAAAGGGGTGCAGAGGGCTGTGTAGTGTAAAAGGGTCCAGAGGTGCAGGGGGCTATGTGATGTAAAGGGGTGCAGAGGTGCAGGCGGCTGTGTAATGTAAAAGGGGTGCAGTGATGCAGGGTGCTGTGCAATGTAAAAGGGTCCAGAGATGCAGGGTGCTATGAGATGTAAAGGGGTCCAGTGATGCAGGGTGCTGTGTAATGTAAAGGGGTCCAGTGATGCAGGGTGCTGTGTAATGTAAAGGGGTCCACAGGTGCAGGGTGCTGTGTAATGTAAAGGGGTCCAGTGATGCAGGGTGCTGTGTAATGTAAAGGGGTGCAGAGGGCTGTGTAGTGTAAAAGGGTCCAGAGGTGCAGGGGGCTATGTGATGTAAAGGGGTGCAGAGGTGCAGGGTGCTGTGTAATGTAAAGGGGTCCAGTGATGCAGGGTGCTGTGTAATGTAAAGGGGTGCAGAGGGCTGTGTAGTGTAAAAGGGTCCAGAGGTGCAGGGGGCTATGTGATGTAAAGGGGTGCAGAGGTGCAGGCGGCTGTGTAATGTAAAAGGGGTGCAGTGATGCAGGGTGCTGTGCAATGTAAAAGGGTCCAGAGATGCAGGGTGCTATGAGATGTAAAGGGGTCCAGTGATGCAGGGTGCTGTGTAATAAAAAGGGGTCCAGTGATGCAGGGTGCTGTGTAATGTAAAGGGGTCCAGTGATACAGGGTGCTGTGTAATGTAAAGGGGTCCAGAGGTGCAGGGTGCTGTGTAATGTAAAGGGGTCCAGTGATGCAGGGTGCTGTGTAATGTAAAGGGGTCCAGAGGTGCAGGGGGCTATGTGATGTAAAGGGGTCCAGTGGTGCAGGGGGCTGTGTAATGTAAAAGGGTCCAGAGGTGCAGGGGGCTATGAGATGTAAAGGGGTCCAGTGATGCAGGGTGCTGTGTAATGTAAAGGGGTGCAGTGATGCAGGGTGCTGTGTAATTTTAAAGGGGTCCAGTGATGCAGGGGGCTGTGTAATGTAAAGAGGTCCAGAGGTGCAGGGTGCTGTGTAATGTAAAAGGGTCCAGAGGTGAAGGGGGCTGTGAGATGTAAAGGGGTCCAGTGATACAGGGTGCTGTGTAATTTTAAAGGGGTCCAGTGATGCAGGGTACTGTGTAATTTTAAAGGGGTCCAGTGATGCAGGGTGCTGTGTAATGTAAAGGGGTCCAGTGATGCAGGGTGCTGTGCAATGTAAAGTGGTCCAGAGGTGCAGTTGTGGAGAGGGGTACACAGTAGTAACAAAAAGATATTGAAGGATGCAGAGGTATGCAGGGGGCACAGTGGGGTGTTTTTACATTTTAACGTGGGGGGGGGGTGCCAGATATTGGATCCGCCCCGGGTGCCAAATGCTCTAGGTACGCCCCTGGCCTATAGGCTCCTGAGATGTGAATTCCGGTCCTGGAGAAAGAGAGGTGGGGAAAGGGGACAAAGAAAAATGGAGAGAAAGAAGAAGGGATAGAACGAAGAAAGATGGATAGGGAGAGAGAGAAAAGGGAAAGAAAGGAGAACAGAGAGCAAACAGTAGGGTAAAAAATATTTGAAAAATGTTATTGGGGGGGGGGGGGGGACACCATATTTTACCACACCAGGTGACACCAACCCTAGTGACGCCACTGTCTGTACCTGATCTGTCCTACCAGTATATGGCTCAGCTTGCCTGACTCTGCTTCCTGACACATCCTGCTGTGCCTGCTGTTCTACAATCTGCTACCAGTGCATGCCCCACCTGCCCGATATCGCCAGTACCAGCCTACTTCAGTCTGCCATCCTCCATCTGCTTCACTGAAGACTATTGACAACCTCTCCTGCCTGGTGTGGATACCTGCTCTGCTACTGACCAGACCTACAGGCACTCGTGCCACTCTGCACTCCTGTGCCTTCTGTACACACTACCAGGGGCCCCGAGTCAGAGGTGTAAGAGAGGCCTTCCTCATTATTTCAGGCTCTGCTACCAGGTATGTGGCACAGACTTCATTAACTTAGAGCTCAGAGCAGACATAAAGGGTTCCATATCTGGACCCATCCATTCTGGAAATGTATTTAATTCAGGTTTACAACCCATCTCATGTAACCTGGAAATACCTTCTCTTATTTTTCTCCAGGAGTAGGTATGTTCCAGGTCACTAGAATTAGCGTATACTCAGACTATCCCAACTCTCACGAGTTCTAAAAGTGAAAAATTCACAGTAAACTCTCATGCCGCGTACACACGATCATTTTTCAGCATGAAAAAAAACGCTGTTTTTCAGCATGTCCAAAAAACGAAGTTTTCCCAACTTCATCATTAAAACGACGTTGCCTACACAACATCGTTTTTAAAAAATGATCTAGCAAAGCGCGGTGACATACAACACGTACGATGGCACTATAAAGGGGAAGTTCCATTCACCTTTGGGCTGCTGTAGCTGATTCCGTGTTAGTAAAAGACGATTTGCGCTTTTCTGTCTGTTACAGCGTGATGAATGTGCTTACTCCATTATGAATGGTAGTTTTACCAGAACGAGCGCTCCCGTCTCATAACTTGCTTTTGAGCATGCATGGTTTTTTTTACATCGTTTTAGCCCACACACGATCATTTTTTACAACCCGAAAAACTACGTTTAAAAATGCAGCATGTTCGAATTTTTTTTTTGTCGTTTTTCAGAACCTGAACACACGATCATTTTAAATGACGTTTTTGAAAAACAATGTTTTTTTCATGCCGAAAAATTATCGTGTGTACGCGGCATCAGGCTTTTGTGCATGGCCTGAAGCAATTGTGGATCATGGGTTAACACTCCCATAGCCACTGTTTAGTTACCTGACCAAAAAACACTGTCCGCCCCTTTGTTCAACAAACGTAGGAGCCAACTAAATAGGGGTATCCTGTTTGTACTGTTTTGCCAGCTCAGAGTTCAGTTTGTGTAAACTTCCCTATTTATTCAAATTCCACATCTCTGAGGTTGCGATAATGCACCTCCCCATCTGCCATATTGCCTCTATCATGTTGCCTTTTCCTATGCTTAGTAATGAGAGGTCTGGCACACTTTTTCTTTCCCACTAGCAGATCATTATCTGAACTATCTCTATTTCCTCATCCTCTTTATCATTTGAAGAGAGCACACCCTCACAATCCCAGTTATGGTGAGTGACAATGACCCAGCTGGCAGGCAAATTTACATTTTACAATCCCCTGCAAGTTACTCCTCTGGCCCTTTTGATATGTAAAATGCAATTAGCCTGCCAGCTGTGTTAGGCCATATATCTATAAAAAAAAAAATATATATATATATATATATATATATATATATATATATATATATATATATATATATATATATATATATATATATATATATATATATAGTTGTGCTCATAAGTTTACATACCCTGGCAGATTAACGATTTTCCATTTTTCTGAGAATATAAATGTTTATTTCACTCATGGTTAGTGTTTGGCTGAAGCCATTTATTATCAATCAAATGTGTTTAGTCTTTTTAAATCATAATCACAACAGAAACTACCCAAATTACCCTGATCAAATGTTTACATACCCCAGTTGTTATTACCATCTATTGCCCCCTTTAACATCAATGACAGCTTGAAGTATTTTGTGATATTTGTGGATGAGGCTCTTTATCTTCTCAGATGGTAAAGCTGTCCATTCCTCTTGTCAAAAAGCCTCCAGTTCCTGTAAATTCTTGGGCTGTCTTGCATGAACTGCATGTTTGAGATTTCCCCAGAGTGGCTCAATGATATTGAGATCAAGAAACTAAGATGGCCACTGTTAAATGCCGGGGGGCAGGGGGAAGAGGTGACAGAGATAGAACAGAGGACATAGTGGACATATGCCTCTAACAGGTGTCATGCGATGTGTTGTCAAAAACCTCTTCCTATCCAGGCGTTGCTTCCAAAATATTCAGACATAACTTCATTATATGATGGTTTATTCTTCCAACGATTATGACAGCAAACAGATTAATGCTTACGTTGTTACAGCTTAGTCAAACATCATGGCAGGTAGGCATCACAAAGTTACAGAAGGAGGAAATAGATGGTACATCTTCTATGCTGGCTATAGAGCCTCTCCGAGCAGGTTGGTTTCCAAACTTCCATCTCATCAGCAGAGTCCCTTCCCCGTCGGGTCGGGGGTGACCCTGAGGTCCCTCCATCCAGGGGTGGCCCTGGAGATCCTAACTTACTACGCTCATCATGTGTTCTTATACAAGTTTAACAGCTAACTAAGCACAATTGGCTCATTTCCAAACAAGGTCGCGATGAGCTCTAACGCTCGCTATGTATATTTAAGTAACATCTCCTCCCCTATCCTTGACATGGGACTTTAGGAATAGAAATGGCCTACACCATACCATCTGTTCTGTTGTCCTACATTGACCTTCGTTTGTCTTTAACAAACCTTCAAATGCTACCATGTTTAAGCATTGATTCAGAGACCTTTATAACATAATATCAATACATTTAAAATCTAACAGCCACTCCAGAACCTTCACTTTATTCTGCTGTAACCAATGACAGATCGAGTTGGCCTTGTGTGTTGGAATGTCCAAGTACGTCCCATGTCCCAGTAAGGAAAAAAACGCGCTGATTCTAAAGAATAATTAATTAATTAAAGGCAGCAGCTTGACTGGGATAAACACAAATAACAGATAAAAAACGTCCAATGCGCAGCTTCCTGGCTGATGAATACAAATGTTCCACCAGTATTATTTGATAACATACTGCATTATTCTTGCCAACAATTTTGACCAAATTTCATGTGCCTTTTTAGCTCACACATCCACAAAACATCAGCGATCAACCTCTGTGATTCACAGTAGGAATGGTGTACCTTTCATCGTAGGCCTTGTTGATTCCTCTCCAAATGTAGTGTTTATGGTTGTGGCCAAAAGCCACAACCATAAATTTGTGCCAGAAAAATTTGTGCCAGAAGGTTTGAGGCTTGTCTCTTTGTTGTTTGGTGTATTGTAAGCGAGATACTTTGTGAACAATGTTCCTGGCAGTTGTGGCTAAAATTTTAGTTGGTCTACCTGACCATGGTTTGGTTTCAACAGAACCCCTTATTTTCCACTACTTGATTAGAGTTTGAACACTGCTGATTGGCATTCTTAGTTCCTTGGATACCTTTTTATATCCCTTACCTGTTTTATACCGCTCAACTACCGTTTCCCGCAGATCCTTTGACAATTCTTTTGCTTTGCCAATGACTCAGAATCCAGGAACGTCAGTGCAGCACTGGATGAAAAATGCAAGGGTCTGTCAGGAGTCCAGAAACTCATTGACCTTTCATACAAACACACACACACACTAATTACAAGCACAGATCACAGGTGAGGATGGTTACCTTTAATGGTCATTCAAACCTCTGTGTGTCAACTTGTGTGCCCCCAATTGATTTGCTTGCACCTATCTAGTAAGGTTGAAAGAGAAGACTAAATTGTGGGACTTTTAGATGAAGCACACTGCTAGATTAAATGAACCAACTATGGTAAACATTGTTTATTAATTACAAAGAGGGCATGACATACACATAATATAAAATTGATAAATATAATGATTATGAGTCTCAACAAATAGAGTCTAGACAATGCAAGATAGTACCTAATTGTCTCAATATAGCATACATGGTAATGTATAATAGTCATAGGTCTCACTAAATACAGTCTAGACAATACATAGTTGTACATATTAGTCTCATAGTAACATAACATGGTAATAAGCCTTGGGTATGTGAACCAAATTTGTAATGGTAGCAAATAAATCGTCAGCGTCACGGCGTCACAGGTGACGTCACTCGCTAGCCATGTGAGCGTGGCATCGACCCGCATGGAGTGCCTGCCCCACCCCCCACAATGGGAGGGGAGGGGGAGGTCCCGATGCGGGTCGCAGCTCCCGGGGATAATGGAAACAAGCCTATCCTCAACTGCCAGAACTGTTCCCTGTATAAGGAAGAAATAAACATTGGCAATATAACGGTCACAGTAGTATTAGGCGTACATATAGAAATTTAGCTGTGTGCTTCCATCCCCGATAGTATGAGAACAAATTGCTAAAATAAAGCTAGGTTGGGACTTTGAGTGAGGCAATACCTAGTATATACCTCCATCCCCAATAGGTTGAAAGAGAAGACTAAATTGTGGGACTTTTAGCTGAAGCACACTGCTAGATTAAATGAACCAACTATGGTAAACATTGTTTATTAATTACAAAGAGGGCATGACATACACATAATATAAAATTGATAAATATAATGATTATGAGTCTGAACAAATAGAGTCTAGACAATGCAAGATAGTACCTAATTGTCTCAATATAGCATACATGGTAATGTATAATAGTCATAGGTCTCACTAAATACAGTCTAGACAATACATAGTTGTACATATTAATCTCACAGTAACATAACATGGTAATAAGCCTTGCGTATGTGAACCCGAATTTGTAATGGTAGCAAATAAATATAATGACAAATAGTGGTTGGTTAGCAGTGTGCTTCATCAAAAAGTCCCACAATTTAGTCTTCTCTTTCAACCTATTGGGGATGGAGGTATATACTAGGTATTGCCTCACTCAAAGTCCCAACCTAGCTTTATTTTAGCAATTTGTTCTCATACTATCGGGGATGGAAGCACACAGCTAAATTACTATATGTACGCCTCATACTACTGTGACCTTTCTATTGCCAATGTTTCTTTCTTCCTTATACAGGGAACAGTTCTGGCAGTTGAGGATAGGCTTGTTTCCATTATCCCCGGGAGTTGCGACCCGCATTGGGACCTCCCCCTCCCCTCCCATTGGTCTGTAAACTGTAGAAATAAGCTTAAAAGGTACTTAACTCAGGTTAGAGTGGGTTCATGATCTACGTAGTAACGAGGACCCAAGCTTCTATAAGCAGTTGTTGAAGATCAGGTGAAAGTGTCTTCAGGTATAGCTTCTTCTGGTTGGGCACAGATCTTCCTTGGTCTTAAGGGCATAAGCCGAAGAGGACTCCATAATGCCCTAAAGCTGAGTTCCACTCAAAAGTGTAAGCTCCACTTGTTTGCTTCTTCCCCCCCTCCAATGGCACATTTGGGGGGGGGGGAAGTGGTACCTGTGTTTGACAGATACCTGTCCCCACTTCCGGCGAGACATGGAGAGGTCCCCCCGCAGTTCAGCCCCCTCCTCTTTCCTCTGCTGCTGGGCCAGTTAGAAAGCACAGCGTGCTTGTTCAGTAGGGAACAGTCGAAAGGTTTCACTGCCGGTTTCCCTTAAAACAAATGGTGGCGGCAGCACCCATGGCCCCGTACACACGAGAGGATATCCGCTGGAAACGGTCCGCCGGACCGTTTCCAGCGGATAAATCCTCTGGCGGATTTGGATCTGATGGCTGTACACCCCATCAGATCGAAATCCGCGCGGAATAAATCCGCTGAGACGTGTCGCGCCATCGCCGCGACGATGACGCGGCGACATGCGCGATGCTGGAAGGTAAATACTTCCACGCATGCGTCGAATCATTACGACGCATGCGAGGGAGGGGAGCGGACGGACTGATCCGGTGAGTCTGTACAGACGACCGGATCAGTCCGCTGGACTGGATTCCAGCGGATAGATTTTGTAGCATGCTACAAAATTTTTATCCGCTGGGAATCCGTCGGCTGGATTTTTATCCACCGGGAAATGTCCGCTCGGACGTACAGACGACCGGATCTATCTGCTGGAACTGATCCTCGGATCAATCCCAGCGGATAGATCCGGTCGTCTGTACGAGGCCCAAGAGCCATTCAGAAAATCGGCTGGGATGCCAACATCGTGGGATCCCTGGACAGGTAAGTGTCCTAAAATTAAAAGTCAGCAGCTACAATATTTGTAGTTGCTGACTTTTAATTTTTGGAGGGGGGGGAATGGAGCTCCGCTTTAAGACTGATTTTTCGGCATTAAAAAAACGTTGTTTTTCAAAAATGTGTGGGCTTCACATCATTTTTCAGGTTCTGAAAAACGACAAAAAACAAAATTCGAACATGCTGCATTTTTTAACGTCGTTTTAGGCCTCGTACAGACGAGAGGATATCTGCTGGAAACGGTCCACCGGACCGTTTCCAGCGGATAAATCCTCTGGCAGATTTGGATCTGATGGCTGTACACACCATCAGATCTAAATCCCCGCGGAATACATCCGCGGTGACGTGGCCGCGCCGTCGCCGCGATGATGACGCGGCGACGTGCGCGACCCTGGAAGGTAAATACTTCCACGCATGCGTCAAATCATTACGACGCATGCGAGGGATGGGAGCGGACGGACTGATCCGGTGAGTCTGTACAGACGACCGGATCAGTCCGCTGGACTGGATTCCAGCGGATAGATTTCTTAGCATGCTAAGAAATTTTTATCCGCTGGGAATCCGTCGGCTGGATTTTTATCCGCCTGAAAATGTCCGCTCGGATGTACACACGACCGGATCTATCTGCTGGAACTGATCCGCGGATTAATCCCAGCGGATAGATCCGGTCGTGTGTACGGGGCCTTAAATGATGTCGTTTAAAACTATGTCGTTTTTCGGGTATTGGTGGTTCATGGGACAATCCAGCAGAGGAGGGCGTGAAGGAGGAGGAGGAGGAGGAGGAGGAGGTGGAGCTGACAGGACTTGCATCATTGCCACCAGCTGTATGGAGATGTGGCGGCAAAACAAGCTCTGGCACTGAGTCCTGTCCTGCATCCTTCCTAGTTGCAAGCAAAGTTACCAAGTGTGCTGTGAACAAAATATATTGTCCCTGACAATGCTTGCTGGATCACGAATCAGCAGTAATTTGAACATTGCTGCTGACTGCCTTGTCCAATGATGCCAAAACATTGCCTTCCACGTGATGGTACAGAGCTGGAATGGCCTTATGTGTAAAAAAAAAGCGACTAGGAACTGGCCATTGTGGTACAGCACATTCTGAAAATTCACAAAAGGGGCACAATACACCAAAAGAAAAGGCAGGAGTTGTAAAGCCAGCAGGTTAAACAAGCTTGAATTTAAAAGTTTTTTTAATGCAGCAGCTTGGGTAGAAAAATGTGTCTGCTGTTCTCTACAGTTGGTGGTGTTCTGCTGGCAGACGTGTTGCAAGAACCTGTGACGCCCATTGCTATACCATCATCCCTGTCAGTGGAGACTGCTGAGAGTTCATGAGATATAGCGGGGGTAGACATGGAAGGTGAGGAGGTGAAGAATTGTGTCCCTTGTGTGTGTCCTTCAGGTGCTATTGCCAACAGGCTGAGTGGTGAGAGGTTAACCACTTTAAGACCAAGCCTACTTGTTTACAGCTAAAATCTGTATTTTTTGCTAGAACCCCGAAACATTATATATATTTTTTTAGCAAAGACCCTACAGAATAACATGGCAGCCGTTGCAACCTTTTACACTGCATGGTATTTGCACAGTGCGCTTTTGAACACTTTTTTTGGGTAAAAATACCCTTTTTTTAATAAAAAAATAAGAAAGCAGTAAAGTTAACCAAATTTCTTTGCATATTGTGAAAGATGATGTTACGCCAAGTACCTAACATGTTACGCTTTAAAACTGCATGCACTTGTGGAATGGTAACAAACTACAGTACTTAAAGGGGTTGTAAAGGAATTTTTTTTTTTCATAATAAGCATCTTTTACCTGCAGACATTCCTCTTTTCACGTCCTCATTGTTCGTTTTTGCTCAGAAGTTGCTCTATTTCTTCTCTGTTCTGTTCACTTCCTGCTTGTCTGATTTTACTGACCACCGTGATGGGAGGCTTTACTGCGGTGGTCAGTAACGTGCTCGCCCCCTCCTGGGAACTACATCTGTGTGGCCGGAAGCTCTCTACGTGTTAGAGACTTCAAGGAGGTGTGAATTACTGGGCGTGCCGCAATTCATACTGGGAAATGTAGTTCTTACATGAACGAGCGATGCAAACTAGGAAGTGAATGAGAGAACAGAAACTAGAACGCCGGAGGTGAAATAAATGAAGGAATTTAATAGGTATTTACTTGTTTTTTTAACAGAATCATTACACTATTCTGTCTGTCTACCTTGCAGACATTAATTTTAGGCAATTTTTTTTCCTTTACAACTCCTTTTAACCACTTCCTGCCCAGCGTATGCAGAATGGTGTCCGGAAAGTGGTACAGTTATCTTGACTGGGCGTAATATGATGTCCAGCAGGATAACAACCCAGTGTGCTCCCGTGGGGGTGCGCAGCGCGGCAATCGGTACTGCGTCAGTCTGACACACCGCATCTCCGATCTCGGTAAAGAGCCTCTGAAGAAGGCTCTTTACCACACGATCAGGGGTGTCCACTTATTGCCTATTGCATCCATCTGGAGCGGTAACCTCTCTTCCTTCATCTGCTCACAGTGTAACTAGGAAGAGTCGTTTATCGGCTTTTGCTCCATTTGCACTGACAGACGCAAGTAGAGTAGAGCCGATCAGCTGCTCTCCTGACGGGGTGTCTACACTGATTATCAGTGCAGCCCCCTAAGGATGCCCACCCAGGACCACCAGTGATGCCCATCCAGGGCTACCAGGTATGCCAATCAATACCCAATAGGGATGGCACTCAGTGCTCATCAGTGATGCCTGCCAGTGCCTCCTGATCAGTGCTGCCTGAGGCCCTGTACACACGATCAGTCCATCCGATGAGAACAGTCCGAAGGACCGTTGTCATCGGTTAACCGATGAAGCTGACTGATGGTCTGATGTGCCTACACACCATCAGTTAAAAAAACGATCGAGTCCAACGTGGTGACATAAAACACAACGACGTGCAGAGAAAAATGAAGTTCAATGCTTCCAAGCATGCGTCGACTTGATTCTGAGCATGCGCGGGTTTTTAACCGATGCTTTTGCGTACTAACCATCGGTTTTGACCTATCGGTTAGGCATCCATCGGTTCAATTTTAAAGCAAGTTCTAAAAATTTTGACCGAAGGATAACTGACCGATGGGGCCCACACACTATCGGTTTGGACCGATGAAAAGGTCCTTCAGTCCGTTTTCATCAGTTTGAAACGACCGTGTGTACGCGGCCTAACAGTGCCATCTCTTAGTGCTGACCATCAGTGCCCATCATTGCCACCTACGTACTTTGTCCCATTATGAATTGAATGCTGTAAAATGGGCCCACATGCTCAGACCTGACCTTTTTACCATTAATATATTTGAAGAATTTCTTTGGGTTTGTCTACAGCCCTATACACACGGTTAGGCCCCATACTCACGACCAAACATGTCTGCTGAAACTGGCCCGCAGGCCAGTTTCAGCAGACATGTTTGGTCGTGTGTGGGCGCGAGCGGGCCGAATTCCAGCAAACATTTGCCCGCCGGGCCTTTTCCCAGCAGACAAATATTCCTGGACTTGTTTTAAAACAGTCCGCTGGAATTCTGCCCGCTCGGACATGTACGGTCGTCAGTACAGACCTACCGTACATGTCCAGGCGCCCGCCGTCCCTCGCATGCGTCGAATGACTTCGACGCATGCGTGGAAGCATTTTAAAGGCGGGCCGCCCACGTCGCCGCGTCATTGTCGCGGCGACACCGCGTCATCGACGCGGCGACACCGCGGACACGCCCCGCGTATTGTTTACGCGCGGACTTCTGTACGATGGTGTGTACAACCATCGTACAGAAGCCCTCTGGCAGACATGTATGGTGAAAACGGTCCGACGGACCGCTTTCACCATACATGTTTGTCCGTGTGTACCCGGCCTAAGACTTTCTAAACAAACTTCAAAATTAGCAAGTTTTCAAAAAAATCCTACCGTGTGTACGCTCCATCGGACAAACTTTTTTGGTTTTCATCGGACAAAAGTTCACTCTGCAAACGGACAAACTTTTCATCAACAAAAGTCCTACGGTGCAAAGTCCTATCGTGTGTACAGAAAGTGCAAATACGCATGCCCAGAACCAATGTTTTTTTTTAAATCAAAGTCTGTTTATTAAGCAAAAAAGAGACATTACACCCAGAAGGATATCATGACAACCATGAAATATAACTTACAGTATCTCTTAACAGTAAAATATAACATCATTCCTTACTAGTATAAACATAAATTCAAGACTACTTAATCGGTACCAATAACAGTCGGTTACTTCAGGGTATTTACATCCCGTGTTGCCCGGGGTCCCCCCACTCGTCACAGACATCTCCCCTCAACCAGGAGACGAAACAGAAGGGGTAGGCCACGGCTCCTCTGACTATACACAGGTGTCGGCAGCCTTGAGCCACCTATCCCATACTTTTTCGTATTTAGAAGGACAACCTCTATGAGAGTATATCAATTTTTTGTACGGCAAGACTGTGTTAACCTCCGCAATCCAGTGCGAGACATTCGGAGGGTCAGGCCTCATCCACACTCTAGCAACCACCTTACGAGCAGAGAACAGAGTTTCGTGTAGAAATATTTTCGAAAATGTATTAATGTCAGGGTCAGGGAAAATTCCCAGAAGACACGATTTCAGTTCTAGGGTTATGGGAGATCCCATTGTGTCGTGTAGGAACCGTACAACCTGGGACCAGAAGGCCTGTATCTTGGGGCAGGAGGTGGAAGAAAGTGCCCGTCTCCCGACCACACATTGGGCAGGTATCCGAGGAGTCGCTTTTGTACCTTGAGATCCTTAATGGCGTCAGATACGCTCTGTGTGTGATAAATATCTGAGTCTCTGCAATGGGGCCCATGTCTCTCTCCCACCTAGATTTTAGAGCATACGCCGCTGCAGTGACAGCATAGTGTAAAAATGAGAAATTAGCTTCTTAGGATTCGGGTGTTTTACTGGCTTCCCAGAACCAATGTTAAAATCAACCAACAATAGCAGAAGTTGACCAAAGGGTGGCGGTAAAGAGCAGAAAAACCACGTGATGTTGGGAATGTTTGCAGAAAAGTCCTGCTGTGTGTATACTATGGTCCCAGGCCAACTCCCTTCGGACAAAAATCCACGAAAAAGTTTGTTTAAAGTCCTACCGTGTGTATGAGGCTTTACTCTCTTTTGCAATCTGTTGTTCGAATTTTTACATATTCTGTTATATTCTTTGTAACATTTAAATGATGATAGTGTTACTTCATTTTTATATTTTTAAAAAGCTCTTTTCTTATCATGTACAGCTGGGGTGGCAAACACAAGGCCCGCGGGCCGAATCCGGCCCGCCAAGCCTTGTCATGTGGCTCGCCAGCCTCCACCTTTTGTTCTCACAGCAGCGCAGTGTATAAGCCCGATTTTCTCCTGTCAGTGAACTTCTATGGGACAGGAGAAGCTGCGTGTAAATGTAGGGGTGTCTGGCTGCATCTGCGTTGGCTCACTGTGGTAATTACACTGTCACAGTGCACAGTTACCCCCTACACAAATGGGAGAGGCTGAGTCTGCTCTGCCTTCCCCCTCCCCTCTTCCTGTGTGAAGTCAGTGCAGACTGCAGTGAGTGAAGGAGCTGTGGGGCTGGGAAATTATGCACAGAGCAGCCGGCAGATAGAAGGTACACAGGATATCTCCAGGAACCATCCAAATGTGAGCTCAGTGACTCTTATCTCCCTTCCCCTTCTCCCTTTCCCTCGTTTTTAAACTTTTTTGTCATATGCCTGTGGCAGTGCTTGGTCCCTTGTGCTTTTGGGTGGGTTCACACTGGTTTGCTGTGTTTTGGCCCATTGCTGGTGTATCTGCAGTTTTCCTGCATTTTACCCACAGTCCTATTGATTTCTATTAGGTTGTGTGTTTTTTCTGCATTTTCTGAAAGCGCACTAAAATTCATACATCTTTGGCGCACTGTCAGATAATGCAGCAAAAACCTGCTACCTGATATATATCAATCCCTGAATCCCTGCCCTCTGTACGTAGCGCACCCCTGAATCCCTGGACTGTGTACGTAGCGCACCTCTGAATCCCTGGACTGTGTACGTAGCGCACCTCTGAATCCCTGCACTGTGTACGTAGCGCACCCCTGAATCCCTGCCCTCTGTACATAGCACACCCCTGAATCCCTGCACTGTGTACGTAGTGCACCCCTAAATCCCTGCACTGTGTATGTAGCACACCCCTGAATTCCTGCACAGTGTACGTAGCACACCCCTGAATTCCTGCACTGTGTACGTAGCACACCCCTGAATTCCTGCACTGTGTACGTAGTACGCCCCTGAATTCCTGCACTGTGTACGTAGCATAATCCTGACGTAATTTTGAACTCTGTATGTAGTGCGACCCATATACAACTGGCCCTTTGAGGGCAACCACACTGCTGATGCGGCCCTCGACAAAATTGAGTTTGACACCCCTGATGTACAGTATAGCTTTTTTTTACTTTGGCCTGAGCCACATAGGTTTTATTTTTAGCCTTTTAAACTTGTTGCCTATGAAAATATATTTTGTACTGTGTTCACATACTGGCCCAGATTCAAGAAGCACTTGCGCGGGAGCAAGTGTGATTTGCGCCGCGCAAGTACTGATTTGCTCCCAGGCAAATTTGCGGCTGATTCTGTAAACCAGCTAAGCCTGAAATTCTGCCTTTGACCCGCGCACGCAGCCTCGCTGCTCCGGCGCAATTATTGCGCAATTTTGCGCGGGGTGTAACTTGCGCATTCATGTTATTCCCTCAGCTAATATGCAAATTAGGTACTGCCGATGATTCTGAAACATGCGCGTGTGATGCGCATCTTGCGCTGGAAGCGCGCAAGCTTTTTTCCCCGCGCAAACTTGCTCCTTCTAAAAGCAGGGGCAAGTTAGCAAAAGATGGCCACATGTCAGCTGCAGGAGCGCGCAACTTCAGCAGCACCTAGACAGACGAGCTGAACAAGCAGAGCACCCACATTTTCGGGACCTCACATCTGTGCACCAACATGCCAGGGGCAGCTATGGTTCTTGATATTCTATTGACTGAGCCGACTCGTAGGAGGGCACGGGAGAGGATTTACAGAGGGCGCTACAACCTTTTTGATATGAGTGATAATGAGGTGTATCGCATGTTTCGCTTCAGCCCTGAAGTCATCCTTGAGTTGGTAACAATCCTGCAGGATGACATCAGCAGCCCGACCCATCGGGGACAGGCAGTGCAGCCACTGGTGAAGGTAGTGGCAACCCTTCATTTTTTGACAAGTGGCTCATTTCAGCGCACAGGTGGAATGGTGGCGGGGATGTCCCAATCCAGCATGAGCAGGTGTGTGCACCAAGTGATCCCTGCAATACTCAGACGCATGGGCACACAATTTATCAAACCAACCACGGCTGACCTGCGGCAGAAGGCAATCAGTGATTTTTATGAAATAGACAGATTCCCACGCACTGTGGGTGCAATAGATTGTACCCATGTGGCACTACGCCCCCCCGGCACCTCGAGCATATCTACTGCAACAGGAAGCATTGGCATTCGATAAATGTGCAGGTGATTGTGGATGCACATGGCCTCATATGGCATGTCCGTGCCAAACACCCAGGGTCAAGCCATGACAGTTTTATTTACCGACACAGCCCCATCCCAACCGAGTTTGACCAGAACATGTATGGAGACAGCTGGCTGATTGGTGAGTGACATGGGTGTCAGGTATGACTGCCCCCCCCCATGATGCAGACATCACAAGGGGCACATGCACGACTAACATCCTCCTGTCTTTTCCCTTCCAGGTGACGCAGCATATGCCCATCACATGATGACCCCATTTCGTAACCCTCAAACACCAGGAGAGGAAAGATTTAACGAAGCCCATGCACGTACCCATGCGGTGGTGGAGCGCACATTTGGCATCCTTAAATCTCGATTCAGATGTCTGGATAAATCAGGGGGGACCCTGTTGTATTCACCCAACTTTGTGTGCCAAATCATCGGGGCATGTTGTATTCTCCACAATTTTGCTGAGAGAAGGGGCATGCACATTGAGCTACGCAATGACCTTACCCCCGAACCACGCAACCCCCCCCCCCCAATAAACACTACCGGATCTTCTGAGGGAAGAGCAATCCGGAATGGTCTTGTGGAACGTCTATATGCACATTAAACACACCCTGAGCTTGTCACAAGTATAATGCATGTATGCACACCACTGTAGTCCCTAGCACACACATGACACATGCACCCCAAATTGGATTAGACCCAACAATACCCCATGGTATTAGGGAGCAGCAACGCCGCGTCAAGGCTCCAATTATGTTGCTGTCCATTCATACACCTTTCACATGGCAGAGGGTGACACCCCTTTTCCAGCAGGAGTGCCACCCCCCCCCCCCCCCCTTCACACACCAGTCACACTGTAGTATACACTCCTCACCGTGTGTAGGGACTACAAATACAGTAAATATAAAAGCTCATATTCTGAGCATATATAATAAAAAAAGAGCTCATATTCTGAGCATATAATATTTGTTCAAATTATATTAATTCTTATATTATGTAATATTTATTTCTTCTTTGGGCCAAGGGTGCCCCGGCTCCGGCTCCTCAATCTCCGTGGTGCGGAGGAGGCATGGGGTGGGGATGGAGGGGGGGGAGGAGCATCAACCCCTACTTCCAGACTCCTCGCAGGTGGTGGCTGCATGCCCTCCATGGCGTTGGTCTGGGCCAACATCCGCATTTGGCGGGTGGTGGTGTTCCGCTGATGACGGCGGGTAACTCTCCCCTCCTCCCGCACTGCAGCGGTGTTGGCCTGCACAGCAGCGGTGTTGGCCTCCACCGCAGCTGCCATCCTGCTGACCTCAGCGGTTAATAAAGCGGGGGCGTTCTGCTGAGCCACCAAGCAGGTGACTATGGCCTTGGAGTTGCCACTTATTTCATCCAGGCTTTGTGAGGCATGTTTGTCCCGGTCTGCATGCAGGGTGAGGGCATGCTGCACAGAGGTGGAGGTGGATGCCAAGCTGTCCGCCAGACGTCTTACATCTCCCACCATGGCCCCTATATGGCGGCTCTGCAGGGCCTGCTCCTCCAGCAGACCGTGACGGAGGCTGGAGGGTATATGCCTGGTTTTGGACAGAGCCTTCCTGAGAGGAGAGGCTCGGGCACGGACAGAGGGAGAAGGGGAGGGGTCCACAATGGAGGGGCTTGCCCTGGAGGGGCTTGCCCTGGAGGGGGATGACGTGCTGGCCGGGGGGGGTGGTGGGTTGATCAGGGATGGTGGTATCCTCCTGGAGGGAGCCAGAGTCCTCCTGGATGAGGAAAAAGGAATCCTCCTCCAAAACCACTTCCTCCACCATACTTGTCCCCGGTAGGATCTCCTCCTGTACAAGCATTGCCATAATGTCCATGGGGCCTGACTGGACCCCTGGCTCAGGTATGGATGGCGTGGGTCGCCCCGCAGCCGAAGACGGCCCAGCTTCATCATCCTCATCACCACCTGTGGATGACACCAAAACGAAAAATTTTGCTGGTGCAACACACTGCTCACATGTTCACTTCTACCCCCTCCCATGATGCACAGCAGATATGAAACAAAAATAATAGTTCCATCTTCACTTCTACCCACAAATATGTTCACTTCTACCCCCTCCCATGATGCACAGCAGATATGAAACAAAAATAATAGTTCCATCTTCACTTCTACCCACAAATATGTTCACTTCTACCCCCTCCCATGATGCACAGCAGATATGAAACATAATAACTTACCAGTCCCCAAGTTCCCAACAGTGGAGTCGTACCCTGCAAGTCCCTCCACCTGCTCCTGCACTAAACTTTGGGCAATAAGCTCCTCCTCCTGATTTAGTCGGATCTTACATCGTGGTCCACCTCCCGTGCCACCGGTATGTTTGCGGATAAGAGCCAGTTTCTCCCGGACCCTGCGCCTCATATCATTTAGTTTTTTCTGGATGTCATCCCAGGAACGCTCTTGATTACCCAGGGCATTGATGTCCAGGGTTATGGCTTCATAGATAGCCCTCCTTTGGGCATTTACATAGGGGCACACCCACTTTCACTTGCGCGGCCTTGCGCCCTCAGCTTTGCCTTAAACAGGAGCAAATTAACTGAACAAACGATTCCTGAATCAGGTGGCAATTTGGCTAAATTGCCCCAGCGCAGAGAAATTCAGCTGAGCAGCTCATGTGTAAGTAATGGGCAAATCTACCTGAATCTGGGCCACAGTCTTTTTGAAGAATTCACATTTCTGTTCTGTGTTCATTGATGCCAATATTACCTCCCAGTCTGATGCCGCGTACACACCATCAATTTATGTGTTGAAAAAAAACGATTTTTTTTGTGAAGTAAAAAAACGACGTTTTTGAAACTTCATTTTCAAAAATGACGTTGCCTACACACCATTGTTTTTTCAAAATGCTCTAGCAAAGCGAGGTTACGTTCACCACTCTTTTCCATTGAAGCTCGCTTCATAACTAGCTTCTGAGCATGCGCGGGTTAAAAAACGTCGTTTTAAACGTCGTTTTTGCTACACACGGTGATTTTTTGTGACACAAAAAACGACGTTTTGAAAAACGACACAAAAAATTGAAGCATGCTTCAATTTTTTTTTGACGTTTTTCACAAGACATAAACAACGTTTTCCCCCACACAAGGTCATTTAAATTGACGTTTTTAAAAACGTCGTTTTTTTTCATCACATAAAGTGATGGTGTGTACGCGGCATAAGACTTGGAGAGCAGCCCTTAGCCTTGGAAAATTTGCTCTATTAAAGTTAAAGGGTCACTAAAGGGAAAAAAACAAATTTGCCTAAAATTAATGTCTGCAAGGTAGACAGACAGAATAGTAGGGGTGCAACGGATCAGAAAACTCACGGATCGGATCGATCCTCGGATCAGGAGTCACGGATCGGATCATTTTTCGGATCAGCAAAAAAAAATACTAATCTTGTTACACCCAACAGAGTTTTAGATTCAGTTATTTTCAACACAAAACGGAGCTTAAATACAGAATATGTAAATCTGACGGACTGTTTACATGTTACATTTTAAAATCCGCAGCAAACCTTACATGCTTGCTAATGTGACAGAACACCTGATTTTCACATTAAGTTAAATATTAATATCAGAGATGTTCTGTCACATTAGCAAGCATGCAAGGTGCCATTAAACGCAGCTATTCACAAAAAAAAAACTATTTGCTCTGGTCAGGAAGGGGGGGGGGGGTAAATCTTCCGAGGCTGAAGTGGTTAAACAGGGACCTGGACAATGCCATACACAGTGTGTGAAGCAAAGGGACGGTGTACTGTGACATGCTGTGTATACAGTGGGGGAAGTGTCTCAGTGTAGCACACACAGACAGTAGCATGTACAAACACACACTGACAGGTTAAGCCCTCTCCACCCCTCCTAAGGACTCTCATGATCCCCTCACAGCCCCTTGTGATTGTTCCAGCATGGCATTCCAAGCAGGCAGGTTAGGGAGAGGAGAAAGTGAGTGAGAGGAAGTAACAACACTGAACACACACTGCTGGCTTCGTTTCTCAACTCTCTATACAGTGCACTTGTTCCCGATCCCTCACCTAACATTATCTTATCTGTAGAGCAGAGGCTGGCCGTTCCCCCTTCCAGACACTTACTTACAGATTACTGTGTAATCACAGGTGAGTCGGTGACATCCATCGCTTCTGTCGCTTCTGTTGGAGCAGCCAGGGGAATTCAGTCCCATGCTGTGAAGGGTCACTGGCAACTGGCAAGCACACGGTCTCCACTGGGGTGGAGCAAGATGGCCGCCAGCTCCGGAGCTAGGCCGAAGCCGGGGACTTTCCTACGGCCGAGGCTCCAGAGCGTTCCGCGGATCGTGTGGTGTGCCGATCCGAACGGGGTGGCCCGTTCGGATCACGGATCGGTGACGATCCGTTGCACCCCTACAGAATAGTGTAATTATTCTGTTAAAAAAAGAGTAAATACCTATTAAATTCCTTCATCTATATCACCTCCGGCGTTCTAGTTTCTGTTCTCTCATTCACTTCCTGGTTTGCATCGCTCGTTCATGTAAGAACTACATTTCCCAGTATGAATTGCGGCATGCCCAGTAATTCACACCTCCTTGAAGTCTCTAACACGTAGAGAGCGTCCTGCCGCACAGATGTAGTTCCCAGGAGGGGGGGTGAGCACGTCACTGACCACCGCAGTAAAGCCTCCCTTCACGGTGGTGAGTAACAGAGTAGAAATAGAGCAACTTCTGAGCAAAAACGAACAATGAGGAAGTAAAAAGAGGAATGTCTGCAGGTAAAGGATGCTTGTTATGAAAAAAAATGTTTTCCTTTACAACACCTTTAAGTGATTATATCTTTCCAGTACTGTATACTGGTTGTTTACTGCTAAAATTAAATGAAATAATGTTATGGTCACTGCTACCATTATATGTAATGCTGTAACTAGCTGTAATATCAGACAAAGTGCCCCTCTAACATGCCTCAACTTCTTCTGAATTTCTCTTGCCTGTGCTTGCATCCAGGCCCATCGCTACAGGACAGGCAAAACAAACAATTGCTTGGGGCCCCGAGCTGGCCTGGGGCCCCCAACTTCCCCTTTCCAGGCTGTAGCATGGCCGAGCTCCTCTTCTTTCCTCCTGTCAGTCCGGCCGAGTACCTCGCGGTACAGGAGATTCAGTGTCCTGTTCCCGGCCGGACTGACAGAAAGTGTGCTCACTTCCTTTCAGTCCGGCCGGGAACAAGAAACTGAATCTCCTGTACCGCACGGGACCCGGCCGGTGTTCTGCCGAATAAGTTCCGCCTGGCGGGTAAGGACCCCCCTTGTACTGCGCATGCACAGCACCGAGTCTCCAAAAATACGGCAGGACACCTGACTGACAGGAGGAAGAGGAGCTCGGCCACGCTACAGCCTACAGGTAAAAAGGGGAGGTGAGAATGGAAAAGCATGGGGGGGGGGGGGGTAAAAATAATGTGCAAATGACCACAGTGATAATGGATCACCAACTCATAATAAATGAATGTGACATATATATAAGCACAAGTGCATGATAACATAAACAAAAGTGTTGCTATATGGTGATAGTTATGGGCCGTACACACGACTGAACATGTCTGCTGAAACTGGTCCGCGGACCAGTTTCAGCAGACATGTTCGATCGTGTGTAGGCCCGAGCGGGCAGGATTCCAGCAAACATTTGCCCGTCGGGCCTTTTTCCAGCGGCCAAATATTTCTGGACTTGTTTTAAAACAGCCCGCTGAAATCCTGCCCGCTCGGACATGTTCGGTCGTCTGTACAGACCTACCGTACATGTCCGAGCGCCCGCCATCCCTCGCATGCGTCGAATGACTTCGACGCATGCGTGGAAGCATTGAACTGGCAGGGCCGCCCACGTCGCCGCGTCATCGTCGCGGCGACTGCGCGGACACGCCCCGCGTATTGTTTACGCGCGGATTTCTGTATGATGGTGAGTACAGCCACCATACAGAAATCCCCGGGCAGACATGTACGGTGAAAACGGTCCGGCGGACCGGTTTCATCGTACATGTTTGGTCGTCTGTACGCAGCCTAAGAGTCTCTCAGTGACTGTGAATAGAAAGAAGAGAGCTCACTGGCACACTGGCACAGCCGGGTGGATGGAAAGTGATCACAAAATGGTCAAATATGAATAAAAGCAATGTGGGAAGCATAAAGATGCTGGCATCTTTATGCTTCCCACATTGCTTTTATTCATATTTTACCATTTTGTGATCACTTTTATTGGCTATATCTTACACTGATTTGTAAGATATTTTTTATAAATAAACCTCATTGGTTGATCTACACCATATTTATATTTCATGCTATTCTGGGGCACTAGTGGTTCTGCGCTTTGCGTGCGTGTGTGTGGGGGGGGGGGCCTCCATGTCCATTTTGCTTGGGGCCCCCTAATTCCTTCAAACGGCCCTGCTTGCATCAAGCAAGTGCTGGGAGCCAAATGTAGCCAAGTGCTAGGCTGCAAGGACTGCAAAGCCTAACATTAACAGTAGCTACATGTGCACCGGGAGCAAACCGACAAGCTGGACTTCAATGTGCTACTGACTCCCAACAGCAGGGGAAACAGGAGTGCCAGCAGCACCAATTGGACTGTGAAACTGGTCACAGTGGATGATGACAATTGAAGTATGTACAGGGAGAACTATTGCAGGAACACATTACCCAATGGACTATATCTTCCAGAAAGGTTCGGGGCCAGGGAGGAGAGGAAAAAAGTATCTTCCAAGGCTGCCCGTTGAAATGCATGGTCTTTTGCTTTGGGAAACAAACACATGTAGCGCCTGTGTACTTTCAGTCCAGGTGCTATCTTAAATTTAGAGGGGGATGAGAGAGTTAGTTTACTCTCATCCAGCTAATTCATGTAAATTGGGCCTGTACTCTAGCTGGGCTGTACTGCCAGTTCATTCTGTGTTCCAGAGATACCTTTCCATCTCTGGGCGACAGGTGGCAGCAGTGGAGTTCAGTCCGAAACGCCTCTTGCCAGCAGCCAATCAAAAGGGGTTTTCCCTCGCAGGGCATGCTGGTGGAGGGTACTTCTAGGGCAGACGCCATTTTTGTGGGGTTTCGTCTTCTGGTGTTGGTTCCGGGTGCGGCACCCACCTTCAGGGTGTGCGCACATCATGGGCCCCGGCGATATGGCCTACCAGGCTGGGGCGCACGTGCTACGCTGTGTCCTTGGTTCCGGGACCATGATGGCCCAGAGCAACTGAAGCTGTGGCGGGGGCCCCAGTCATCTACTGGGTCCCCAAATTTCTAAAGAAGATCCCAAGCGAGTTGTGCTGTTCTGTGGGGAGTCAGTCTGAGGAGATCCCCGGAGGCAGGCAATCCAATAGGGCCTAGACAATCCATCGGGGATCAAGGTGACCGGACATTGACAGTTTGTTTGTATGGCAACCTGTCAGTCGGTGACCATTTGAGAGGCTACCCGAGGGAGATTCAGGCAAATTACATTACTGAGAAGGATTCGCTTTATTATCTATGTTCCAGAGAAAAGGGCCTGTGGCAGAGGTTCCACTTCTATCCTCATTTCAGCCAAGTCTGTGGCAGAGACTTGTTCCTTCTCAAGGTTCCGAGTGATACCCTGGCTGCCAGGTCGGTGTGAGAGGCCTGTCCAGGTACACTATAACCCCTCTGCTGAGGGGCGACGAAAGTGAGAGTGTTATTTGAAGCAGGACTGCTTCTGTTCTATCCAAGCCTGAATCTGCAACTTCTCCTCTTCACCCATATTTTTTTCTATCTACCTCAAGTTCACTGTTTGCCGTGTTGGGCAAGAATAAAAGCACAGAAAACGACACCCTGCTGTTTGGACATTCTATTATTGCTTTCATCATCATCATCATACCTCTAGACGCTCACAAAGGTAACACGCCATCCCTATTCTATCCAGCGGCTCCTGAGGGGGTAGCGCTACACACATTCCCAGGGTCAGACCTGCTTGTGGCTAGAGCTGAGGCCTTAGGCCCCGTACACACGACCGAGTTTCTCGGCAGAATTCAGCCAGAAACTCGATCGGAGCCGTATTCTGCCGAGAAACCCGGCCGTGTGTACATTTTTGGCCGAGGAAACCGACGGGGATCTCGTCGGGCCAAATAGAGAACATGTTCTCTATTTCCGCGTTAGTCAATGAGAAAACTTGGCTCGCCGAGATCCTCGGCGGCTTCACAAGGAACTCGACGAGCAAAACGATGTGTTTTGCCCGTCGAGTTTCTCGGACGTGTGTACGGGGCCTTAGGCATACCACTGTGGGACCACAGAGAGAGAGCATGGAGACTGAGACTGTGAAGATTCAGGACTAAAGACTGCCCATTGACAGTTGCCACTTAGGGACATTTGCTGTTTTATTAATCCAGGGGTACCACCCAGGGGTATCCCACAGGGCATAGTAATTTACTTTCGGTTCACCATAAGCAGTTGTAATATCCCGATTCACAACACAGTTAATGTTTATATTCTCTGTCTACTTATCGGGATGGTTTAGGTTTAAATTCCAGTGTAATGATACAGAACTGTAATCTACTTTCTGTATGTTTATTTGTACTCAAACCACTATTTACTCAAACTCAAGTCAATACATTTAATTTCTCTCACCACTTGTGTTAATTTCCTGGTATTAGCTCGCTACTAAGTAAAAGATATTTTTGCTTGTGCCTCTTTAATTGTTTACAGTGATTTCCATTCAATTAAAATGCAGAAAAGAGAACCCAAGATACCAAGCAGCTCCTTTGGGGGTGGTGCTTCACAAAGATAGGTGCTTATTAGCAAAACAGCCATCTTTTTGCTAGTTGGGGTACCTGGTGGTCGTGCACTCATGGGGGATACCCCATGTGACATTGCAGCTAGTGTTACAGGGCACCTAGGAAGATGGGACAAAATATTACATGTACTTTGTCCCATTGAATACTGTAAAATAGTGCTGCTTTTTTTGTTCAAGCTATACACTAAGTTATTTCATTGCATAAGGCTCAATTCACTAAGCTTACACACCAAGATAACTAAGATAATTATCATTATTTAAAAAAAATAGGATTGTTATTTGCAGCCATGGAGATTTAAAATGCCAGTCACATGCCTAAAGTAATGGGGGCAGATCCACAAAGAAAGTACGCCGGCGTATCTACTGATACGCCGGCGTACTTTCAAAATTCCCGCGTTGTATCTATGTTTTGAATCCTCAAAACAAGATACAACGGCATCTGGGTTAGATCCGACAGGCGTACGTCTTTGTACGCCTTCGGATCTTAGATGCAATTCTTCGGCGTCCGCTGGGTGGCGTTCCCCTTCGTAATCCGCGTTGAGTATGCAAATTAGCTATTTCCGACGATCCACGAACGTACGAGCGGCCGTCACATTCTTTTACGTCGTTTTCATTCTGCTTTTTTCGGCGTATAGTTAAAGCTGCTATCTGGTGGCGTACGCAATGTTAACTATGGCCTTCGTTCCCGCGTCAAATTAAATTTTTTTAATTTTGTTTGCGTAAGTCGTCCGTGAATGGGGCTGGACGCAATTTACGTTCACGTCAAAACCAATGACGTCCTTGCTACGTCATTTGGAGCAATGCACCCTGGGAGTTATGACGGAAGGGGCATGCGCAGTTCGTTCGGCGTGGGGACGTGCTTCATTTAAATGAAACACGCCCCCTACTCGCCACATTTGAATTCCGCGCCCTTATGCCGCGAGAGATACACTACGCCACCGTAACTTACGCCGCAAATTCTTTCAGCATTCAAACCAAAGCCAGGTAAGTTACGGCGGCGTAGCGTATCTCAGATATGCTGCGCGGGTGAAGATCTATGTGGATCTGCCCCATGATCTTTATGCTTGTGCTAGGGACAGTTCACACCTTATGAGTGTTGGTGGCATTCATTTTCAACACACAGCACACCACACGCTAGTGCGCTGACCCAAAAAAAGGGTCAAGAACAGCTTTATCTACAATTAGGTGCATTGACAGCCCATTCAAAATGAATAAACTGCCTTAAAGTGGTTCTAAATTCTAAAGGCTTTTTATCTTAATGCATTAAAGGAGTTGTAAAGTAAAAAAAAATTCACCTTAATGCAATCTATGCATTAGGGTGAAAAAACATCTCATAATGCCGCCCCCCACTGATTGGCTAGAGCGGATGGATTGAGAGCAGCACAGCCATTGGCTGGCGCTGCTGTCAATCACATCCAGTGACGCGGCGCGCCGAGGGGCAGGGCCGAGTGATACAGTGAGTGGCTATGGCCGCTCGCTGTATCACTGGAGCGCGCCCGCAATTACTCACCACCATACGAGCTCTCGCATGACTGTGGTGAGTAATTGCGGGGAGGACAGAGACAGCCGCCGAGGGACCCCAGAAGACGTGGATCAGGGCCACTCTGTGCAAAACGAACTGCACAGTGGAGGTAAGTTTCACATGTTTGTTATTTTAAAGGAAAAAAAAAATCATTTACTAAACCTTTAAGGTAAGAAAAATTCCACTGTCTGTTCACTCTCCCTCCTGTTAATTTATCAGTTTCCAAAATATTACATTTTTTTAACATCCAATCTATTCCTAAAAATGGGAAACAATGTTTGGAATGACTATAAAGCCGAAAGTTATAAGTTGCAGAACTGACACCTCTCAAAATGTTTTGGCTTTTAGCATTGTGCGTTGTACAAAGCACAACTGGAAACTAGATGTGAGCTCCATGAAGTATGTCAACCCACCAGACAGCTTCTGTCAAGATGAACTAGGTAAGCAACTGACAATGATAACATGCTCCAACATATAATTTTTTTTTAACGACTGAAGTAGCAACTTCTGAATAGCTTAATTAGCAGCAACTTTGTTCATAAGAATTCCAATGTCTTATATGAAACCCCTAAGGCCCCGTACACACAGTCGGTTTGGTCCGATGAGAATGAACCGAAGTTCATTTTCATCGGACCAAACCGACCGTGTGTATAGGCTAGCGGTCTGGTTTCCTTCGGTCCAAAATTTCTAAACATGCTTCAAAACCGAACCGATGGACCGCTGCCCGATCGGACCAAACCGATGGTTAGTACAGAAAAGCATCGGTTCAAAACCCGCGCATGCTCAGAATCAAGTCGACGCATGCTTGGAAGCATCAAACTTTTTTTACATCACCGCGTTCTGACCCGATCGGATTTTGGACTGATGGTGTGTACGCATATCAGGCCGTACGGCCACTTCAGAGGTGAACCGATGAAAACGGACCGACCGGCCAGTCTCATCGGTTTGGTCCGACCGTGTGTACAAGGCCTAAGATGCACCAAATGTTAGTATAATAATATCTTCTTACCATGAAATAGTATTTTTTTCTGAAAATGTTGTTTGCTGTAGTTAAATACATATGAAAGTCATATGTTAAAATGCTCATAACATAGGTTAAAATGTTATAACACATGTCATAACATGCATATTTAACACACATGCATTTTTAAATCACAGATATATACAGCAGATGACCACATTAACCATTAGAAAATTAAAAAACATTCCGAAAATTAAAATTTTCAAACCAAATCCAGCTAGTTTATGACCTGACCAACTTTGTCACTACGCTTTAGAATACAATAGGGTACATATCTGATTTTTTCAATATACATCTGTCCACTAGATATCAAAAATATTCTGTGATTATTATAAAAAAAATAAAACCACAACATGTTTTGAAAACATTATGTAGATTGTTTTATAATTCCTTCTAAGAAATGTTGGATGCAACTTTTTTTCTTTTGCTATTTCTAAAATTACAGATCCAACAAATCTATATATTGTTATAAAATAATATACAGAATGGTTTATGTATTTTTGCACTTTTATTTCAAATTACTGACATACCTAAGAAAATATGGTTAAATGTATTATTTAATAATATTAATTGTAATGGCCACACACAGCAAGGAAAACTGTACACAGGGGTGTATCACCAAAGGGGGCACACTTTTCCCCTACGTGTGAGGCAATACCAACTTGAGCCCCAACAAAAGGTCTCCCCCTGTGTGATAAGCGCAGTATTTACACATTCAGATATTACATTCGACTCTATACTTAAAGCGGGAGTTCACCCTAAAAAAAAATTTAAGATTAGATTCATGCTCATTTTGTCAAGGGGAATCGGGTAGTTTTTTTAAAAACGAAGCAGTACTTACCGTTTAAGAGAGCGATCTTCTCCGCCGCTTCCGCGTATGGTCTTCGGGACTGGGCGTTCCTTCTTGATTGACAGTCTTCCGACAGGCTTCCGACGGTCGCATCTATCGCGTCACGATTACCTGAAAGAAGCCGAACGTCGGTGTGGCTCTATACGGCGCCTGCGCACCGACGTTCGGCTACTTTCGGAAAATCGTGACGCGATATATGCGACCGTCGGCAGCCTGTCGGAAGACTGTCAATCAAGAAGGAACGCCCAGTCCCGCAGCCCATACCCGGAAGCGGCGGAGAAGATGTATCTCTAAAACGGTAAGTACGGCTTCGATTTAAAAAAAAAAAAAGATTCCCCTAGACAAAATGAGCCTCAATCTATTCTTAAAAATTGTCATTTCCGGGTGAACCTCCACTTTAAAGGGGTTATAAAGGTTCATCTTTTATTTTCTAAATGGGTTCCTTTAACCACTTGCTTACTGGGCACATATACCCTCTCCTGCCCAGGTGAAATTTCAGCTTCCGGCACTGCGTCGCTTTAACTAACAATTGCGCGGTCGTGCGACGTGGCTCCCAAACAAAATTGACGTCCTTTTTTCCCCACAAATAGAGCTTTCTTTTGGTGGTATTTGATCGCCTGTGCGGTTTTTATTTTTTGCGCTATAAACAAAAAAGAGCGACAATTTTGAAAAAAATACAATGGGCCATATTCTCAGTGAAGTTACGATGGAGTAAGTCAGATACTCCATCGTAACTCCCTTTTTTGGCCAGTGTATCTATGCTCCTGATTCTCAGAATCATTTTTGCATAGATACACTTAAGATCCGCCATCTGTAAGTCACTTACACTGGCGGATCTTAAATGCAATGACGCCGGCCGCCGCTAGATGGCATTTACGTGAAGGAGTCATTTGCGTATGCAAATGATCCTTCTACGCCGATTCCTGAACGAGTTCGCGTCGCGTAACCGTCGCTAACGTCGTTTGCGTAAGCGGAAACATACTCCTGCTATATGAGGGGTAAGTTTCCGCAAGTCTCGCGTAGGCCATGTTACTGATGGCGTCGGGTCCCCGTCGTGTTTTTTCGTCGGGTACGTCGTTTACGTAAGTCGTTCTTGAATACGACTTTACGTCAATGACGCACACGTCGGCGTCATTGACGTTTTCCGCCGAGAACTGGAGCATGCGCACTGGGCTTTTTGCAGCCCGGCGCATTCCCAGTTCTTTCGCATCGGGGGCGTGCTTCATTTGAATAGAAGACGCCCCCTTGGAGATCCGCCAGGCTACGCCGGGACACTTACACTCCGCTGTCCCAACTTATGGAGCAAGTGTTTGGGGAATACAACACCTGCTCCAGTAAGTTGGGACAGCGGAGTGTAAGTGCCCTAAGCGCAGCAGGCGGATATTTAGAGAGAATATGGCCCAATATTTTTTACTTGTTGCTATAATAAATATCCCAATTTAAAAAAAAAAAAAAAAATTTTTTCTCAGTTTAGGCCGATACATATTCTTCTACATATTTTTGGTAAAAACAAAAAAAAATCGCAATAAGCGACTGGTTTGTGCAAAAGTTATAGCGCCTACAAAATAGGGGACAGAATTATTATTTTTTATTCTTTTTTTTTTTTACTAGAAATGGCGGCGATCTGCGATTTTTATTGGGACTGCGACGTTATGGCGGACACATCGGACACTTTTGACACATTTTTGGCGCCATTCACATTTATACTGCGATCAGTGCTATAAATATGCACTAATTACAGTATAAATGTGACTGGCATTGAAGGGGTTAACACTAGGGGGTGAGGAAGGGGTTAAATGTATTCCCTGCATTGTGTTCTAACTGTAGGTGGAGGGGGGGTGACTGGGGGGGGGGTGACCGATCTATGTCCCTATGTACAAGGGACATAGATCGGTCTCCTCTCCAGAGACAGCACCGCTGTCTCTGTGTAAAACGGCAATGAGAGATGATCTCATATGTTTACATATGAGATCATCTCTCATTGGCCACACAGATCGCATCGCAAACGGCCACGCTGATTGGCCGTTCGCGGCGATCTCTAATTCGCTGTGTCCAAGGGACACGGCCAACACAGAGTTTCCCCGCTGCGTGCTCTGGAGCGCGCGCGGGGAACGAGAAAAAGGGGCGGACGTCAATTGACGTCCTGTTGGATTTTGGGATCCCGGTCAGGACTACTCAAAGATGGCCGCCGAGCGTTCAGAACGCGGACACAAGAAAATGGCAGACCGCAATGTAAGCTGCGCCATATTGCGGCTACGACAAAATGGCCGCCAATGGGAGTTTTCAATGTAATTGAAAGCCTCCCAAACAATGGAGCCAGCGCCGGCCAAATGGCGGCAAAATGCCGCATTTAAACAGGAAAAGCCTCCTAGGGCTTTAACAGTGAAAAACCCCTCACAGGAAAGTACTCCCCAAAAAAAGAAAAAACACAGGCCAGATAACAGTCCCCTCAGGAAGGCCCCCCCCCTGACAGCGGCAAAGTTAGCAATGCAGCAGAGGGAAAGGAGCAGGGAAGGGAGGAGAAAAGTACCCCCGAACCCCAGGAATGCCCAGCTGTACCAACCCACCGAAGCGGGAGGGACTGTACTTACCCGTCCGAGCGAGGACTTGCTGACGCATTCCTGACAGAACTACAACCGCAATGGCGGTAGCTGTCGGCCCGTCCACTGTGAGTGAGACAACACCGCAGCCCAGTCATATGTGGACCTTGGAGCAAAGCTCACCGGCCATCCCAGGAGTCATGGGGTATGGCATGGCAGACCCAGCCTCTTTGCAAAGGTGTGCCCACGCTTGCTAGTTGGACTGAGTAGACTACAAGGATCTATATTATCCAGCCCCATTATCTCTCAGCCGACAGTTGAAAGAAGATACTTCAAGAAAAAGTGAAATAAAACAAAATAAAATAACATTTCTCCAAAGGGAGCCATACGTTCTTACCCTTGCTAGGCAGAACGAAACTGAGGCTGTATACTGCAGGGAGGAGGGTTATGTCTGGAGGGACCGCCCCCTGTGCGGGGCTGTTCAACTCTGTTAATGTAACATGTATTTAATTGTCTAACATGTTTCTGCCTAGTCCTCTCCTGTAAACAGGGAACATAACCCACTTGTCAAGATTTAACCTCTTGACCACCGCCCCATGTCAAAAAGACGTCCTCCTTTTTAAAGTTGAATATCTCGATAACGGCAGCAGCTGCTGCCACAACCGAGATATTCATCTTTTCAGGGGGCGGTGGTGTACACGATAACGGCGGTCTCCGCGGCGGATTCGCCGCGAGATCGCCGTTATCGGTGGCGGGAGAGGGCCCCCCCCCCTCCCGCCGCTCTCCCGCGCCCTCCGCCGCTTACCGGAGCCGTCGGTAGCGGCGGAGGGGATCCGATGTGTCCGGCAGCTGAGCGGGGACGGGACTGAAGGAGAAATCTCCTTCACCCGTCCTCCTAGCTCTGCTGGGCGGAAGTGACGTCAAAACGTCAGTCCCGCCCAGCCTCTTAAAGAAACATTTTTTTTTTTGTCATTTGAAAAAATGACATTTTTTTTTTTTAATTTTTTTTTTTGCATTTAAGTCTAATTATGAGATCTGAGGTCTTTTTGACCCCAGATCTCATATTTAAGAGGACCTGTCATGCTTTTTTCTATTACAAGGGATGTTTACATTCCTTGTAATAGGAATAAAAGTGATCAATTTTTTTTTTTTTTTTTTTTCAGTGTAAAAAATTATAAAACTAAATAAAAATAAATAAGAAAACCAAAAAAAATTTTTTTAAAGCGCCCCGTCCCGACGAGCTCGCGCGCAGAAGCAAACGCATAAGCGAGTAGCGCCCGCATATGAAAACGGTATTCAAACCACACAAGTGAGGTATCGCCGCGATCGTTAGAGTGAGAGCAATAATTCTAGCCCTAGACCTACTCTGCAACTCAAAAAATGCAACCTGTAGAATTTTTTAAACGTCGCCTATCGAGATTTTTAAGGGTAAAAGTTTGACGCCATGACACGAGCGGGCGCAATTTTTAAGCGTGACATGTTGGGTATCATTTTACTCGGCGTAACATTATCTTTCACAATATATAAAAAAATTGGGCAAAATGTATTGTTGTCTTATTTTTTAATTCAAAAAAGTGATTTTTATCCAAAAAAAGTGCGCTTGTAAGACCGCTGCGCAAATACGGTGTGACAAAAAGTATTGCAATGACTGCCATTTTATTCCCTAGGATGTCTGCTAAAAAAAAATATATAATGTTTGGGGGTTCTGATTAATTTTCTAGCAAAAAAATTGTGATTTTCACATGAAGGAGAGAAGTGCCAGAATTTACCTGGTGGGCAAGTGGTTAAGGAGCTGTGTCCGTCCATGGACAATAAGAGAAAAATATTTGAAGCTTTACAACCCCTTTAAGGGGTATAGGGGGCTTGCGTGATGTAGGAGTCTTTGAGTATGCATGCTGGGCATCTCCAAAAATAAAGGGTGCAAGGAGACCCTCACATACAAAGCGTTCTGTGAATTGGAGGTAAATATTAGTGGCTAGGGATGAGCTTTGTGTTCGAGTCGAACTCACGTTCGTCTCGAACATCGTATGTTCGACAGTTCGTCGAAATACGAACCTTACGGGCCGTTCGCGCCAAATTTGATTGGCATGTCATGGCCCATAATTCACTGCGGCATCGCAGTGCATTGCTGGCTGATGATTGGCCAAGCATGCACTATGACCAGCATGCTTGGCCAATCACAGCTTGCAAAAAATGGAAAGCCATAATTGGCCAAAGCCAGGGTGACTTTGGCCAATTATGGCTCAGGGGGTTTAGTACACGCAGGGGGTTTAGTACACGCAATAGTGGCAATGGCGCACCAGCACGCAGAGGAGCGCGCGTTCGCGGCAGATCGGCGGGCACGCGCAATCGCGGCAACGGCGCGTAGGCACGTGCTGACGCCATTTTGGCACCAATTCAGGCTATTTAATGGGGCTCATCCCATAGCCTCTTGCTGCTCGGTCTTCAGCGTTCCTGTTACCCACCTGATACCTATTTCCATGATTGACTTCTGTTCCCGTGTACCCGGCTTGTCTCTGATACTTCTGACCTCTGGCTTGTCTGACGCTGCTCCTGCCTTATCCTTCAAACTGGTTGCTGCCCGCCCGTTACTGATCCGGCTTGAACCACGACTCCGCTACTGCTTCCTCCTTGTACCTGATCCGCCCGCCTGTGTCCGACCCGGCCTGCCTGACCCTGCCTGTACCGGTACTACAGTACACCTCCCTCCTGCTGACTGTTTCCAGTTGCCTGCACCACGCTCCTGCTAGCTGTCACCTTGCTGATTCTGGTTACCTGCACCAAGCTCCAGCTGTCTACTGTCCTGCTGTCCCAGCATCACCGACATCTTCCTGGAGTCTACAGGAGACCACCGCAGTTCCTGCACAGCATCCTTGCCACGTTAGGCTCTGCTCTGTACCAGGTATGTGACAGTACCGAGCAGCCATGTCTGAGCCTGCGCAGGGAGTGGACCCTATGACGGAACTTTGTCGCCATCTGGATGGCCTAACCCAAGCAGTCAGGGCCCTGCAGGAAGGCTATACCCAACTTGAGAACCGCGTCCAGGCCTTGTCCGCTCCATCCACTTCTTCTGCTTCTGGCACATCCACTTCACCTTCAGTTATCATGCTGCCACCAGAACCCAAAGTGCCCATGCCAGAGTATAGAGCGTTCCGGAATGCTTGTGAGCTCTATTTCGCACTCCAGCCACGGACTTTTTCATTAGAGACCACCAAAGTTGGCTTAGTTATTTCCCTTTTATCTGGTGAACCACAGGCGTGGGCCCACCGCCTCATGGAGCAAAAGGACTTGTCCCTCGATCATCTGGACACCTTCTTTCAGGCCATGTCCTTGCTGTACGAGGACCCCCACCTGGCCGCTACCGCAGAGGCCGCCTTGCATGCTCTCCAGAAAGGTCGTAGACCCGCGGAGGACTATGTATCCGAGTTTAGAAGGTGGAGTGCGGACACTAATTAGAATAATGCGGCTCTCTGTTACCAGTTCCGTTTAGGCCTCTCAGAGACACTTAAAGACGAACTTGCTCGAGTGGGGGTCCCCTGAACCCCGGAGGCCTTCATTAACCTGACTATCCAGATTGACAGACGCTTGAGAGAGCGCAGGATTGAACGTGCCACTGGTCTGACTCGCCCAGCGTGGATGTTGCCTCGGGTACCTACCTTTCCTAACCCGACTCCTCCAGCTCCGATCACTACCTCTAGAGACATTCCAGAACCCATGCAGCTGGGTTTGATCCGCCCTTCTCTCACGTCTGAGGAACGACTCCGTCGCCGAACTAACAACCTGTGCCTCTACTGCGGTGAGCCCGGCCACTATGTGAGGACCAGCCCAGCAAAATTTCGTAAGTCCACTTCCATGTCTTCTGTCCACACACCCGTTGTCTTCAACAATTCCACTCATCTGGCTGTTCCTGTTCTATTGTAGCTTCCAGGAAGGGCTATCCGGACCAGCGCCATACTTGATTCCGGGGCTTGCAGCTGCTTTCTGGATTCTTCCTTTGCCATTCAACACCATATTCCGTTGCGCCTGAGGGTTATTGGACTGTCTGTGCACTTGGCCGATGGGTCTGTTCTAAGATCCGGACCAGTTACCCAAGAAACCTTGCCCATCGCCACCACTATCTCGGACATTCATCGAGAACTCCTGTGTCTGGACGTTATTGAGTCCCCCCTATTCCCTATAATCCTGTACATACCCTGGCTCCAGGCTCACAACTCTTAAATAAATTGGACTACCGGTGAGATCCGCTTCAGTTCTATCTACTGCCAACAACAGTGCCTGCAAGTCATCTCATGTCCTCCCTCTGCTTTGCATGGACTCTGACATTGAAACTCGCCAATCCGTCCCCGAGGTGTACCATGAATTCCTGGATGTCTTTAGCAAAAAGGGGGCTGACACCCTTCCTCCGTACAGGTCCTACGACTGCCCGTTCGAGCTCCTCCCTGGGGCTGAAATCCCTTTGGCAGAATTTTCCCCTGGACAGAACTGGAGCTGGAAAACCTGAAAACCTATGTCGACAATAATCTCAAGAAGGGGTTTATTCGCCCCTCCACCTCGCCAGCAGGAGCGGGAATCTTCTTCGTCGAAAAGAAGGACCATACTCTTCGCCCCTGCGTGGATTACCGCGCACTTAACAAGGTGACGATCAAAAATCGGTATGCCCTTTCTCTGGTGCCTGAACTGTTCCAAAGACTAGGAACAGCAGTCATTTTCACGAAACTAGATCTGCGGGGGGCCTACAATTTGGTGCGCATCCGGGACGGCGACGAGTGGAAGACTGCCTTCCGCACCCGCTTCGGCCACTTCGAGTACCTGGTGATGCCCTTCGGGCTCTGTAAACGCCCCCGCTACATTTCAGCACTTTGTGAACGACATCTTTAAAGACTATCTCGACCTTTTTGTTGTTGTATATCTCGATGACATCCTCATTTTTTCCCCATCTATTGACAAACATCGGGAACACGTCAAAAACGTGCTTAAGCGACTCCGAATTCACGGATTATACGCCAAGCCTGAAAAGTGTGAATTCGAACGCGAAAGCATAAAGTTTCTGGGACTTATTATTTCCGTAAACGGCATTGAGATGGACCCACAAAAAGTTACTGCAATTCTTGACTGGCCTGCGCCCGTGGATAAAAAGGGCGTGCAGCGTTTTGTCGGGTTCGCAAACTTCTACAGGAAGTTTATCAGGGGGTTCTCCAACATCATCACCCCCATAACCAGCCTGACCAAACAAACTGTCCGGTTCCATTGGTCTCCTGAAGCCCAAAGAGCTTTTGAAGCTTTAAAAAAGTTGTTCACATCGGCATCTGTTCTTAAACACCCTGACCCAGCCTGCCCTACATCCTGGAGGTGGACGCTTCGGAGACGGCAGTGGGAGCAGTCCTCTCCCAGACAAGGGCCGAAAGCTCTTCTGCACCCGGTTGCTTTCTTTTCCCATGAATTATCTGACACAGAAAAGAATTATGATGTGGGTGACCGAGAACTCTTAGCGATCAAGGCCGCTCTGGAGGAGTGGCGGTACCTATTGGAAGGCGCAGCTCATCTGATCCTGATATACACAGATCACAAGAACTTAGAATACCTGAAAATAGCCAAAAGACTAAGACCACGACAGGCCAGATGGACGCTTTTTTTACTAGGTTAACCTTCCATATAACGTACAGGCCGGGGTCTAAGAACATCAAACCCGATGCTCTTTCACGGATGTACTGCGATTCTGAAACTCCTGCTCCTCCGGACACTATCCTATCTGCTGGGATTTTTCTGTTGTTACAAGACGATCTACTCTCTCGGATCAAGCAAGCCTCTGCAGGGATTTCCTCCCCTCCGGATACAAATTTGCAACCTAGGGACGACCTGTTGTGGCATGAGAACAGGATCTTTGTGCCGGAAGACTTACGGGTCAGTCTCTGTCACGATCATGAACTGTCTGGTCATTTTGGGGTACAGAAAACCTCGGAACTTCTGCAACGCACATTTTGGTGGCCCCAGCTTGTGAAGGACTGTAGAAGTTATGTGGAGTCGTGCACCACGTGCATCCAAAATAAAGGGAGCAGATCCAGAGCCTGGGGACTGTTGAAACCTTTGCCCGTACCAGAGAGACCATGGAGGATGATCTCCATGGATTTTATTGTTGAGCTTCCTCCTTCTGAGGGTTTCACCACCATCTTTGTGACGGTGGACAGACTGTCTAAAATGACACACTTTCTGCCCATGAAGGGTACACCCTCTGCGCCCAAAACTGCCAAAATCTTTATTAAGAAAATCGTGCGGCTCCACGGCATCCCCGCAAACATCGTGTCAGATCGTGGGGGTGCAATTCACCTCCAGGTTTTGGAAAGCGCTCTGCGAGTCTCTCAAGATTGAGCTGTCGTTTTCATCTGCTTACCATCCACAGTCAAATGGCCAAACTGAGAGGACAAACCAAACACTGGAACAATACCTGCGTTGCTTCTCTTCGTTCTCCCAGGAAGATTGGGTCTCTCTATTATCACTGGCTGAATTTGCATACAATAATTCAATTTACTCTGCTACCAAACAATCCCCATTTTATGCAAATTACGGCTACCGCCCGCTATTCCTGTCTAATTGTGTCCCGGAATGTACGGTGCCTGCTGTCCAAGAGACATTGGACTTCTTTAGCGCTAACAACAAGCTACTTCAAGAAACCATGGCAAAGACTCAGGAGCATAATAAGAGGTCTTTGATAAAAAGCAGAGAGGAGCTGTTCATCCAGGCCTATGGATAAATTTATATTCTTTTCCCTCTCACAGTCCGCCCCCTCATTGAAGGGGCCACTTGCCTCTCTAATAACTATGATGTCTTCCACCCCTCCTTTAGTATCCCCACTGTTCCTTTTTTCTTTTATATTTTTTCTCATACACTTCACGGCTCTTTCCTCTTGCTCCCCTAAGGGCTGGATACCCTTTTCTTTCACCGCCCTCTCTTCTCTTTTCTCTCTCTTCTTCACCACGGATTGATTCAAAGTTACATCTCACCAGCGGCGCTTAGACACTCACTTCACAGTGGGCATTTGGCGCCTAATTAAGCTCAAAAATCAATCAATCAATCAATCAACTCAATCTGGAACCAGGAGACCTGGTGTGGTTGTCTAACGTCAACTTGAGACTTGCCTGCCCGTCCAAGAAATTGGGGCCTAAGTTTATGGGGCCGTTTCCAATCAAAAGAAGGATTAATAGTGTGGCCTATGAACTTGAATTGCCAGATTCATTCCGCATCCATCCGGTCTTTCATGTCACTCCCCTTAAGCCTGATGTCGCTAACCCCTTTCCGGGGCGAAGCACTGATCCACCCGAACCGGTCTTGGTCAACGGCGAGGAAGAATTTGAGGTCGAGTCTATCTTAGATTGCAGAAGGAGGCGCAATCAGGTTCAGTTCTTGGTGAAATGGAAGGGCTACGGCCCTGAAGAAAACTCGTGGGAACCTGAACGCAACATCCACGCTAAGAGATTGATTCGGTCCTTCAAGGACTCTCATCCACTCAAGATGACTCGGTTGGGCATCCGGAGGCTGCCCATTGGAGGGGGGCAATGTCATAGACGTGGTCGGCCACCATTTTGGCACCAGTTCAGGCTATTTAATGGGGCTCATCCCATAGCCTCTTGCTGCTCGGTCTTCAGCGTTCCTGTTACCCACCTGATACCTATTACCTGATTGACTTCTGTTCCCGTGTACCCGGCTTGTCTCTGATACTTCTGACCTCCGCCTGCCCTGACCTCTGGCTTGTCTGACGCTGCTCCTGCCTTATCCTCCAAACTGGTTGCTGCCCGCCCGTTACTGATCCGGCTTGAACCACGACTCCACTACTGCTTCCTCCTTGTACCTGATCCGCCCGCCTGTGTCCGACCCGGCCTGCCTAACCCTGCCTGTACCGTTACTACAGTACACCTCCCTCCTGCTGACTGTTTCCAGTTGCCTGCACCACACTCCTGCTACCTGTCACCTTGCTGATTCCGGTTACCTGCACCAAGCTCCAGCTGTCTACTGTCCTGCTGTCCCAGCATCCCCGACATCTTCCTGGAGTCTACAGGAGACCACCGCAGTTCCTGCACAGCATCCTTGCCAGGCGCTTGTGCGACTCTGAACTCTAGCGCTCCCTGTCTACTCTACCAGGGGTTCCGGAGTCAGAGGAGCAGAAGAGGCTGCTTCCTGCACGTCAGGCTCTGCTCTGTACCAGGTACGTGACAGCTTCCTTCCAGAGTTGGCAACGAATCACATCCAACCATCCCAGCAGGGCCTCCTCTGATACTGGTCCTCTGTGCTGTATCCGCATCTCTTCTAACCTCCTTCTGAATTCCTCTTCCATTGAGACTGGTATCTGCACCTCTCCTCTCTCTTCAGTTGGTTCTGCTGTGACTTCTGCTGCTGCAGCACCTCTTTGATGTAGCCAAGTGGCATCCACAGCCGCTATAACCAGGTCTATGATCTCCGGTGGAGGATTAGGACCATACTGTGCCAGTCCACGTTTAACAGCCCGATCAAAACTTCCTTCCTCGGGTGTCCTGTCTGTTATGCTGGGCCTTTCAGCTCTATCCATTTCGACAAGTTGTGCGATAATGTCCCTTTTCTTACGGTTGCTGGCCGGTCTGCCCCGGCTCTCCAGTAAGTCCATGAGGGAAGAGAGCTTCAGCCGTTCATACTGTGTCCCCATTGTCCTGTGTCCTTGTAGCTGTTCTTCTGGCGATGGAAACATCTCACTGCTGTGCCACCACTGTAACGGTCACCATCGTTTACGATATTCCCATTCCATCAGCCACGACAGCTTATCTGACACTCCAACCATCCAACAGACACGATCCATTCCATTCCCCCAGAATAACCGAGACTCATATAGCTCTGGTACTGGTTTCAAAATGTATGAATGAACCTTTAATGGTATCTTAGCTTTTTATGCAGTTACAGGCATGTTACAGTGACAATGAAACTCTCCCCCCCAGCATCACACAATGGGGCTTCAATACACCTTCAGATGGGCTAATTACTAAGCATTATCCAGACAGCATGGCTCCGCCAAGCTGTTCTCACCTACTTCATAATACACATTCCTTTACTAAACATAATTGACATGCTAATTCCCTACCCCTGAAAGGAGACATCTGACCTTTAGACTGCTAACTCACAACACCTCTATCATCAATAGACTTTTCACACAAAACAGTATTAGCATTGAAGGAGACACTCTTATTGACCGGTTGGGGGTCAGAATGAAATCACCTGTAATATGTTCAGATCTCCTGCAATACATGAATTAACAGTAATGTCTCATCTCATGTAATTTATAATTAATATTTCTCAGTCACCCTATGCCCAAAAGGGGCACAGGGTGACCCTAGACCCAAGAGTCATTAGTGACGCTGACACAGGAGTACCCCCCATCCTTCAAAAGTCTCTGGGTGTCACGGGTCATTCCATTACACACACAGACAGCAAAACAAATGTTACAGGGGTGATAACCCTTCTCTATGTTTTCAGAAAAGCTTAAAAATAGATTTTATGGCTGGAGCTACACTAAAAAAGTACCAGTTCAAAATTACAAACATATTCTACTTAACAACACACCTACATTCCCTGTCTTGTTTGCATCGCTTGTATACTGCTGTTCAAAGTATTTAGGGCCAAAGGGGCTGGTAATGACCTGGGGGAGGGGGGCGGGGAAACCCATGCTATTTTTCTCAATGATTTTCATCCACATTGCAGGGACCAGACATTACATTAAAGCCGCAAGCAATATTAAATTACTTTTTTCTTATAGTAATCTCATTTTGTGCAGGGACAGTTCTAAACACATGCCACTTCACAGGCATACTATAGACACCCAGCAGGTATGATATTTAAAGGAATTTTTCAATTTTTTTTTCACTTTAAGCATCAATAAAATCACTGCTCCAGAAAAAAATACCGTTTTTAAAACTTTTTTTTACATTGATACATGTTCCCTGGGGCAAGACTCGGGTTCTCAAACCCGTTTTACGACAATAACTTGCATATTAGGCTTTAAAAAGGGCACTTTTGAATTTGCACGTTCGAGTCTTATAGGGCCAAATCCTCAGCCAGGCGGCGTAACTTAACTTTCAGCAGTTAAGTTACACTGACTTAAAGTTTTTACCTAAGTGCCTGATCCACAAAGCACTTACGTAAAAATTTCAAGCCGTGTAAGTTAAGTGCCGCCGTCGTAAGGCGTTCCTCCTCTCCAGGGGGCGTTTACAATTTAAATGAGGCGCTCTCCCGCGCCGGCCGTACTGCGCATGCGTGTGACGTCATTTTCCCGACGTGCATCGCGCGAACGTAATTGACGCCGGGCGGCTTTGTGGATTGCGACGGGACACTAAAGTTGCGACGGGTGAAAAAAAGACGCGCCGGGAAAACAAATAATTATAAAAAAAAATGACAGCGTCGCTCGGCATGCATTCCTGAGAGGGAGAACTCCATGCCAATTTTCAATGAAAAAAACGGCATGGGTTCCCCCCCCAGGAGCATACCAGGCCCTTAGGTCTGTTATGGGTTGTAAGGAGACCCCCCTCCGCCGCAAAATCGACGTAGGGGGTCCCCCTACAATCCATACCAGACCCGTATCCAAAGCACGCTACCCGGCCGGCCAGGAAAGGAGTGGGGACGAGCGAGCGTCCCCCCCCCTCCTGAGCCGTGCCAGGCCGCATGCCCTCAACATGGGGGGGTTGGGTGCTCTGGGGCAGGGGGGCGCACTGCGGGCCCCCCCACCCCAGAGCACCCTGTCCCCATGTTGATGAGGACAGGACCTCTTCCCGACAACCCTTGCCATTGGTTGTCGGGGTATGCGGGCGGAGGCTTATCGGAATCTGGGAGTCCCCTTTAATAAGGGGGCCCCCAGATACCGGCCCCCCACCCTAAGTGAATGGATATGGGGTACATCGTACCCCTATCCATTCACCTGTAGGCAAAAAGTAAAAGTTAATAAACACACAACACAAGGCTTTTTAAAATATTTTATTATTCTGCTCCGGATGCCCCCCTGTCTTCGTTATTAGCTCAATTACCAGGGGGGGCTTCTTCTTCCACTCTCCGGGGGTCTTCTTCCACTCTCCGGGGGTCTTCTCCGCTCTCCGGGGGGGGGTTTCTTCTTCCGCTCTCCGGGGGGGGCTTCTCCGCTCTCCGGTGGGCTTCTTCCATCTTCTCCCCTCTTCCGCTCTTGACTCGGCGAACCCTGGTTCTTCTGCAGCTCTCCGGTGCCTTCTTCTTCAGCGCTGGCTGCCTGCTATGTTTGTGTGTTAGCTCAATTTCTAACAGGCAGCCGGCGCGGTCTTCTGTGACGTCATCTTCTCTTCTGTTCTTCTCCCCTCTTCCGATGTTGCCTCGTCGCCTGTTGTCGCTGTAATGATGGAAGCGCGCCTTGCATCACATTTATATAGGCATCACCGTCCCATCATGCTCCGGTAGGTACCCACGTGGTGGGTGCACGTGGGTAGGCACCCACCACGTGGGTACCTGCCGGAGCATGATGGGACGGTGATGCCTATATAAATGGGATGCAAGGCACGCTTCCATCATTACAGCGACAACAGGCGACGAGGCAACATCGGAAGAAAGGAACAGAAGACCCTGACGCCACAGAAGACCGCGCCGGCTGCCTGTTTGAAATCGAGCTAACACACAAACATAGCAGGCAGCCAGCGCTGAAGAAGAAGGCACCGGAGAGCTGCAGAAGAACCGGGGTTCGCCGAGTCAAGAGCGGAAGAGGGGAGAAGATGGAAGAAGCCCACCGGAGAGCCGAGAAGCCCCCCCCGGAGAGCGGAAGAAGAAACCCCCCCCGGAGAGCGGAGAAGACCCCCGGAGAGTGGAAGAAGACCCCCGGAGAGTGGAAGAAGAAGCCCCCCCTGGTAATTGAGCTAATAACGAAGACAGGGGGGGCATCCGGAGCAGAATAATAAAATATTTTAAAAAGCCTTGTGTTGTGTGTTTATTAACTTTTACTTTTTGCCTACAGGTGAATGGATAGGGGTACGATGTACCCCATATCCATTCACTTAGGGTGGGGGGCCGGTATCTGGGGGCCCCCTTATTAAAGGGGACTCCCAGATTCCGATAAGCCTCCGCCCGCATACCCCGACAACCAATGGCAAGGGTTGTCGGGAAGAGGTCCTGTCCTCATCAACATGGGGACAGGGTGCTCTGGGGTGGGGGGGCCCGCAGTGCGCCCCCCTGCCCCAGAGCACCCAACCCCCCCATGTTGAGGGCATGCGGCCTGGCACGGCTCAGGAGGGGGGGGGACGCTCGCTCGTCCCCACTCCTTTCCTGGCCGGCCGGGTAGCGTGCTTTGGATACGGGTCTGGTATGGATTGTAGGGGGACCCCCTACGTCGATTTTTCGGCGGAGGGGGGGTCTCCTTACAACCCATAACAGACCTACGGGCCTGGTATGCTCCTGGGGGGGAACCCATGCCGGTTTGGAATTTACAAATTGCCGTGGAGTTCTCCCTCGGGAATGCATACCAAATGCCGTCGCTTGAATGGGCCTTTACAAGGTGTGACTAACTTTACACTTTGTAAAAGCAGCCCTAGTTTTACACCAGGCAAACTAACACTTACGGCGAAAAAACTAGGCACAAAAGCTTTGAGGATCGCCCTAAGTGCTAATTTGCATACTAGCAGAGGCATTTCGACTCGAAATGCCCCCAGTGGCGGATGCGGTACTGCATCCTAAGATCCGGCAGTGTAAGTCCCTTACAGATGTCGGATCTTCTGCCTAACTTAGGAAAACTGCTTCTGAGGATCAGTTCCAAAGTTAGAACCAGAGATACGACGGCTTACGCCGGAGTATCTCTTCTGTGGATTTGGCCCATAGACTTCAATGGGGTTCTAAATGTTAGCGTTCGGTCCTTTCAAAGGTTCTGGTGCAAACCGAAGGGTGGGGGGGGGGTGTTCGGCTCATCCCTATCAGTGGCATACATTCCATGACCCCTAACTTTTATTTAACCCTGCAGATTAAAAAAAATATATTGCCTGGAATTCCAATTTAGATAAAGGGCCTGATTAGTAAAATAGTCCAACAAATAAATTTGCTTTTGAATATACAATAAGGTAAGAATTGAAAATGACAAAGTTACAACCCTACAAGGTTTGATGAGTTTCCTTTAATAAGTTACTGAGTACTCAAGGAATATATGGTTTATCATATGGTGTTGCAGGAAGAGCATACATATAAAACATGCAGTGAGTAAAGTTTATTATATGTGATAGACGCCTTACCCTGGCTATGCCATAAAAAGCAATATTACTTTATGACAGAAATTATGTATGAATATAAAAGTACAACAGACAAAGATTTCTCAGAGTGCTGTATATACAAAAATATTCATAGAACTGTGTACTTGTTTAGGTCTTCGTTACCCAAGCACATTTTGATTTAGGCAGATATATGGTAACAATGGGCCAAATCCACAAAGCAGATGCGCCGACTTAACTCGAGATACGCGGCGTAATTAAAATTTACACCGCGCGTATCTTTGCGCCTGATCCTCAAAACGAGATACGCCTTAAAATCAGGTTTTTCCTAAAATAATTACACCGGCTCTTCTTCGTGCGCAAATTACGCTAGACACGCCGCTGTTTTGATAGGCAAAGATGCAAATGAGGGAGATAAGGTGATCCACAAAATTAAGTGTGTGCGCCGTAGATTACGCCCTGTGCGCTTCTGTTAGTTTCATGGTGTAAAATTACACTTTATAAAAGCAGCCCTAATTTTACACATGCCGTGTAAAGGTCAGCAAAAGCAATACCATTAAGGAAGAGCTAAGCACACACACTTGCTGGACTACAATCTGTATGCCAACATGCCAGGGGCATCCATGCGCATAGCTAGACTAGTGACTTCAGTAACCGAGGGTACCCCCTCTTCTGAGGGAACAGCAGTCAGGAGACGCCTCGCAGAATGCATCTTTGCACAGTAAACACACACATTAATTATGTCACAATGAGAATGCATGCATGCACACCCACTGTGGTCCCTAGCACAGACACATCACATGCACATCTAATTGGATTAGATCCAAGCACCCCCCCAATGGTACTTGGGAGCAGTAACGCCCCGCCACGGCTCCAATTATGTCACTGTGCATTCATACACCATTCAGGGACCTGGGATCACTTCTCCCTGGTCCTGGGGATCCCTACTCCACCAAAACTGAGGGTGACACCCTTATTTAATCAGGAATGCCACCCCCCCACATTCACACATCATTCACACACATAAACCAAATCATAAGTACAGTATTCTAAACAAAATCATAAAAATAAAAAAACAAAAGTACCCCTGCAAAATTAACGGCGGCGATTGCTACGCCTGGGCCGCCCACGGGCACGGCCACGGCCAACCGGAGGATCTTCATGGGGGGGTGTGAGCAGGGGAGGGAGTATCTTCATGGGGGGGGGTGTGAGCAGGGGAGGGAGTATCTTCATGGGGGGGTGGGTGAGCACGGGAAGGAGCAGCCTCCCCTGGTGTCTGTCCTCCTGCTGGCCTGCCCTCCAAGGCCACGGCTATCCTTGTGAGACAGAGAGTGAGGGCAGCCGTATTGGCCTGGCCAGCCCGGGTATTGTCCTGCACAGCCTGGGTCAGGGCAGTCACCTCCTGGGCCACGCCTGTTGTGGCGGTCTTCAGGTCCCACAAGCATGTAATGACCGCCAATGAGTTTGTGGCCCCATCACTGAGTGACTCCTTCATTGCACCCAGGCTGTGCTCCATCTGGGTCAGAGTCTCTTTTATCTGACCCAGATGGCGGGTCTGCCGGGCATTGTCCTTCTGCAGACTGGCCGGCAGACGCTCGGCCACCCCCCTGGTCTCCTGGGTCGCCATCCTGCCTGCCGCTGATGCTTGTGGCCCTGGAGGAGGGGAGAGAGTGACCCTTGTGGGTTGAGGCCTGTTGGGGGAGGAGTGGGAGGGGCTACCCCTGATGGTGGCCTGACTGCTGCCAGCCTCAGGGGTAGCCTCAGGGGTAGCCTCAAGGGTCAACAAATCAGAGGCCAAAAGGACTTCCCTGCCAATCTGCATATCTTCTTCCTCCACCCCCTCATCCTCCTCCCCCTCATCCTCCTCATGAGGGGAGGTTTGGCCACTCCCCTCCCCTGGGGAATCCTGCCCTTCTTGGGACTCATCAGCAGCCTCTTGTCCTTGGGGTGGTGCAGCAGCCTGGCCTGATGGCCCAGCAACCTCCTGGTCATCTGTGGAGGACACAAAACAATCACAGGTTTGAGGATCCACACACTTGGCACATCTTCCCTTCCCCCACCCACACATGCTAATCACCAGATAGAAAAACCAAAAACTTACCTGGCCTCACAGGAACATCTGATTGATATCCACGCAGGCCCACCACCTGCTCTGGCTGGAAACACCGGGCCACTGCCCATTCCTCCTCAGTCAGCCTGATGGGGCAGGGTCCCCCTCCTCCAGTGCCCATGGTATGGGCATTGATCCTGGCCACCTTGTTATGGACCACGCTCTTAAGATCGTTGATCTTCTTTTGGATGCCAGCTGGGGTCCTCGTCTCCCCCCCCCCCGCCGCATTTATCTGATCCGTAATTTTTTTAATCATCGCCTTCCTTTGGGCCGGGGAGGTCTTCCGGCTATCAGGGCCATGCAAATAACGCCCATATAGGACGATGGCCCGAGCAAGTATTTGCTTCTCTACCAGAGTAAAATTGAGCTTCCTGCGCTTGGGTGCCATCGCAGACACCACTCAGCAACAAGAATAAACTCACACAACAAACAAACAAAAAAACTCACAGAAGAAACACACAAAAAGCAAAACACAGCAGACAGCTACTACAAATTCAAAAACAAACACACAAAAAACAAACACAAAATACAATCAGAAAAAAACAAACAGAAAATACACTCAGAAAAAAACAAACAGAAAATACACTTAGCAGAAACAAACACCAACTACAATCTAATACTTCTCCAAAACTTTTCTATCACACACAATTCACCAACAAACACCAACAAACGATCAGAGCAGAAGCAACTTGCTCTAGGAAGGGTAACACAGGGATATACTTTTGCAAGGGAAGTGTGTTTGTGTGGGGCTTTTTATACACAGGGCGATCCTCAAACTAAGTACGCTTGGCCTTTTACCTATTTCACTGATTGCGCCAAGCCAAGTTCTGCACATGCCCAGTGAGCAGCAGATTCGTGCGCGCATGCGCAGTACGGCCGGCCCTTCATTTGCATGGGGTCACGGCTCATTACAATGAAGCACTCCCACTTTATTCCCACTTGCAATAACCCCGCCTTACGCCTCGGGATTTAAGTTACGCTTGCGCAATTTTGTGCGCAAATGCGCTGTGGATACACGGCACTTACGACACCAAATTAGGGCGCCGTAACTTAAATGACATAAGTTTTGAGTAACTTAAAGCGGGGGTTCGCCCTGTTAAAAAAAAAAAAAAAGTTTTTTTTTATTAGACAATTAAATTCGGCATCGTAGCGCGAGCTACGGTATGCCGGTCTTACATTTTTTATGCCCGTACTCACTGTGGTATCGCTGATTGAAGAATCCGGGGAATGGGCGTTCCTATGGTGAGAGAAGGTGATTGACGGCCGGCCCTGGCACGTCACGCTTCTCCGGAAATAGCCGAAATAGGCTTGGCTATTCACGGCGCCTGCGCATAGCCTGTGCGCAGGCGTCGTGAATAGCCGAGACCTACTCCGGCTGTCTTCGGGGAGCGTGACGTGCCAGAGCCGGCCGTCAATCATCCTCCCTCTCCATAGGCACGCCCATTCCCCGCGGGAGTCGGATTCTTCAATCAACGATACCACAGTGAGTACGGGGATTAAAAATTTAAGACCGGCATACCGTAGCTCGCGCTACGATGCCGAATTTAATGGTCTAATGATGGAAAGGAGGGTGAACTACCGCTTTAATTTGCGCCGCTGGCTGTGGATCTGGCCCAATATGTTGTTAAAATGTAAACCTACACCATATAAATACATATACAATTCATATTAATTGCAAGCCTTGTGATATGGAGTGGATAAGCTCAGTGGTATTGCATTTTTAAGTTAGTTATGCCAGTCCGAACTTGTGGTTTAAGGGCTCGGTGGCCCACTTTTATTAAAGGGTCACTAAAGGAAATTTTTTCTTTAGCTGAAATTACTGTTTACAGGGTATAGAGATAGAGGGCCAGATTCAGATAGATCAGCGGATCTTTAGATCTGCGTAATCTATCTGATTTAAGATCCGTCGCCGCAAGTTTTAGAGGCAAGTGGGTAATTCACAAAACACTTACCTCCAAACTTGCGGCGGCGGATCGTAAATCCCCCGGCGGAATTAAAATTCCGCGGCTAGGGGGAGTGTGCTATTCAAATCAGGCGCGTCCCCGCGCCGATCGAATAGCGCATGCGCCGTCCGGAAATTTTCCCAGGATGCATTGCTCCAAATGACGTCGCAACGACGTCATTGGTTTCGACGCTTACGTAAATGACGTCCATCCGTATTCGCGAACGACTTACGCAAACAACGTAAAAAATTCAAATTTTGTCGCGGGAACGACGGCCATACTTAAGATTGGCTGCGCCTCATAGAAGCAGGGGTAACTATGCGCCGGGAAAACCCTTACGTAAACGTCGTAAAAACACTGCGTCAGGCCCGCGTACGTTCGTGAATTGGCGTATCTCGCTGATTTGCATATTCTCTGCGTAAATCAGCGAGAACGCCCCCCCGCGGCCATTTTTTAATTGCAGTTAAGATCCGACGGTGTAACACAGTTACACCTGTTGGATCTTAGGCATATCTATGCGTAACTGATTCTATGAATCAGTCGCATAGATACGACCGGCCTAACTCTGAGATACGACGGTGTATCAGGAGATACACCGTCGTATCTCTCTCTGAATCTGGCCCATGATAGTTAACTGATTCCTTTTAAAAATGATTAAAAATAGATAAAAAACAATCATATAATGTGCCTGCAGTTTAGTTTCGTTTTTGCTGTTGTTTCCTGGTTCTCTGATGTACAGAGAGCCAATAGAGGGCAGTGAGCCAATACAGGGCAGTGTTACTTTGTCTAAAACTCCTCAGCACCAATCCAGTTTCGTTTTACACACAGTAATCACACCTCCTTGATTAGTCACCACAGTGAGAAATCTCCCAGTACTGTGGTGATCAGGAAACCGACAACCAGGAAGTGTCCAGAACAGAGGGGATTTACAGCAACATCAAAGCAAAAACGAACAATGAGGACATAAAACCAGGACTGCAGTAAGGTAAAGGAAGCTATTTAGCTAAAAAAAAATCCTTTAGTGACCCTTTAGGTTAAACCAAAAGAATGGTTCACAACATTCTACCATGCAGGGGATCTTCTCCAGCCAAAAAGAGATAACAGACAATACTGAGCCACCTCCAGCAGCACTGCTGTTCCTGGTACTGGTGCTCAGACCCAGCTCTCTAGATTTCCTGGCTCACTCAGCCTTAGTTACAGCACCTCACTGCACAGGCCCAAATCTGACCCCTGGATGGGGTTTCTCCTGACACTCTGGGCTTTCTTGCTTTCCTGAGGCTTACAGACTCCCTCCAGGCCCCTGGACTGGTCAGTCTTTGTTTTCTTTCTTTGTCTCCCCACACTCGCACGGCTGTCCTGGCTCTCACAGTAAGGTGAGCAGATTTTTAAAATGAAATCTGGGGACATATTTTTTTTACTAGTAATGGCGGAAATCAGCGACTCTCTGCCCATCGCCGCCACCTGCCTCACAGCCTGTCAAGTCTTACGCTTCGGGCCCCGGCTACTACTGGGTGGGGAGCAGAGGAAAATCTCCACCAGGGAAGACAAAGAGATAAGCAGGCAGACGGCTGGCTGGGACTTGAGCCAAGGCAGGAGAACATGCAAGCAGGGCTGAATGGGAATTCGCCTGAAACGGAAGAAATATTCCCTCGGCTCCGACCAGCACATGACCATCATAAAGGGTCACAGATAATGGAAAAAAATACACCCCTATAAGCTAGTAGGATCGGCAGAGCAGAGATGTGTAATTCAGATTTTTTTATTTTTATTAATTCGGCACTGACTGTCTTTGAAATTGCCCCAGTCCCTGTTCAAATCCAATCCGGGGACAAAACGGGGGACAGACTTGGTCCGGGGACAGTGACCTCAATCCGACGAAACCGGGGATGTCTGATCACCCATCTCACAGTCCTGTGGGCATGTAGTGCAAGGGCCTTACACTATTACAGCCTAAATCAAATGATTCCTGTAGGAGATAATTGTGGTATCAACATGTGCAAACTAAAATAGTGAGAAGTAAACAGTGAGGGCATAAATTCCCAATAAAAGTCAACATGAAACCCCTGGACATCAATGGTTGTCCTCCAAAATATAACAATGGAGACACTTGATTAAAAAAAAAACTATATCGTATGAAGATCTTGAAGTCTATAAATGTAATATTGAAAAAACATATACTATAGGTATATCTTTAAGACTCCAAACGTCCAAAAAGTATTCACCAATATACTTTACAGTGGAACCTTGGATTACGAGCATAATCCGTTCCAGGAGAATGCTTGTATTTCGTTCCACATTGACTTCTATTGCATTCAATCCAGCATGTGGCCAGAGGTGGGGGGCGCCGGAGAGCCTCGAAAATACTCAGGGACAGCTTGGCTGAACTCGGAAACACTCGAGAATGGAATATTTCCCAATGATTCTGAGTATTTCTGAACGGTTCCAAACCATTCCGAGCACCTCTGGCCAAATGCGGTACTGCACACCCCATTGGCTAGTTTTGCGAGACAACACTCGTAAACCAAGTCAGGATTTAAAAAAAAAGTTGCTTGTCTTTCAAAACGCTCGTTAACCGCGTTACTCGTTAACCAAGGTTCCACTGTATATGGATGTGTAAAAACAATGGTGACTTGTTGCATTCCAAATATTAATATCCAACATCTACACTTTGAAAGATAAAATGGTGATGACAAAGATAAATGTATGTAGCACTACCCCCGTAGGAGCTGCTGGTTTGAATTTGGGCCTGCCGTTACCTCACCTTGTTCGTCTTAGGGGTCCTCCTTTTTAAGAGTTATTCACAAATTTTCGCACCAACACTTAGTCTCTTTACTTCCTAGGTTTTATTGAACAAACTCAAACAGAAGGATGGAGGGTTAGGGGAGATTCAGGTACCTTGCTTTGTGGATCACGGGTATGTTCTTGGATCCAGAGGACAAACTCTTTCCACACTGGATTCAGCAACCACCGAATAGGCCCCTCTCACCGACCTAGTAGCTGGTGCGAAGCTTGATCAAAAGTCTATGCCACAGACTTGATGAGTGCAAATGAGTCGTTGCCCAGTCCTCTGCCACAGGACCATGTAACCACACACACACTTTGCAAAAGTTCCAAATACACAGCTACACAGTACCAGGATCTTTCAGCCAGCCGGCAGTTCTGTAAGGTAGATTGGCTAGGATGCGTCCTCCAATTGAATCCCCAATTGTTCGGCTTCTTCCCGCAGGCAAGACAGCACAGGACCACCCCTGGACCAGCAGGCCCCAGAAACTCCTGCGCCTACTCTCAGTAACGAAGCCTTGGGCCAGCAGGCCCTGAGGCCGGAAAAACACTGCTAGCACATCCCTGAGGCCAGGAGGGCCATCAGGTCAGGATCGGAAAACCCTGCCAGAACAGTGTCTGTCCCTTAAAGGGGTTGTAAAGGTAAAAAAATGTTTCCCTAAATAGCTTCCTTTACCTTAGTGCAGTCCTCCTTCACTTACCTCATCCTTCGATTTTGCTTTTAAATGTCCTTATTTCTTATGAGAAATCTTCACTTCCTGTTGTTCTGTCTGTAACTACACACAGTAATGCAAGGCTTTCTCCCTGGTGTGGAGAAAGTCTCTTGAGGGGGCGAGCAGGAGTGTCAGGACGCCCACTAACACACAGCTCCTTTCTCTATCTGCAAAGTAGAGAGTGTCCTGACCCTCCTGCTCGCCCCCTCAAGAGGCTTTCTCCACACCAGGGAGAAAGCCTCGGATTACTGTGTGTAGTTACAGACAGGAAGTGAGGACACAAGAACAGGAAGTGAGGATTTTTTAGAAGAAATAAGAACATTTAAAAGCAAAATCGAAGGATGAGGTAAGTGACGGAGGACTGCACTAAGGTAAAGGAAGCTATCGAGGGAAAACATTTTTTACCTTTACAACCCCTTTAACCACTTATGCCCTGGACAAAATGCAGCTAAAAGACCAGGCCAGGTTTTGCGATTCGGCACTGCGTCGCTTTAACAGACAATTGCGCAGTCGTGCGACGTGGCTCCCAAACAAAATTGATGTCCTTTTTTTCCCCACAAATAGAGCTTTCTTTTGGTGGTATTTGATCACCTCTGCGGTTTTTATTTGTTGTGCTATAAACAAAAATAGAGCGACAGTTTTGAAAAAAATGCAATATTTTTTACTTTTTTCTATAATAAATATCCTCCAAAAATATATAAAAAAAAAAGTGTTCCTCAGTTTAGGCCGATATGTATTCTTCTACATATTTTTGGTAAGAAAAATCGCAATAAGCATTTATCGGTTGGTTTGCGCAAAATTTATAGCGTTTACAAAATAGGGGATAGTTTTATTGCATTTTTATAAAAAAAATGTTTTTACTACTAATGGCGGCGATCAGCGATTTTTTTTCGTGATTGCGACATTATGGCGGACACTTCAGACAATTTTGACACATTTTTGGGACCATTGTAATTTTCACAGCAAAAAATGCATTTAAATTGCATTGTTTATTGTGAAAAATGACAGTTGCAGTTTGGGAGTTAACCACAGGGGGCGCTGAAGGAGTTCTGTTTCACCTAGTGTGTGTTTACAACTGTAGGGGGGTGTGGCTGTAGGTCTGACGTCATCGATTGTGTCTCCCTATAAAAGGGATGACAAAAAAGATGCAGCCGCCACAGTGAAGCACGGGGAAGCCGTGTTTACACACGGCTCTCCCCTTTCCTTAGCTCCGAGGAGCGATCGCCGGGGGAGGAGTGTCTAGAAACGAATAGCCGCCCCCTCATCCCGGATCGCTCCCGGAGGCTTACCGACCGCCGCATGTACCGGGGGGGGTCCCGATCGGACCCCCAACACACGTCTAGGCAGGGACGTACGGGTACGCCCATCTGCCTGTATGTGCCATTCTGTGGACGTATATGTACATGCGGCGGTCGTTAAGTACCCTCTCCCAGAATGCACAGCGGTGGGGACCAGGCCCACTGAGCTGCTTCTGGAAAAGAATACTCAATGCACCCAACCTGCTGTGTTTCCAACCTTGACCTGTGGTGACAGCAACACCCACAGTCATGTGGAAAATGTGCAACGCAGCTGAACTGGAACAGAAACCAATAATTTGGCATAATCATTCTGAGCTAAACTACAGCTTAGACAACTTAAATTTACAAATAGCACCTACCCAACAGGAGCAGGGCGCTACACACTTCCCCCACCACAGTAGACGATGTCCTCATCGTCAAGAAAAAAACTACTCCCACTCCTGAGAGTCGGCACCTGAATCCCAAAACTTGGAAGGGGAGAGGGTAAAGTGGTAAAGAAAATACAAATTTAACATGCACATACAGTAAAATCACATCAATGTATATTACAATCTCTCTCTTTCTCAATATACAACACCTCACTATACAATGGGAAGCAAAGCCTCACGGAGAAATGAGCCTCTCTTTCTCCATATATATTATTATGTGTGGGTAACTAAATGTAAAAGAGAAAAATCCAGTTTCGCTGAGCAAGCTCCCACCACCTAGTGGCAGGAGAGCAACATGACCAAAGTCCCAAATACAGGTGCTAAAACAGGTAGAGGAATCTTGACTCCGAAATTTTCCAGTAACCTAACACTACATAACTATGTACCCCACAGTCCTTCAGAAACAGAAAATCTTCCTCTTTTGGTAAAGTGAAAAACCCGGACAGTCACTGTAAATTATCACCAGTAAAACCGGGGATCGGGTAAAGTCAGAGTTTTCCCTTGCTTATCCAAGGTAGTGATGAAGTAGACAACATTGTCCTTCCCTGTCCTGCAAATGACCACTTTGTCAGCGTGAATGTGTCTACCATAGTTCCAATGCAACAGGCACCCCTTGAAACGATTGTCCATAGCTGGAGAGTGTCCGGCTCTCCGAAGGGGTTTTGGCACGGATAGATACTCCCAAACAGCCTCGCTGTACCATTGCTCCCTGCAAGACTCAATTTCCTGCATGATCTCCCAGGGGACATAGGGAAACTCCAGTCCATATTCAATGGCTACCCGCTTGTTGAGTAATCTTTGTGACCGGGCAAGCCCTGGCAGAGCTCTGGTACTTCCAAGTCCAGGAGGTACACAAGAATTTGAGGACTTGTGCACCATAGTATTTACAGACAGTTTTCCCGACCCAAACAAACTGGAACCTCTGGCCAGGATCTCATTAGTAGCAACTGGGGGTTCCAGTGATGTCTTCCCCGTGTCCATAGCTGTGTAATCAGAAAGAGTAAAGGCCGAAGCGACATCATCACTGTTTGCACATAACAGCTCTTGCAACAAAGTCTTGAATAAATCATCATCTCCGGGGACATCTGACAGGGACTCTATCTCCGAATCCCCCAGCTCCTCCGCCGGTAAATAGTTACATACAGTCCCAGACATACTTTTCCCCGATCTCTCACACGTTCCTGTCGTGGACGACCATGGCTGTGGGAGGCTTTCACATATCCCACCTTCCTTTGGGCAGGTGCAGCGGGTGTAGATACAGTTGAGGTAACACTAGCGGCAATATCTGCTGATGACTCTTTCATTGCAGTAACAGCGTCATCCCCCTCGGGAACACTCACGCCAGCAGAGGTGGCGAGCGTATGCCTAGCCACTGGGTTGTAGGCAGCAACTTCCTCTGTTACATTGCCCGAGGCCCAGTCCACTCTGTAAGCACGAGGTGGCATGGTGGGTTACTCCACAGCGAACAGGTACTCCCCGCAACATAGACACTAAACAAATGGACAGGGGGGAATAGCCAGTCCTTCACACCTGTTGCACAGCATACCCAAAGCTTCCACATCTCCAATAGTGTGAAATACGAACTGCCCATGCGGTTTCAGATGAATGCTAGTGTACGTCAGCACAGTTCCCGGCAGCATGACACTTGTAGCGGTACCCACAGGAAACATCCTGGGCCCCATAGCAGACTGCATGGGCAGAACTGAAGACATGGTGGTGTTCCGATTCTCTCTGAGTGTTGGACACGCGGCAAGTAGGCAGAAACTCCGCCCACTTGTTTATTCAGTCATGTAGCTCGTGGGCTTTTCTGGCTTTCTTGGCCTCGCCCATGCGGCTAATAAGTGATCCGCAATTTTAACCCCTCTTTTCCAGAAAAATAACACAGTCCAAAGCCCTCTGTAATATAGGCCCCCGATGAACAGCTTACTTGAGTTGCAAGAGGTAACGACAAATCCTGGACAAGCCCCCACGTGTAGCACTACCCCTGTAGGAGCTGCTTGTTTTAATTTGGGCCTGCCGTTACCTAACCTCGTTCGTCTTAGGGGTCCTCCTTTAAGAGTTATTCACAAATGTTCGCACCAACACTTAGGGGCTGATTTACTATTAACAATGCGCTGCGCCGATTCATGGCTTAATTAGTGCGCTGGATAAATCCTTAATTAGGCGCATGAATCCGGCGCAGCAGATGGCGCAATGCAAAAAATATGTAAAGCCGCCAAACTCCCTTTAGAAGTCTATGGGAGAAATCCAAAGTGTTAATTTTAAAGGTTAATATGCTAGTTTTTGTCCTAAAAAGTGTTTGGGGACCTAAGTCCTGCCCCAGGGGACATGTATCAATGCATTTATTTTTTTAAATGGCAGTTTTTTCGGGAGCAGTGAATTTAATAATGCTTAAAGTGCAACAATAAAAGTGAAATATTCCTTTTCATTTCGTACCTGGGGGGGGGTGTATAATATGCCTGTAAATGAGCGCGTGTTTCCAGTGGTTAGAACTGTCTCTGCATAAAATGACATTCTGACAGAAAAAAAGTCATTTAAAACTGACTCGCGGCTATAATAAATTGTTGGCTCCCGGCAATTCAGAGCAAATTCATTCATAAAAAAAAAAGCGTGGGGTCCCCCCAAATTCAATTACCAGGCCCTTCAGGTCTGGTATACATATTAAGGGGAACCCCGCCGTCAAATAAAAAAAAAATGACGTGGGGTTCCCCCCAAATATCCATACCAGGCCCTTCAGGTCTGGTATGGATTTTAAGGGGAACTCCACCCCAAATTTTTGAAAAAAAATGGCGTGGAGGTCCCCCAAATATCCACACCAGACCCCTTATCCGAGCACACAACCTGGCCGGCCGCAGAAAAAAGGGGGGGACGAGAGAGCTGAACCATACCAGGCCACATGCCCTCAACATGGGGAGGATGCTTTGGTGTCAAGGGCCTCATCCCCACAACCCTGGCCGGTGGCTGTGGGGGTCAAGGGCGGGGGGCTTATCGGAATCTGGAAGACCCCTTTAACAAAGGGGACCCCCAGATCCCGCCCCCCCCTGTGTGAAATGGTAATAGGGTACATTGTACCTCTACCATTTCACCAAAAAAAGTGGAAAAAATGTAAAAAAAGACAATAGCCGGTTTTTGACAATTCCTTTATTAATGTCTTCTTTCCGCGCTTCTTCTTCTCCCATCTTCTTCTTTTCTGCATTCATTCTGATTTCATCCTCCATCTTCTTCTTCCTCAGCTTCTTTCTTGGGTCTTCTCGTCCGCATCTTGCACCGGCTTCTTCCTCCATCTTCTTCTCCTTCCTTCGGTCTTCTCGTCCGCATTTTGAACGGCTTCTTCTTCCACGGACGATCCGCTTCCAATTGAAGTTCTCGCCGTGTGACACTCCTGTACTTCTGACAGTTCATTTATTACTGAGGATGCGGCGTCATCCGGTGACGCCGCCCCCCTCTGACGCCACGGGGAAAGCCATAAGAAAGTCCCCGTGTGGTACATGTGCGTCAGAGGGGGGCGGGGTCACAGGAGCGTCACACAGCAGGAACTTCAATTGGAAGCGGATCGTCCGGGAAAGAAGAAGCCGGTGCAAGATGCGGACGAGAAGACCCAAGAAAGAAGCAGAGGAAGAAGAAGGATGAAGAAACCGGAATGAATGCAGAAAAGAAGATGGGAGAAGAAAAAGCGCGGAAAAAAGACATTAATAAAGGAATTGTCAAAAACCGGCTATTTGTCTTTTTTTACATTTTTGACACTTTTTTGGGTGAAATGGTAGAGGTACAATGTACCCCATTACCATTTCACACAGGGGGGGCGGGATCTGGGGGTCCCCTTTGTTAAAGGGGTCTTCCAGATTCCGATAAGCCCCCCGCCCGCAGACCCCCTCAACCACCGGCCAGGGTTGTGGGGATGAGGCCCTTGTCCCCATCAACATGGGGACAAGGTGCTTTGGGGGGGACCCCAAAGCATCCTCCCCATGTTGAGGGCATGTGGCCTGGTACGGTTCAGGAGAGGGGGGGCGCTCTCTTGTCCCCTGCTCTTTTCTGCGGCCGGCCAGGTTCCGTGCTCGGATAAGGGTTCTGGTGTGGATTTTTGGGAAACTCCACGCCATTTTTTTTCCAAAATTTGGGGGAACCCCACGTAATTTTTTTTTTATTTGATGGCGGGGTTCCCCTTAATATCCATACCAGACCTGAAGGTCTTTTTTGAGCAATGACTGTTCTCTGTATCCTAATAGCCATGAGTACTTTTAAATTACTTTTTTTGTACAGGGACAGTTCTAAGCACGGGAAACATGCACTACTTCACAGGCATACTATACCCCCCCCCCCCCGTATGAAATTTAAAGGAATATTTCACTTTTATTGTTTCACTTTAACCACTTCCATACCGCGCCTATTCTGGCACTTCTCTCATTCATGTAAAAATTATATTTTGTTTCTGGAAAATTACTCAGGACCCCCAAACATTATATATATTTTTTTAGCAGACACCCTAGGGAATAAAGTGGCGGTCATTAAAATGTTTTATTTCCAACGGTATTTGCGCAATAATTTTTCAAACACCTTTCATGAATTAAAACGTAACAAAACAGTAAAGTTAGCCCAATTTTTAGGGATAATGTGAAAGACAATGTTACACCGAGTAAATAGATACCTGTTACGTTCCTGGTTTCCAGAGTCTGATGCAGGGTAGCCTCTCTTACGACTCTGGTTCGCGAGCCACTGGATATGGGACAGCGGGCTCGGAGCACAGAGGGGTAGGAGTGCCGGGTGGTGATGTGTAGAAGCAGGTGGACGAATACCTCTGGCAAGTAGATGCTGAACGTACAGCGGAGGATGGGTCAGCGACCCGCACAGAAGCTGCGACTACAGCGGCACAAGTTAGTAACAGTTCAGGTAGGATGGGTCAGCGACCCGCACAGAAGCTGCGACTACAGAGGCACAAGTTAGTAATAGTTCAGGTATACCGGGAAAGCAGGGTCAAACAAGCCGGGTCATAACAGGTGATCGTGCAGAAAGATGACTGAAGAATGGTCGGTAAACAAGCAGGTGGATCTGGCAGCAGTGAAGTCAAGCAGGCGGATGGTCAAACGGAGCCGGGTCAGGATAGGAGAGATGAGAGGAGTCAGACAAGCTGGGTTCAGTGTTCAAATCAGGTTTCAGGTAGAGTAGTCAAAACAAGCCAAGTTCAGTGTTCAAATCAGGTTTCAGATAGCAAACAGGTCTCAGATAGGATCCACGTCAGAACTGCAGATCAGGCAGCAAAGACACTGTGCTGCTGAGGTGTTTAAATAGGGCAGCCTGCTGTTAATCACTGAAATCAGTCTGCACCATTAACCCTTAACTTGTCACGCTTTAATATTGCACACACTCATGGAATGGCGCCAAAATTCGGGACTTAAAAATCTCCATTTTTTTTACAGGTCATCAGTTTAGAGTAAGGCCCCTTTCACATTTGAGCAGGAGCCGCGGTGGCGATATAGCGCCGCTAAAAATAGCGGTGCTATACCGCCCGGGATTGCTGCGAGAATCGGCTGCCAGCGGTGCGGTATTAACCCCCGCTAGTGGCCGATAAAGGGTTGATACCGCCCGCAATGCGCCTCTCCAGAGGCGCATTGCGGGCGGTATTGCCGCGATTTCCCATTGTTTTAAACGGGAAGGAGCAGTGAAGGAGCGGTATACATGCCGCTCCTCTCACCGCTCCAAAGATGCTGCCGACAGGAGATTTTTTTCTCTCCCGCCAGCGCATCACCTCAGTGTAAAAGCCCTTGGGCTTTCACATTGAGTAGGCAGTGAAGGAGTTTTTCAGGCGGTATAGCAATGCTATTTTTAGCACTGTACCGCCTGAAAAACTCCTCAATGTGAAAGGGGTCTTACAGAGGAGGTCTAGTGCTAAAATTATTGCTCTTGCTCTTATGCACGCGTCAATACCTCACATGTGTGGTTTGAACAGCGTTTACATATGTGGGCGGGACTTACATGCGCTTTCGCTTCTGAGTGCAAACTTTTTTTAGTTTTGAACTTTTTTTTCCTTTTTTTTTTGATCACTTTTATTCCTTATACAAGGAACGTAAACATCCCTTGTAATAGGAATAGTGTGTGACAGGTCCTCTTTATGGAGAGAGGCAGGGTCAATAAGACCCCACATCTGTCCTCCAGGCTGGAAAGCATGAGATCGGCAAAAAAAATCACTGATCTCATGCTTTCAGCCGCAATCATGTTCGTTCAGCACAGTGGTGTAGTGGATAGCACTTTTACCTAGCAGCAAAAAGTGTCGCTGGTTCGAATCCCGCCCGTGACACCATGTGCCTGGAGTTTGCATGTTCTCCCTGTGCCTGCATGGGTTTCTTCCCACAATCTAAAAACATGCTGTATATCGGATCCTGTCTAAATAAGCCCTAATATGCAGTAGTATATTTAGGTTTTGTGCTGCCCTAGGCCTGACTAAACTTCTGCACCTCCTAATAGAACAATGACCCACCCCTTCCTGTCAAGGCCACACCCTGTTTTTTATGACCCGCCCAGAAATTTTCAGGGGGGGGGACACACACTAGTTCTGGGGGGGGCATTGGATTCCCTTAATTTGCATAGTTTCTCTCTCACTTCCTGTTTGGCTATGGGGCAGGAAGTGAAGGGAAATCTCCGCAATTGGACAGGCATGGTACAAACTAAACTGACAGGGGCTCTAACCCTCCCTTACTCTATCCAAAATGAAAAAAAAAAGTGTTGATTATAGTTCTACTTTAAGCACAAATTTCTGATAATTTTTTTGAGAGGACTAAGAAAATATAACCATGCCAATAGGCCAGGATACAACATTGCTAATATGTATGAATGTGTGTTAGGGACCCCCACAAACACCACCCAATGTTAAATAAACAATTTTCTTCATTTGCAGTATCATCCCTTCCTCAGAGACCTTAGCAGTAGTACAAGCAACTTCCTGTAGGGACGTGATGTCCTGTGTGCTGGCCACCGCTTTCCAAGAACCACATATGCGCATATCTAATACACGGTGGTCGCGCATCTACTTGCAGGAACCCAATTTTTAGGGAAAATTATAGTAAAGCAGATGCAGATCTCCAGGATTGGACTAACAAATGTTTCTAGTGAAAGGCAACTGGTGTTTTCTATTAAACAAGGGCTAAATGGGCCATTGACATGCATCACAGTTAATCTGAGGAAGGCCCCATACACACGAGAGAATTTATCCGCGGATACGGTCCAGCGGACCGTTTCCACGGATAAATCCTCTCAAAGATTTCCGCAGATTTCTATGCGATGGAGTGTACACACCATCGCATTGAAATCCGCGCGGAAATCCTCTGGCGAAGACGTGTCGCGCCGACGCCGCGATTATGACGCGGCGACGGCGCGACGCTGTCATATAAGGAATTCCACGCATGCGTCAAATCATTACGACGCGTGCGGGGAATCCCTTTGGACGGATGGATCCGGTAAGTCTGTACAGACGAGCGGATCCATCCGTTGGAATGGATTCCAGCAGATGGATTTGTTGTGCATGTCAGCAAATATCCGATCTGCTGGAATCCATCCCAGAGGAGATTTCTCCGCGGAAACAGATCCGCTGGCGTGTACACACCATAGGATCTATCCGCAGAAACCCATTTGCTGGGATTTATCTGCGGATGGATTCTATCGTGTGTATGGGGCCGAATGTGTCTTTTCAAATTTAAACTAAATTAAATCTTTTCTTATTTTTACTTGGGGCTAGAGTGCAGAGGGATTAAAAGTCTGCTCATTTTTTGGGGATGTCTGCACCCCTGATAGGGTGAAGACACCTCCCAAATTTTGTCACTTTCTACTTCAAATTCATTTACTTTTTTTTTTTTTATTCTATATTTTTATTATTTATTTATTTTTAAAGGCAAGAAAGCAATACAGGAAACATACAAAAGGAAATAAGCAAAATCCAACAAAGCGACATATATATGGATGTTCCAATACATCTCTCTCTTCAACTCTGTTTGCTATTCATAGTTTACCACAAGAGGAATTATAATATTCTATATCACCAATCATTTTAAATCCATTCCCCCAGGGGGAGATGTCATAACCAAAATACTATTGCTACTTTTAACTAAATTACATATTTCCCCAGGTATTTCATCTCCATCCTGATTATCCATATATTCTCTATATATTAAATGAATTCCCTTCCCCGTTTTATCCCCTCATTCCCACCCCCCTTATCCCCTCCTCAAGACCCCCTTCTCCACTTCCTCTCCTCCTCCGACCGTGTAAACCCCAGGACCGGAAGAGAAGAAAAGATGCACCAAAAAAAAAAAAAACACACAAAAAAATAAAACACACCACAACATAACAACCCTCCCCCCTCCGCTGTCCCCCCCGGGTGCGTGATATCGTCTCTCCTTCTTATTTCCCTACTCTTCCTTTACTCTTTCCTTTTTCTCTTCCCTTCTTTCTGCCTCCCTTCCCCTCCCCTTCTTTCCCTTGACCCTTTCCTTCCTCCCTTTTCTCTCCTCCTCTTCCCCTCCTTCTTTCCTTTCCTCTTCCCTTTCCCTTCCTTCCTCCACCTCTAATCACTATTCTTACACCCCTAGTAATTTTTTACCTTCCTCTGATTGTACAAATAATTCCCAGGGTGCCCATATAGTTTAAATTTGCTCTTTCTTATCTATCGTCCTCGTCAGGAGTTTCTCCATTATTCCTATTTTCCTTACTTTTTTAAGCCACATAGATATTGGAGGTGCTTCAGGGTCTTTCCATTTTATTGCAATGCAGCTTTTTGCCGCATTTATCAGATGACATATCATCGATCTCATATATCTTTTCAAAGAAATTTCTGTATGATGTAATAGGAAGAACGAGGGGTCATCTGGAATCTGGTATTCCGTAAGTAATTGAGTAATTCTCCTTACTGTTTCCCAAAATTGTCTTATTATTGGACATCCCCAAAATATATGTAACATTGTCCCGTTCTCCCCACACCATCTCCAACATCTGTCTGATATTTCAGAGAAAAATATATTTAGACGCGCTGGTGTATAATACCACCTTGTTAATATTTTATAGTTTAATTCTTGTATTTTCGTACATCTTGAAGAATTTAACGCTAGATTTATAATATTTTGGCATTGTATTGGGGAAAATGTTTGGCCTAGGTCACTCTCCCTTTTGGCCAGGTTCGACATTCTCAAGTCTTCCGGTGGTGCAGTCAACAATGCATACATTTTGGAGACCATATGGGCTAGTGGTTCTTCTCCTCCACAGTACTCCTCAAACTTTGTAAATGCCCGTTTATACTTTTCTGCACCCCCCAGAGTCTCCAAAAAATGTCGTACCTGCCACGCTTGCCATACCGGTATTTCACATCTCCCTCCTTCTTGTGATAATTCTCCTATTGTTATCCATCCCCTTTCTCCTAGAAAATGAGATGCTTGAAATCTACCCTTTTCTCTTAGTTTCTTGAGTATTTGAGACGTTTCCTATTCTTGGATAAAGGGGGGAATTTTTAGTCGAGAATTTCGAGTTATGACATACTTTATTTCCAGTCCATAAAGTTGGACCTATTGTAGGGTGGGTTTTAACTATATGGGGTAATGCTGAGTAACACCATATTGCCCTATTTAATGGTACGGGGCACATTTGTTGCTCTATAGTAATCCACAATTTATAATCCCCATGTCTGCTCCAATCAGCTATCCTTCCCAGCTGGACTGCCTGATAGTATTTTAACATATCCGGTACTGATATTCCTCCAGTCAAATTCATTTACTTCCTGTCACATAGCCAAAGAGGAAGTGAGGGTAAAACCTTACTAATGTCTTTTCTTGGGGACACACAGATCAATCTAAATAGTTTCCCATTATGTAAAGTGCACTCTAGCATTTTGCTGTGTACCCCCCAAATTATTAGGGATCTTGGACTTTGGGGTCCATTCACTAAAGGCAAATCCACTTTTCACTACAAGTGGACTAGCAAGGAAGAAAAAAATAAAAATAAAAAATTCTTTGCTTCTACATGATTGGATGTTAAAATCATCAGTGCTTCCCCTCAGATTTTCAGTGACTACACTTGTACTGCAGAGTGGCTTTGCCTTTACTAAACCCAAAACTACCTAATCATTTGGGGTGTACACAGCAGTGCTGGAGTGCAATTTGCTTAAAGCGGAGGTTCACCCTAAAAAACTACTTTCTACCATGCCATGCAGCATACTAGCGTCAGCTACAGTATGCCTTTATTTATTTTTTTTGCGCTGTACTCACAGTTTAATCCATTAGTTTCGTTTTAGACACTCGCGGGGAGTAGGCGTTCCTATCAAGAGGGGAACATGATTGACGGCCGGCTATGGCGCGTCAAGCTTCCCGAAAATAGCCGGAGTAGGTCTCGGCTCTTCACGGCGCTATACGGCGCCTGCGCACAGACTAGGAGCTGACTGCGCAGGCGCCGTGAAGAGCCAAGTCCTATTTCGGCTATTTTCGGGAAGCATGACGCGCCATAGCTGGCCGTCAATCATGTTCCCCTCTTGATAGGAACGCCTACTCCCCGCGGGAGTCTGAAATGGATTAAACTGTGAGTACAGCGGAAAAAAAAAAAAATGTAGCTGACGCTAGTATGCTGCATGGAATGGTAGACAAATTTTTTTTTTTTTTTTAAGGTGAACCCCCGCTTTAATGGGGACACTAGTTAGATTGACCTGTGTGTCCCCAAGAAAAGACATTGGTAGAGTTTTAACCTCACTTCCTGTTCAGCTGTGTGACAGGAAGTGAAGCCAATTTTAAGAAAAGGGACACAAAGCCCAACCCAAAAAACACAAGCAGGGGTTCTAACACTCACTTATAAAATAAGGGGGGAACTAATGCGCAAACCAGCCTAACCCGGGAAAAAATATAATGGTACAAATAAATTAAAAGTTACAATCAAGCAGCAGCCACAACTAATAGTGCTCACGCACTGACAGCATATGATAGACAGGGGGATGTAGTGGCGCTTGCAAATACTAAAAACCGACAATAATTTAAAACAATAAATTATTATAAACAATGATTCCTAAAGTATGAGAGTGAGTCCGTCCTCTACTGGGGTAAAGTTGTGTTCCACTCGAGGTCTATGCCCAAAGAATACCATCCAGCATCAATAATTAGATGTGGAAGGAACTGCGAGTGAATAAATAATGAAATCCAATGGATAAAAGTGCCTAACTGGCCGCACAGTGTACATGGGATAATAATCCTTTTTTAAAAAATATGTGTCATAAATCCTTAAAGTGCTTGATAAAAAACAAGTGCAAAGTGCTAATAAATAAAACAATAATAGCAGTGAATGAAAGCTCCAGCTCTCCTGGAAAGTGGTTAATTACTAATTAGCAAACACATGCAGGAAAAAGCAACAACTAAAAAGAAGTCCAAAAATGCAAGTGTCCTAAAAACCTAAACGGTTCAATCATAAAACTGTTGTTTTTTCTGTGCGATGAAAAAAATATAATAATATAATAATAAATAAAAAATAAAAAAATCATAAATAATAGTCCAAAAACAGATAGTACAATATCACTGCAGGATTAGTGATAGTGAATAAAACTATATCCAGTGCACAATCAAGTGATAATGATAATATTAAAAATAAAGTCCAAAGTGCAAAGTGCATCTGTGCTCCATTCAACAATTCAGATGATCAGTGGTTAATTCAGTGAAGACTTGTTACATTGTGCTCATTCAGTGAAGACTTGTTACATTGTGCTCATATGTCTGTGAATCAAAACAGCCCGATTTTCCTCAGTGTGGGGATTATTTTTACTAGCCTCTTACCTTCCTGAGGCTTTTACCAAGCCTGTAACAGGAGCTGCTCTGCAGTCACATAGATAAAATCCAGGATCCAAAAACGACTCACACTCCTCCCCATTCAGGCTCTCAAAAAGAAACACAGGAATGCCTCCATAGCATAAAACCACAGGATATCAGTTTAATAAAGAAAAATGAATACACTCACAAACATTGCTGTGTTAAACAGCGTGTGTAGAATCGAGTGTCACCGCTCTGCGGCCGCAAAGCAGGTGACTTCACCAGCAAGCCCTCTGTGTCCTCCTCACGCGTATCGCGACAGCCCTACAGCCCTATCCTATGATTAAGCGACGTAGGGCTGTCGCGATACGCGTGAGGAGGACACAGAGGGCTTGCTGGTGAAGTCACCTGCTTTGCGGCCGCAGAGCGGTGACACTCGATTCTACACACGCTGTTTAACACAGCAATGTTTGTGAGTGTATTCGTTTTTCTTTATTAAACTGATATCCTGTGGTTTTATGCTATGGAGGCATTCCTGTGTTTCTTTTTGAGAGCCTGAATGGGGAGGAGTGTGAGTCGTTTTTGGATCCTGGATTTTATCTATGTGACTGCAGAGCAGCTCCTGTTACAGGCTTGGTAAAAGCCTCAGGAAGGTAAGAGGCTAGTAAAAATAATCCCCACACTGAGGAAAATCGGGCTGTTTTGATTCACAGACATATGAGCACAATGTAACAAGTCTTCACTGAATGAGCACAATGTAACAAGTCTTCACTGAATTAACCACTGATCATCTGAATTGTTGAATGGAGCACAGATGCACTTTGCACTTTGGACTTTATTTTTAATATTATCATTATCACTTGATTGTGCACTGGATATAGTTTTATTCACTATCACTAATCCTGCAGTGATATTGTACTATCTGTTTTTGGACTATTATTTATGATTTTTTTATTTTTTATTTATTATTATATTATTATATTTTTTTCATCGCACAGAAAAAACAACAGTTTTATGATCGAACCGTTTAGGTTTTTATCACACTTGCATTTTTGGACTTCTTTTTAGTTGTTGCTTTTTCCTGCATGTGTTTGCTAATTAGTAATTAACCACTTTCCAGGAGAGCTGGAGCTTTCATTCACTGCTATTATTGTTTTATTTATTAGCACTTTGCACTTGTTTTTTATCAAGCACTTTAAGGATTTATGACACATATTTTTTAAAAAAGGATTATTATCCCATGTACACTGTGCGGCCAGTTAGGCACTTTTATCCATTGGATTTCATTATTTATTCACGCGCAGTTCCTTCCACATCTAATTATTGATGCTGGATGGTATTCTTTGGGCATAGACCTCGAGTGGAACACGACTAACACTCACTTGGTTTCCCTCAAACACCCACACTTAGAATAGGATTGCCTTGCGCTAGATTTAAGCACAGTGCTGTAAATCAGCACTTCAAGCCTGTCCGCCAATACCCCCCTAACAGGCCATATTTGCAGGTTTTCCTTCATCTTACACATGTGCTTTAAAAGACAGTCTGGACAGCAATTCTTGATAAGAAAAATCTACAAAACATGTCCTGTCGGGGGTACTTGAGGACTGAGGCTGAGAACTACTGCAGTAAAAATGAAAAAATTCTTACCGCTCTGTATTTTTCCTTTCCTGGTGACCATCCATGGCAGCACACAATCCATGCATGAAGGCACCAGGAAAGGAGCTTTGAGACAATCACACCTGTTTTGTTTGGCCAATCAGCCCATTTCAGCTGTAGCTGTCAAAATCTGTAGCGTGAAAAAGTAACAAAAAACAAACTTCAAAATTTGAAAGTAATTTTATTGGTCAACAAAACAGGACTTTGAAAAAAGAGCAAGGAAAGCAAAGACAAACAAAAATCAAACAAAAATAAATAATATAAAAAATAAAAATAAACATAGGTTCATTTGAGACAGTAAAAATATGGTTTATGCTTTGGAAATTAACAGTAGATTAAAAAGGCCCACATACATCTATTTAGGATTGAAACATTAATAATTCACAACATCTTGAGAAAGATTTAGCAAAATAATGCAGCACAGACAATTACATCAATGTGAACACCCTAAAAACAACATACATTGACAACCTCACAAATATTTCAGGCGAAGATAGTCCCCACCCAAAATAAATAAATAAACCAGTCAAAAAACCCTTGATCAAAAACATATCTATTTTGCAAAGACATAAATAAAATAGGCATTCAATAAGGACACACAAATATAATCTTGCCAGCCGGCCCCACACACACTCTTGGCTCTTTTCAGGGCAAGGTAACAAATGCTCTCTGCAAGCTTTATATAACATAGGCTTGTGTCAGGGAAATGGTTGTAGAAGAAGTACTGGCAATCTTGCCAGTAGAAGAAATGGGCGCCATAGGCACATCATGTGACAGGTGGATCCTCCTGCTGACCTATTGTCAGGGAAATGGCCATAGAAGAAGTACTGGCAATCTTGCCAGTAGAATTCTATTTATTCTATTCTCATCTTTTCTGCCTCTTTGGAACTTCACCGAACCCACGTAAAGAAAGTGCTCCTAACCCTGAGAAAATATGGTCTGTATGTCAAAGCAGACAAATGTGATTTCGAAAAAACATCGATTCAATTTCTGGGTCTCATCATCTCCACAAAAGGAATTGCAATGGACCCAAAGAAGGTGGAAGCAATACTCGGGTGTCCAGCGCTTCATAGGGTTCTCCAATTTTTACAGGAAATTTGTGAAGGGTTTCTCCACCACCATCGCACCCATCACTCAATTGACCCATCAGACGGTCCAGTTCCAGTGGTCCCAAGAAGCTCAGGCAGCCTTTGACAAATTAAAAAATCTGTTCACGTTTGCACCAATTCTGCAGCACCCGGATCCAACTCTGCCCTACGTTTTGGAAGTAGACGCCTCTGAAGTAGCTACAGGGGCAATCCTGTCCCAACGGCAAGGACCCAAGGCTCTTCTTCACCCCATTGCTTTCTTTTCCTGAAAGATGAGCCCACCAGAGAGAAATTATTGGCCATTAAATCTGCCTTAGAAGAATGGAAATACTTATTGGAGGGTGCCGCTCATCCCATTATGATTTTTACAGACCATAAGAACCTGGAGTACCTCAGGACAGCCAAACGTTTAAGACCCCAGCAAGCCCGATGGGCTTGGTTTTTCTCCAGGTTCAATTTTCATCTTACATATCACCCAGGTTCCAAGAATGGGAAAGCGGATGCACTCTCTCGAATGTTTCCAAACACCCCTGAAATAACAAAGCCAAGTACGATCCTTTCCGCTCAAAATGTTTTACTTATCCAACCTGACTTAAAGACTTTGATTAAACAAGCCTCATCCCAGTGCCCTGGGCCAGAAATGTCCTCATTGAGAAGCCAAGATGGATTTTCATGGCACCAGGACAAGATTTTTGTTCCCCAAGTTCTAAAGATGTCACATGATCACAAACTTGCCGGACATTTTGGAATACGAAGAACCACTGAACTTGTTCAGCGCTCTTTTTGGTGGGCCAGCCTAAGACAGGACTGTAGAAAATATGTTAACTCCTGCACCACGTGCCAGCGCAATAAGGGTTCCAATGCCAAACCATGGGGACTTTTGTGGCCACTACCCATCCCTGAACAACCCTGGAAAGAAATATCCATGGGTGATGCACCACTATAATGCAGGACCCAGGTCCCCAAACACTTTTTATGACAATAACTTGCATATTAACCTTTAAAATGAACACATTTGATTTCTCCGTAGACTTTTAACGGTGTTCCGCGGCTTTTCGAATTTGCCACGAACACCCCAAATTGTTCGCTGTTCGCCGAACGGGCGAACAGCCAATGTTCGACTCAAACTCATGTTCGACTCGAACATAAAGCTCATCCCTACCAGTCAGCATAAATAAGCTGTTCCAGCAATGTGTGCATAGGAAAAGCATGTGCCCATTGAGGAGGCCTTAGAGAACCCAGAGAGTTGGCTTCAGCAACTCTGTTATGGGCAACTTTTAACCAATACGCACTGTCGCAGTGAGCGATTGAATTAACAACCTTTGAGACTGTGGGGTTGCAAAGGCCTCCTCCGGGGCTGAGCCCTCTAATGTGTTGGAGGTAGCTACAATGCCTGACAAGGGTTCAGCTAGGCCAACCGTTTCAGGGCTTACAGGGGAAGAAGGTGCCGTGGAGGCATGACTAGGGTTCCCAGGACCTGACTGCTGCGTTTTGTGCCCCTTCTCCCTGTTTTTGCCCCTCCCCATAGTCCTAGGCACAAATGGATCTGATTGTATAGCTCCTTGTCCCTGGCTAGGGTCATCTAGGGAGCATAATCTTAACCGTGAACAACACCTTCGACACTGGCGAAAAAACGGAGGTACTCCCCATGTGGGAGGGGTTATATAGAGGGGGACTTCCGGTCTTGATTATGCCAGTGTCAATTACTACATGGGTGGCCCATAACCCATGTAGTAATTACTAGTGCTCTGTGTCCCGTGATGTACAGTAAAGAAATCAAACTTGCAAATGGAAATGGAGATGAAATCAGCCGATCTCAAACTCAGATGAAAGTCAGTGAGCTGATTAAAACCTGTCAGTTTATCACAGCACCAGAAGAAAGTATGGCAAGAGGCAAAACCAACAGGCTATCGGTTGTAAAGCTGTTTTTATCAGTTGGTTTAAAAAAGGATTTAGCAACAAATCCAGCACAATAATTGATGAATGTCAAATCTAAGAAATTAATAAGCAATTCTTTACTACCTTGCAGGAAAGGAGCAGGACACCATCTATATATTGCTGGTATAATATTAACTTTGGGCAATCTTTAGAATAAATTATGTCTTCCTCCCACCTGGCCAATCTTTTTATGGCCAGGTGGGTGGAATTTAGCTCCCATGGCCACACCCCTCGTTTGCAAATAAACATCTTGTTGAATAAAAAATAATTATGTGTCATAGTGAGATGAAGCAATTGTAAAATAAATAGTTTTTGGATTTCTGGAATATATGTAGCTCCACTTAAATATTAATCCACAGCCACCATCTCATCTCCATGTCCAATACTGCTATACAGTGAGGCTACATCCGCCATCACAAGGCAGGTGAAAGAATCAGTCATGATATTACACAAGTCATTTAAAACATGTTTAGTATCTTTTAAGAAGGCAGGTGTTTCAGCCACCAGCGGCTGCAAAAAAATTCTATATATTCACCCTCCCTTGAAAATAGGAAACCAATGCCACTAATGAAAGGCCTCCCAGGGGGATGGGATTGATTTTTATGTACCTTAGGGAGGCAATACATAACAGGCTTGTGGGGGGCTGAAGGACTAAGAAAATCCCTTTCTTTTTTAGTGATAATACCCTGTCTGCAACCTGCTCCCGTTGTGATTGACACAGCAGGAGCCAATCAGCAGGTCCGGCGGACTCAATGTCCATCGGGACATTGTTCCCAAGTAAGGCAGATTGGCGGTCTGCCTATGTAAACAAGGCAGATTGTCGTTCTGTCAGTAGGAAAGGTAGTGATCTTGTGTTTCTGCTAAGTGGGAACACATAGCTCTGCCTTCCTACAGTAAAAGCACCTTTCCCACAGTTAGCAAGCACTCCCTAGGAACACATTTAACCCCTTTATCACCCCTTTCCTGCTAGTGTCATTAGTACAGTGACAGTGTATATTTTTAGCACTGATATCCCTAAAGGTGGTAAGCTGAGGGCTAGTGACAGCAGGGGGGTTAAACACATTGTCACAATCATGGGTCAGGCTCGAAGACTACTTGCTATAGCAGTAGCCCGACTACCACTGACCAGCAGGATAGGTACACAGGCAGCCACCCTGGTGGATGACGTGGGCTCTTCTGAGGCGTGGAGTCTAAGTACTAACCGGTGTTCACCAGAGCTCCTGATGGTGGAGATGGATTTTGCTCTGTGTTAAAACCAGGTCACAGTCCTCATGATCGCCCCACCAGGAGGTGAGCAAGCCGGGGTCCAGTAGCAGATATATACAGTGAGGAAAATAAGTATTTGAACACCCTGCTATTTTGCAAGTTCTCCCACTTGGAAATCATGGAGGGGTCTGAAATTGTCATCGTAGGTGCATGTCCACTGTGAGAGACATAATCAAAAAAAAAATTCCAGAAATCACAATCTATGATTTTTTAACTATTTATTTGTATGATACAGCTGCAAATAAGTATTTGAACACCTGTCTATCAGCTAGAATTCTGACCCTCAAAGACCTGTTAGTCTGCCTTTAAAATGTCCACCTCCACTCCATTTATTATCCTAAATTAGATGCACCTGTTTGAGGTCATTAGCTGCATAAAGACACCTGTCCACCCCATACAATCAGTAAGAATCCAACTACTAACATGGCCAAGACCAAAGAGCTGTCCAAAGACACTAGAGACAAAATTGTACACCTCCACAAGGCTGGAAAGGGCTACGGGGAAATTGCCAAGCAGCTTGGTGAAAAAAGGTCCACTGTTGGAGCAATCATTAGAAAATGGAAGAAGCTAAACATGACTGTCAATCTCCCTCGAACTGGGGCTCCATGCAAAATCTCACCACGTGGGGTCTCAATGATCCTAAGAAAGGTGAGAAATCATCCCAGGACTACACGGGAGGAGCTGGTCAATGACCTGAAAAGAGCTGGGACCACCGTTTCCAAGGTTACTGTTGGTAATACACTAAGACGTCATGGTTTGAAATCATGCATGGCACGGAAGGTTCCCCTGCTTAAACCAGCACATGTCAAGGCCCGTCTTAAGTTTGCCAATGACCATTTGGATGATCCAGAGGAGTCATGGGAGAAAGTCATGTGGTCAGATGAGACCAAAATAGAACTTTTTGGTCATAATTCCACTAACCGTGTTTGGAGGAAGAAGAATGATGAGTACCATCCCAAGAACACCATCCCTACTGTGAAGCATGGGGGTGGTAGCATCATGCTTTGGGGGTGTTTTTCTGCACATGGGACAGGGCGACTGCACTGTATTAAGGAGAGGATGACCGGGGCCATGTATTGCGAGATTTTGGGCAACAACCTCCTTCCCTCAGTTAGAGCTTTGAAGATGGGTCCAGGCTGGGTCTTCCAACATGACAATGACCCGAAGCACACAGCCAGGATAACCAAGGAGTGGCTCTGTAAGAAGCATATCAAGGTTCTGGCGTGGCCTAGCCAGTCTCCAGACCTAAACCCAATAGAGAATCTTTGGAGGGAGCTCAAACTCCGTGTTTCTCAGCGACAGCCCAGAAACCTGACTGATCTAGAGAAGATCTGTGTGGAGGAGTGGGCCAAAATCCCTCCTCCAGTGTGTGCAAACCTGGTGAAAAACTACAAGAAACGTTTGACCTCTGTAATTGCAAACAAAGGCTACTGTATCAAATATTAACATTGATTTTCTCAGGTGTTCAAATACTTATTTGCAGCTGTATCATACAAATAAATAGTTAAAAAAATCATACATTGTGATTTCTGGATTTTTTTTTGATTATGTCTCTCACAGTGGACATGCACCTACGATAACAATTTCAGACCCCTCCATGATTTCCAAGTGGGAGAACTTGCAAAATAGCAGGGTGTTCAAATACTTATTTTCCTCACTGTAGGTAAGGATCAAGCAGAAGTATAGTCTGCACTTAAGCCAAAGGTCAGTAACTAGTAGTTGCAGGTTGGGATCAGGCAGAAGCATAGTCAAGGAACAAGCCAAGTGTTGATAATGAGTGGAAGCAAAATATGGATGATAGCAGGGAAGACAAGAGTGAGATATTGGCTTAAGAGAGCACAATAATCTGGCACACAGGAAGGGCAGAGACATGGCTCACATCAGGAAGTGGGAGGAGCAAAGTGTTCAAGGTTCAGCAGAGGTCAAGGCATAAGGTAGGGTTGTCCAATGGATCAGACAGGGTGCTGTCCAGCATCTCGGGTAGCTCAGCGAGATCAGTCATGTCCCGACACAGCAGATATTCAAGTCCAGGCCCTGACACAAATAGAGCTCCTGACACTCCCTATGTCTTGTGAATTTTTTATAATGGGATTCTGAAAAAGGTACTCCAAGGAAATTTGTCTTGTAAATTTATAGATGTCAACATAAGTTTAAAACGTATCTTTTAAACCGTTTTTCAACAACGCTGTTTCCACCACAGTTATTTTATGGGTACAAGAATGCCTTTGTTTTAGTTAAGCCTGCCCCTTTAAGCCCCTCCCACTGTGAACACAATTGGGCCACAATAGTCACTCACTGCATCGCGTGTGGTGCGCCAATTTACTACTCCACTTGAGGTTTGTAAAAACACCCCAGGTCTTTTATAATCCTAGCAACACCCCAGTCACTATGGGAAAAAAATGCCCACTCTTTGCCACAGCAATGGAGCCTAGATTATTATCTTAAAGCAGACTGCACAGAGGGATGAGCTAATCAGTGTGCTACTTCAGTTTCGTGTAACATACTATAACCAAACTGTACTACCTAAGTGGTAGAGAAAAAGAAAATAGTTAAAGACAGCTTTGCTGTCTGGAATGCATTGCAAAGTGACATTAAAATCTCAAAAGTAATTTTCATCAGTCATGAAAAACTGTGAATGAGCTACTGTATGGTATTGGCAAGGAGTACTAGAAAAATATAGTTATTAAATGTACTGTATATTATTCAGTAAAAGTTTCCCAATTACCAATTTATCACGTGTTCACTTGGGATTATTTTAAATTCTGCATTAATTAAAACATTCATTTTTGTGTAGTCATTGAAAGAGATGAAGACAACTGCCTTTCACTTGTAGAACTGAATCCTCCAAATCCATGGGACTCAGATGCAAAAATTCCATTAGACTTGGATCCAGGGGAGTTACAGGTATGCTTGTTATTTAAAAAAAAATAATACCATTTTTAGAAATGGTCATTGAACATTGATTTTAATGTGCCTGTCTGTGCTGTTTGTTGCATTGCATGCATGAAAGGTGCTGTTCAGTGTCAGGGTGTATTTAGTTATGCATTTTTTGCTGATATCATTCACATGTTGTACAATAAACATTTTACAAACCTGAACTCAACTCAACCTTAAAGTGGTATTAAACCCAAAACCCAAAATGTAATATATTGCAACTTACCAATCATTAGATGTGGTGGAAGCATTAGTTTTCTGTTTTTAGGCTTTTCCTTCCTCTGTTAAAACCTGGTGATCTGGCCAGTAAGACAACTCTTATGCCGCGTACACACGATCTGTCTTTTGCCCGGCCAAATCACATCGGAATTCTGACAGAATTCCATCGGAAAAATATAGAACATGTTCTATATGTAAAGTCCGATGGAATTCATCTGAATTTCTGCTGAAAAAACTCAGATGGGGCTATACACAACCAGAAAATCGTAAATTCTGATCGTGTATATGGGGCATTAGCGTGCCCCCACTCTGGATGAAAGAACATGGGGGACATTCCCGTAATAGAAAATGTCTGGCAAAATAGACACTAAGTAAATCCAGAACAAGGCTGGTGCCTGAGCAACTTCCTAGTTTATCTATGCTCCTGGTTTACCTTGTATTACTTGTATTCTGTGTCTGACTATCCATGTACCGTCCACGGCTTTGTCTAGTGTTTTTGCTTGCCTACCACTAGAGTTGCACGATTAATCATTAAACATCAAAATTGCGATCTTTTTCCCTTCCCAATCTTCAAAGCAGCAAGTCATGCCGGGCCAGATTTACGTTGATCTGCGGCGGCGTAACGCATCGCATTTACGTTAGGCTGCCGCAAGTTTTACGGGCAAGTGCTTGATTCACAAAGCGTAGCGTAGCGTAAATCCCCGCCTAATTCAAATGATCCGGGTAGGGGGCGTGGATCATTGAAATTAGGCGTGTTCCCGCGCCGAACGTACTGCGCATGCGCCGTCCCTAGAATTTCCCGACGTGCATTACGGTAAATGACGTCGCAAGGACGTCATTGGTTTCGACGTGAACGTAAATGGTGTCCAGCCCCATTCACGGATGACTTACGCAAACAACGTAAATTACGGCCATACTTAACATTGGATACTCCACCTAGGGGGCATGTTTATCTTTACGCCGCGTAGCTCTTACGGAAACTGCTCATTTGCATATTCTACGCCAACCGCAATGGAAGCGCCACCTAACGGCCAGCGTAAATATTGCACCCTAAGATACGACGGTGCAGGCCATCATATCTTAGGCATGTTTAAGTGTATCTCAGTATGAGAATACACTTAAACATACGACGGGCTTAGATTCGGAGTTACGTCAGCGTATCTACTGATACACCGGCGTAACTCTTTGTGAATCTGGCCCAATCTTTCTAACAAGTGCAGAGAGTTCTCGTAGTTGGAAAAAACAAAGTCCAGGCAGTTTGACAAGTTTTATTACAACACGTGAAACAAAGTATCTTTTTGTTCTTTTATCAAAGGAAAGAAGTCTGGCATGTAGATGAAGGAAGTTTAACCATTTAACCACTTCCCACCCGGTCAATAGTCAATTGACATCCGGGAAGTGGTTCTGAAATCCTGACATGCCGGCTTGCGCCCGTGGGGGCACGCAGTGCGGCGATCGGTGATGCGGGGTGTCAGTCTGACACCCTGCATCTCCGATCTCGGTAAAGAGCCTCCGGTAGAGGCTCTTTACCACGTGATCAGCCGTGTCCAATCACGGCTGATCACGATGTAAACAGGAAAAGCCGTTGATCGGCTCTTCCTCACTCGCGTCTGACATACGCAAGTAGAGGAGAGCCGATCGGCGGTTCTCCTGACAGGGGATTGTTTATCAGCGCAGCCCCCCCTCGGATGTCCACACTGGACCACCAGGAAAGACCACACTGGACCACCAGGGAAGGGGGCAATAATAAAAAATAAAAAAAATGAGAATAGATGCCAATCAGTGCCCACAAATGGGCACTGACTGGCAACATGGGCACTGACTGGCACAATATGGGATCAACAAGTGATGCCCAGCAATGCCATCAGTGCCACCCCTCAGTTACCAAGTTGATGATCCCAATAGTTACCGCTATATCCTAAAGACATATTGTTCGGATTTAGAGGGGCACAAATTATTAATGTACATTTGTTTTCGTCCGAATGCATTTTCATCCGAATTTCGTTATCGTTTGTTAAAACGATAACGAAAGCACAGAAAACGAAAACCAAAAGATCCGGAATAAAAAATGTTTTATTTTCGTTTTCGCTGCGGTCAAATGTGCCTAACCTTAACTCTATTAGTCCAATATTAATCTACATAAAGAGAAAAGATTCGACATAGAGAGAACAGATTCGACATTATAGAGACATGAAGAAGAGTCGACATAGAGAGAAAAGATTCGACATAGAGAGAAAAGATTCGACATAGAGAGACATGAAGATTCGACTAAGTAGCTAAAAACAACTGTAAAGTATGCCTGTGAAATAGCGCATGTTTCCCGTACTTAGAACTGTCTCTGCACAAAGTGTAATTTCTGAAGGAAAGAAAGTCATTTAAAAATGACTTGCGGCTATAATGAATTGTCGGCTCCCGGAAATTCAGAGAGAATTCATTCATAAAAAAAAAAAAGCGTGGGGGTCCCCCCAAATTCAATTACCAGGCCCTTCGGGTCTGGTATGGATATTAAGGGAAACCCTGCCGTCAATTTTAAAAAAAAAATGACGTGGTGTGGGGTTCCCCTCAAATATCCATTCCAGACCCTTCAGGTCTGGTGTTGATTTTAAGGGGAACTACACCACAAATTAAAAAAAAAATGGTGTGGAGTTCCCCCAAAAATCCACACCAGACCCCTTATCCGAGCATGCAACCTTGCCGGCCGCAGAAAAGAGGGGGGGTGAGAGAGCGCCCCCCCCCCCTCCTGAACCATACCAGGCCTCATGCCACCCTTGCCCGGTGGTTGTGGGGGTCTGCGGGCGGGGGGCTTATCAGAATCTGAAAGACCCCTTTAACAAAGGGGACCACTAGATCCTACCCCCCCCCCCCATGTGAATTGGTAATGGGGTACATTGTACCTCTACCATTTCACTAAGGAAGTGTAAATAATTGTAGAAAAACACACACACACACACACACACACACACCGTGGAAAAAAGTTCTTTAAAAAAAAAAATAATAATCCAGCGGTGGTAATCCACTCTCGGTCCCCGCTCCAACGTTGTGGGTATCCAGCGACGGGTAATCTCCTCTCCGCCGGGGTCCAGCGATGAGAAGATCCATCCAGGTCTGAGATCCAGAGCGCAGCATCGCCGGCCGCCTGTCTCCACCAGAGACAGCCAGGCGAATGAAGCTGAAGCTAGTGACATTTCTTTTATAGGTGAGGCGGGGCCACCCGTCACGTGACCCCCCACGCTTTTTTTTTTATGAATGAATTCTCTCTGAATTGCCGGGACCTGACAATTCATTATAGCCGCAAGTGATTTTTAAATTACTTTTTTTCCTTCAGAAATGACACTTTGTGAAGAGACAGTTCTAAGTACAGGAAACATGCGCTTTTTCACACGCATACTTTAACCAACCCCTTCCCCCGACCCCCCCCCCCCCCCCCCCCCCCCCCCCCCCCCCCCCCCCCCCGCATGTTTTTTTTTTTTTTTAAAGATTCCTTCGATTCTCCTTTTTTTTTTTTAAGATTCTGTCGAATCTTCTTAGAACATTCGACAGACACCATAAGCCTTCAATGACAAATTCGACCTTAATTAATTTGGATTTTCGGAGGAATGCATTTTTTTAACAAAAAACGAAATAAATAAAAAACGAATTTCCGGAGTAACTAAATAAATGTATTTTCCAGATCGAAAACGAAATTCCGAAACAAAATATTTCAGTGTGCACATGTCTAATTATTAAGGCACTATGGGGCAGATCCACAGAGATCTGCACCCGCGCAGCGTATCAGAGATACGCTACGCCGCCGTAACTTACCTGGCTTTAGTTCGAATCCTTAAAGATTTTGCGCCGTAAGTCACGGCGGCGTAGTCTATCTCTGGCGGAGTAACGGCGCGTAATTCAAATCGGCGATTAGGGGGCGTGTTTCATTTAAATGAAGCACGTCCCCGCGCCGAATGAACTGTGCATGCGCCGTCCCTAAATTTCCCGCCGTGCATTGCGCTAAATGACGTTGCAAGGACGTCATTTTTTTTAACATCCATCCTGATTCACGGACGACTTACGCAAAAAAAAATTAAAAAATTCAAAATAAACGCGGGAACGACGGCCATACTTAACATGGCAAGTCTAACTATACGCCGCAAAACAGCAGCTTTAACTATACGCCGGAAAAAGCCAACTAGAGACGACGTAAGAGCGTACGTTCGTGGATCGTCGGAAATAGCTAATTTGCATACTCGACGCGGAAAACGACGAGAACTCCACCCAGCGGACGCCGAAGTATTGCATCTAAGATCCGAAGGCGTACGAAGCCATACGCCTGTCAGATCTAACCCAGATGCCATCGTATCTTGGTTTGAGGATTCAAACCAAAGATACGACGCAGGAAATTTGAAAGTACGCCGGCGTATCAGTAGATACGCCGGCGTACTCTCTTTGTGGATCTGCCCCTATGAGAGGTTGGACTTAGATCCCAGTCTTACTTTTTTAGTTAATGCAACGTTGTATATTACCTTTTTATGTGTGTTTTTACTGTCCTGTATATGTTTTGTAGGAACCTATCCTCCGGTTGGGATGGTCTTTACCACCCCGGACAAGTTTTTGATATTTTTTCACATTGACCAATAAAGTCTTTTTGCTTAGAGCTGTTAGTTGTTAGTTGTGGTTGATTCACCTACAAATTTTCTGTTGGGATCTTTAGTCCCAATTGTTGCACCCCTTTTTTCTATGTGTTATATTGTTTAATAGGAGGATCCCATTCAGGTTAGGACGAATCAACCCAACACAGCATATCAGCAGACGGATAGCAGACGGATTCAGGCATTTTACATCAATTTCTTTCTACATCTGTAATTATGCATCCCTGATCATTTGCAAGTCTTCCAGTCCCATTATTCTTGGTCTTCCGTGGTTGCAAAAACATTCGCCCTATCTATATTGGAATTCTGATGTTGTTGTCTTGGAGGTCGCAGTGGCATTAGAATTGTCTCCCCAAGATGCTTCCACCTTAGTGTAACCATGACTGAGGTCACCACCTCTCTGATGCTCCAGAAACATTATCAGACCTTTCAAGATATTTTTCGTAAAAAAAAAAACTGTTGGTTTTCTCATTGTCCCTACAATTGCCTCATTGATCTTCAACCTGGGACTACTCCACCTCAGGGTTGAGTCTACCTTCTCTCCATTCCAGAGAGTCAAGCCATGCCTCAGTACAATAAGGAAAATAATACAATAAGGAAAATCTACAAAAAGGATTCACCCGAAAGTCCAATTCTCCCACTATGGCCGGCTTCTTCTGTAGAAAAAGGATGGTATGCACCAACCCTGCATTGGTAATAGAGGCGTCAATGCCATCACCATTAGGAATAGGTACCTGCTACACTTTAACGCTGAACTTTTTGATAGGCTTTAGGATGCTTGAATCTTTACCAAGTTATTCTGTTTATTTGAAGGAGCTAACAATTTGATTAGGATCCAAAAGGGTGACAAGTGGAAGACAGCTTTCAACACCAGAGATGGGCATTATGAGTATCTTGTGATACCTTTTGGCTTGTGTAATGCCCCAGAGGTTTTTCAGAACTTTCTTTGTCAATTAGATTTTCTCTGATCTTTTGTACATTTGTTGCTGTGTATCTGGACAAAATACAATTTTTTTTCTCCAGATCTGAACACTCATCGTCAGCATATGTATCTTGTTCTTCTGTATCTTCAGGACCACTACCTATACCCAAAGCTGTAGAAATGTCTTTGAGAAAACCCAGGTCCCTTTTCTTTGGATACATAGTCAGGACAAAGGGCTGCTTATGGACCCAGTCAAACTTCAGCCCATCACCATCTGGCCTCAGCCCTCCAGTCTGAAAGTAATGCAGCATTTTTTGAGGTTCACCAATTTCTATCGCCAATGCTTTCCTGGTTATTTCACCCTGGTGGCCCCAATCACTTCTTTGACCCAAAATTGGTGTTGGTGCCTGGCCTCCTGAAACAGTCAAGACTTTCCACAAACTCAAAACAACCTCTCAGCATCAATTCTCATACATTCTAACATTCTCCAACCCTTCTTCTTGGAGGTCGATGCTTCATCCTTTGGTGTGGGAGCCGTTCTTCTCCAAGTGCATACCGGCAAGCTCTGCCCGTGTGCCTTCTTCTCTAAAAAGGTTTCAGATGCCGAAAAATGATACCATCGGGGATCGGAAACTTTAGGGAATAAACAAAGACGATGGTCTCTCTTTTTTGCCAGGTTTAACTTTGACAACCTGGTTCCAAAAATGGCTGTGCTAATGCCCTGTCCAGATAATTTTGACATTGCTGACTGAGTGCCATGTTGAACTGGAACCCATTATTCCTTCAAATCGTATTCCCACTTGGTGAGATCGTTTTGGTGACTGCCCATTGCTCCAAGCTTCTCAAATAGGCACATGACTCCAAGACCTTTGAACATCCTGGTGTACAATGTACCTGTGCTTTCCTGCAGTGTCAGAACTAGTGGCATTCCGTGTAAGCGGGGATAGGGTGTAGCAGCTTCACAGAGGGAATCACACGTACTGACTTTATAAACCAGGCAACGTTTATTACCGGAGAGACGGTAGTAGAAAGAGTATTTACAGCAGTAATGCAAGTAGTTTAGCTACAAGCATGGAGGCACAGATACACAGCACAGTCACTTCTGATGTAAGCGGTAGTTGTATTTGTCAGCACTATAGGCACTTTCCACTGACTGACACAGTATAAACCCAATGTGTATCTGTAGAGGCTGATATGCACACACGTTACCTGGTAACAATGGTACTCCTTCAGCAGAGGGATATATCTGCAACAGGGAGTCTTTCATCCTACCAGGATTGCTGATACAGAACTCTGTAGGAACCCCGAGCTATACCTCACAGTCCGGAAACACTCTCCTTTACCTCCTCCTAACTCTTCCTCACAAGTGGGCTCTCTGTCCCTGCCTACACACACACACACGCACACTTGTTCTGACCAAAACATGGCTGGGCTTTCCTATATATAAGATATCCACCAAAAAATGGCCGACCAGATCTCCCGAGATTTGCTTGTCCTATCAGAACACCAGGCTTCTCCAAAATAGTGCTGGAGACAATTATAGAGGCCAAACAGCTCTGAACATATGTACACAAAAACATTTAAAATTGGATGAAAAGTGAGTATGTACACTTGCTAACCCACTTCCTCTTGCTGCCCTGCACTACAGCTGCCTACATCTGTAAGGCCTCGTACACACGACCGGATCTATCCGCTGGGATTGATCCGCGGATCAGTTCCAGTGGACAAATCCGGTCATCTGTACGGCCTAGCGGATATTTATCCGCGGAGATTCGTCCGGCCGATCGATTTTAAACGGATAGAAATCTATCCGCTTGAATCGTGTCCAGCGGATTGATCCGGTCGTCTGTACAGACTCACCGGATCAATCCGTCCGCTCCCCTCCCTCGTATGTGTCGTAATGATTCGACGCATGCGTGGAAGTACTTACCTTCCAGCGTCGCGCACGTCGCCGTGTCATCGTCGCGGCGACGGCGCGACGCGTCACCGCGGATGTATTCTGCGCGGATTTTGATCCGATGGTGTGTACAAGCCATCGGATCAAAATCCGGAGGAGGAATCTCGCCGGACCGTTTCCAGCGGAGATCCCTTCGTCTGTACGAGGCCTAAGACGTTATATATAGCATGACGGATAAATCTGTGTCTGTAGTGCATGTTCAAACATTAGATAACATGTTTTTAGATTTTTATTCTAGGAGTTTATATTGAGTTTGGAAATTCTACAGAAATGCTTAAATAATGCATTACAATTAAAATAAACCAATTTTATTTTAGTCTTCTAAATTGTAGGAGATTTTACTTGACAAAATTACAACTAATACTATAGCAATGCAGATGACTAAAGACTAAAATACGGCTAAAACTAAAATGGCATTTTAGTCAAAAGTAAATTTAAATTTGATGTCAAAATTAACACTGGTAATAATCAACATAGATTTATAAAAGACCATTCTTGTCACACCAACTTGTTAAAGTGATTGTAAAGTCTCGTTTTTATTTTTATTTTATAATAACAAACATATACTTACCTGCTCTGTGTAGTGCACAGAGCAGCCCAGATTCTCCTCTTCTTGTGTCCCTTTTCTGTGCTTCTGGCCTTTCCCTCCTGTTGAGTGCCCCCACAGCAAGCAACTTTCTATGGGGGCACCCAAGCCGAGTCACAGCTCCCTGTGTCCACTCAGACAGGGAGCTTCGACCCGGCCCCGCCCCCTCTCTCTCCTGATTGGCTGACTGATTTTGAGTGACAGCAGTAGGAGCCAATTGCACTGCACTGCTGTCTCAGCCAATGAAGAGGGGAGTCCCAGGCAGCTTAGACACTCCTGCAACATTGCTGGATAAAGACAGGATCAGGTAAGTATTAGGGGGGCTGAAGGGGGCTGCTGAATTTGTTTTATATCTTATTGCATAGAATGCATTAAGATTAAAAAAAAAACTTCTGCCTTTACAATCTCTTTAACATTCTATGAGGAACTAAGTGGAAATTTAGAAGGCCAGTGGATGTAGAATATTTTGCTAAAGCATTTAATACCGTACCTCACAAGTGTTCAATTTACAAAATAAGATATATTGGTATAAAAACATAAAGTCACACACCAATGATGTCCTAAGAGGGGCTGCCATGTGCTTTATCTGGCTTTCCTGTGACTTCCTACTTTCCTGCTGAGTTTGTAGAGCATGGTTGGGCTCCTATTGGTCAGAACATATGCAATCCCCCCTTCAGTCCATCATGAATGCTGCTGCGAGAATTATCCACCTTACCAACCATTCAGTGTCTGCTACACCTCTCTTCCAATGCCTCCACCAGCTTTCCCTCACCGAACAAAAAACCCCCCAAGACCTCCTCCTCTCTAGCTCCTTTGTCACCTTCTCCTATGCTCACCTCCAGGACTTCTCCCGAGCCTCTGCAATCCTCTGGAACACCCTTACTCAATCTGTCCGACTATCTCCTACTCTCTCCACTTTTAGGAGATCCCTGAAAACCCTGCTCTTCAGCTCATCCCTCACAGTTATTACCTTTTTGCATCACTTCACCCTCCCTTTTAGATTGTAAGCTGCTCTCGTGTTGTAAAACTCTGTGTAAACTTTTGGCGCTATATAAATACTGTAAAACAATGATAATAATACCCTAGGATTCCAGAAGTGAGGGATTTTTCTACAGGGATGGAGCAGTGACATCTCCCTACAAGATATATTGATGTTGATGAAATTGTATGTATGTGGATAGGAAGCTGATTACATGAATGGGAGAAGCGATAAATTACTAATTTGCTAAAGGTTGTAAAGTGATGTGCCCAGGAGCTCTAACTTGGGGCCAATATTGTTACCTTGTCTATATGTAAACCCACATTTTTTTTTTATGTCACAATGTAGAGTATAAGATTTCCTATCATCTGTGCCCAGTCCTGCCACACAGAGTTAATCCAGCTCTGAGCAATTCTCTTTTATTGTTTAGTGAAATAAAATGGACTTGCAGAGAAAAACCTCAGTCCGTTCCGCCCCCTTGCTGTGAGTGACAGGTTATTTACATATCTCATGCACTAGCCTGGAGACAGGCATTATTTTTTAATTCCCACCCCCACTCCTTTTCTAAAGTCATGAGGTTACTTTTCTGGATTTTAACTGGATGTTAGGGATCATAGCAACATTTAGTGTAAGGAATACATAGGAAAAAATTCATGTTGACAAAGGGGAGTGTAGAGGAGGGCGGGGAGTCTGACATCACGACTCCACCCACAGAGCCCCAGACAACAGATCCACCCACAGAATCTTCAGTTTTTCAGTTCCTTTTTTCAAATATAATTTTTATTGAATAACACCAAGGGGAGAGGTCCCATCATCACAGACAGAATGTGTTACATTGAACTGGTTACAGACACATCCATAGTACATTACTCATATCTGGGTCTTCGCACAACAGTACAATACAAAATATAAACATCTAGGTAAGTGCACCACCCAGGAATCAAGAGTTTCCATCGTAGTGTAGACATCTAAAGCTACAGAACCTCTACACTTCCTTTTCACTTTTTCTCATGAAAACTCGGAACAAGCAAAGTGTAGATGAAGAAAAAGATAAAAAATAGCAAAGAATAGGAGAGAACACACACACAAGGGGGGGGGGGAAGGGGTCAGTCCACGGAGCGGGCATCGAAACAGGGGATGACTCCGGCCCCACACGGCAGTCCGCAGCTGATTCACTGTCGCAGAAGGGCCATCCCTTCATCAGAGAAAACAAATACTTTTCAGATGTTACAGGTCTCTAAATACCGCTCACGATTATGTTGCGCAGTGAGGACTAAATCCTCCATCTTTTTTATCTCCTCCACCTTTCTCAGCCAGCATGAAATGGTCTGGGGGGGGGGTCTGTTTCCACAGCAGAGGGATGCAGGCCTTGGCGGCATTTAATAAATGTCGTACCAGCGATTTCTTGTACAATTTGAAGGGAATCGTAGAGTGGTGAAGCAGGCTGCATCGTCTGGAATTTCGTATTCCGTGAAGGTCTGTGTTATGCAGCGCACCTCCTCCCAAAAGCCCCTCAAGCCCGAACAGGACCAGAAGACATGAAGTAACGTGCCCACCTCCTTCCCGCACCGCCAGCAGCAATCTGAGGCGGTCGGGAAACACCTGCGCAACTTGGCCAGTGTATAATACCATCTGGTCAGGATTTTATAATTTGTCTCCTGAATTTTGGCGCATATAGAAGATTTAAGTGCACAGCTGATAATGTGTTGTTGTTGCACCGCGGAGAATCTACGGTCCAGGTCTCTCTCCCACCCTTCAAAAAAGGGCAGCTGAGGCTGTGTGGGTGGTGTGTTAAGCAGAGAATACATTTTAGATAATGTCTGCGACTCTGGCTCCGTTTCTGAGCAGAGCTCAGAGGGGGTCAGGGATAGAATGCAAAAAGTGGTGTAGCTGCACCGCTCCCCAAAAGGTACGTTGGTAACCAACCGTCTCCGCTGTCAGATCCAAGATGGTTGGCCATCTTCCCGTCGTCACAAACTTGGAAGCATTCACGCTGTCTGAGTTCCTTAAGGTGACAAATTCTGTAGGGCGCAGGCCCGGTGTAAATTTGGGGTTACCCAAAATCGGGTAGAGCGGGGAGGAGTTTGACGTGAGGGGCGATCGCATGGCCACCCTGTAGCTGTGGCGCAAAATGGCCCCTATCGTCGGATGGGATTTCAGTCCTGGTTGGAGGTCGTCGTAACACCAAAGCGCACTCCCCAAGGGTACCAACGCCTGTGACTGCTCACACAACTTGGTTGTTCTGTTACGTCGCCAATCCAGGATCCAACCCAAATGGGAGGCTTGATAGTATTGTCTGACATCGGGCAGAGCGAGGCCTCCATTCTGTTTGGGCAGCGAGAGCAAGTCGCACCGCAAGCAGGGTTTCTTGTTCGCCCAGACAAAGCGGGTGAAGAGTATGTTCACCTGTCTAAAGAATGAGTGTGGGATATGTATAGGTAGGGCCTAAAAGAGGTAAAGGAACTTGGGTAGGATACACATCTTTATCAGATTGCCCCTGCCAAACCAGGAGTGCAGGCCCTTGCCCCAGCTCTCCAGCAGGGAGCGAGCTTTCGCTAGAATAGGAGGAAAGTTCAATGCAAATGTGCGTGAGGTGTCTTTTGGCATGTACGACACAAGATATGTCAGGGCCGAATCCGTCCATTTAAAACGCAGGCTCAATTGCAGAGACCGCAAGACGTGGGGAGGCAGGGCCACCCCCATGGCCTCTGATTTTGAAAAATGTATTTTCAGGTTCGACGGGGCACCATAAACGTCAAATTCCTTGAGGAGGTTTGGCAAAGAGATCGCGGGATTTGTCAGTGTGAAGAGTAGATCATCTGCGTATGCCGAGATTTTGCACTGGGAGTCCCCTACGGGTAGTCCCTGTATGTCCGGATTCAGTCTTATTTTGCATAAAAATGGTTCGAGCGACAGGGCAAAGAGGAGGGGCGAAAGAGGGCACCCCTGACTTGTCCAGTTTCCGATAGGGAACGGAGATGAAAGCAAACCATTCGCCTTTTCCTGTGCCATTGGGTTAGAGTATATCTTTTTGATCCAGGAGGTCATCTTTTCCCCTAAACCTATGTGACGGAGTACTGAAAACATGTAAGCCCAATTCACCATGTAGAAAGCCTTCTCGGCATCTGTACTCAGGAACACACAGGGGGTCCCCCCGTGGATGCAATATGGAGAAGGTTCAACACTTTAATAGTGTTGTCCCTAGCTTCTCTTGTGGGGATGAAGCCTACCTGGTCAAGATGTATCAGTGACCAGAGATGTTGTGCCAGGCGGGAGGCCAGAATCTTTGAAAAGATTTTTAAGTCTACGTTCAGGAGGGAGATGGGCCTGTAGCTCCCACAGGAAGTTGGGTCCTTGCCGTCCTTGTGAATTAGGGAGATGTGGGCCCGCAGCGTGTCTCTGGGAAAGGTGGTATCCACCCCCAGCGCATTAAAAAAGGATACCATACGAGGGCCGATCAGTGGGAGGAAGGTCTTGTAATACTGGGTGGTATACCCCTCCGGACCCGGGGCTTTGCCTGGTTTCATGGCCCCCACTGCACTCTGGATCTCCTCCAAGGTGATCAGCGAGTCTAATTCTTCCCGTATATTTGTAGGGAGAGAGGGGACTTGAGAGGACGCAATGTACTCCTCCATAGCAGCCTGAGAAGGCGAACTGTCCGGTAAATTATATAGGGTAGAATAGAAGTCACAGAACCCATTTGAGATTTGTTCTGGCATTGTGGCCTTCCGGCAATTTGGGCATTGAATATGTGGGATATAAGCTGCCAGTTTCTGCTCTCTCACCGCTCTAGCCAGTGTTCTCCCACATTTGTCTCCCGACTCGTACGTAATTTTGCGGCAGCATTGCAGCGCTGCTTTGGCTCTGTAGTGCAGAAGATCTGTGATCTGCCTACGAATCGACCCAAGTTCTGTCTCCAGGGCCTGAGAGGGGGCGTGTTTATGGTGGGCCTCTGTGGAAGACAGTTTGTCAAGGAGTTTGGCAAGCTGTTCATTCCTAGCCCTCTTTATGCGCGCTCCGTGCTTGAGGAGCACCCCACGGAGCACCATTTTGTGTGCCTCCCAGAGCGATCCAGGTTCACAGTCCTGGTTATCATTCTCTCGGAAGTAATGGGTCAGCTCTCTAGTTACTTCTGCTAGTACCTCTGGGTCCTGTAAGAGGCTCTCGTTCAGCCGCCAAAAGCGGGACCTAGACGATGTACTCCCGGAGAGTGTATAAGTAAGGGATATCGGGGCGTGGTCAGACCAGGTGATGTGCCCGATCGAGGTGCTCGCAACAGAATGCAGTTGATTATGGGGAACCAGGAAGAAATCTATCCTGGTATACAGTTTATGTGGCGACGAATAAAATGTATAGTCACATTCGCCTGAGTGCTGGAGGCGCCATACGTCAATCAGATGTGCCTTGTGAAAGGCATTGGTTATGCGTTTCCTGAGACTCGGACGAATTGAGGAGTGACCAGAAGATGTATCAGAGGGGGGGATCAGGGGGACAATAAAGTCCCCACCTAGAATTAGTTGGCCCTCAGCAAACTCTGTGAGCTTGTCCAGAGTGGCCTTGATGAATGTATTCTGGTGCTCATTGGGGGCATACAAGGTCGCCAGCGTAAGTTGCACCTCCCCGACCAGGCCCTTGATGAATACATAGCAACCTCCCGGGTCCCTAATTTTCGCCTGGCATCTTCAAGGGAGCCTGCTGGAAAGGAGTATAGATACTCGTTTAGTCTTGGCTACAGGATTGGTGGAGTGGTAGGTCACCGGGAAAAAACAGTTTTTAAGGAGTGGTAGTTTGTTATCCCTGAAATGGGTCTCCTGCACATAGGCAACATCCGCGCAAGCTCTCTTAAGGTCATCTAGCAGCATGCGCCTCTTCTCCGGCGAATTGAGGCCCCTCGCGTTCAGCGAGACTATTTTAATAGCATCCATCTCCCCGGACTGACAGGGTAGAAGAGAGAGGGAACAAGATAAGAAGAAGAAAGGGAAAAGCAAGGGAAAAGAGAGGGGGGGTAAAAAAATGCAAGGAAAGAAAAAAGAAAAGAAAAATAGAATAATAAAAAAAAAAGGGAAAAGTACGGGTCAAGGCAAGGCCAGGTGACCCTCTTAAAGATGTCCGTGACTGTGTCTAGCAGGTCTGCCGGTTCCATAGCCTCCGGCAGTCCCCGGAGCCGCAAGTTATTTCTACGGCTCCGGTCCTCCATCTCCTCCATGCGTAACCGCAAGGCCGCTGAAGACTCCGAGTGTACTCTTTGGGAGGCTTCCAACGCCGACACCCTCTGATCCAGCGTCGAGAGGGAGTTCTCACCCGCTGTAAGTCTGGTGGTGAGGGACAGAATGTACTTCTTGACAATTCCGAGTTCCTTCCTGTGTGCCGTTTCTACACGCCCCACTAAGGCCTCAATGTCGGCCTTCGTCGGCAGCCCCTGGAGGATGGCTTTTAACTCCTTGTCTGCCCTGTACATCAGAGGGAGGTGCGGCGACTGCCGAATATCAGGCAGCAGGGTCTGCGGGAAGCTGGGGTGGATCTCAGGGCTCTGCGAACCGTCAGGGGTGGCTGGCCGGGCGTCAGGGACGAGGCCCAATGACTGCGATGCATGTGGCATCGCCATCTTGAATTCCGGGGAGCCCGACTGAAGAAGCTGGAAAAACCTCTGTATTTCGCCTGGCGAGGAAGACGAAGGCAGCTGTGTGGTAGTTTTTTTGTTCCTCTTTGCAGGGTGCTTCTTAGATGAGAGCATTATGTGATAAAAGAGCTTGTAGGTTGGGGTAGAAAGGAGATGGCCGGGAGCTCAACTCAGACACGTCTTTACTCGGTCATGTCCAGACCACGCCCCCAGTTTTTCAGTTCTTATAACAGACAGAGGGGAGACATTTGACAAGTAAGGATACATGCAGGAGGCATGTATATCCTGATAGATCAGCACTATGGCAGTAGTTTAGAAAGGATGAGAGTGGGTTTACATCCACTTTAATTATATTGAGGTTGGATTACAGAGCAAAGTTTATTTTCGCTGATGATATACACAAATACACAAAAAACATACTAAGTTATAAATAAGAACACACATGCTTCGTGTATTTAGACACTTTTTGCTCATCCCAGAGTTCAGCTTTCAGAGAATCCATATGTACAGGATCCCTTTTAAAGTTCCATAAGAGAAAGTTTATGGCATTTTCAAAAATGATTTAAAAATTGAATCATAGAATTCTGCCGTTGAACTTTTATAAACAAAGGCAGCCTGTAGACTGTGTTGCTGTTCTGTGAGGTCTCAGTGGTGGCAGAGCTGGTACCTGGAAGTGATCTGGAACTGGCTAGAGGACTTCATCAAAGGGATCTAGTCTAGAGAATGACTGTCTTACTCACTGGGTTGTGTCTAGAGGAGCATTAAAGGGGGAAGCTCTCCTGGGGACTTGTGAGTAATGACCCTGAATTTATCCTGGTAACTGTGTGCTTTTGGGATATAAGTGCCAGAGGTTTCTTGGACTGAGACTTCTCTCAGTATCTCAGATATTGGCCATTCTCTATCCTCAGCAGTGTCTTGGACTGTGAGCTTAGAGAGGAATGACCTCCAGTACTGTGCATTGTTTCTTAGATCTCACTGGGTACTAATAACTCTGCAGTGGTGCAGGGTAACCAGATGCCAAAGAGACTTGGCTTATGGTTCCCAAATGTGAGTTGCTTAAGGAGAAGATTGTCCTCTCACAGCTAGTTGCTAACAATTTGAGTATCCCATGCCATAACCCCTCTCTTGTTACAAGTTTTATCAGCAGAACAAAAATAGAAGACAAGCCCTAGGCGGTTTATTGGTGCCGTATTGAATGGACAGTTTCTTGGGTGACTGGTGGCCTCTGTACTGTTTGGGGGAGAACCAGTTAAAAATCAGCAGCCTTTGCAGGGGTAGCTCTACATCTCTATATAGCATCATTTATAGACAGAAACAATTGCTTACATTTGGTTTCCAAATAAATTTACTCTTTAAGGTTTTTAAGAATAAGTCCTGTGTGTCCAAGAGACAACACATTGCTGATCCATATTTCATCTTGTTAGCAGTTTGTTACAAATCTATTGATATATTGCCACAACTTTCGTAAAAATCTTAATTTAATGATTTGCAGATTACCTATTTAACTCATGCCTGCATGGAACTGAAGCTGGGGCAGAAGTATATGGTATTTGATCCTTGGCTGATTGGTCCTTCCTTTGCTCGAGGTTGGTGGCTGCTTCATGAACCTCCATCTGACTGGCTGGAGAGGTTGTGTCGTGCTGACTTAATTTATATAAGCCACATGCACTCTGATCACCTTAGGTAAGTGTGCACTAAAATGTATATAAATATTACTATTTTTCATCAATTTCATATAATGTATTTAAAAGAAACTTACCCCTGAATTTAGAACCTGCAAGCAGGAAGCATATTTGATGCAGAAGAGACATACTATCTGTCTCTTTTGCAATAAAGGCTTCTTACATTCCTCCTTACAAGATGTTTTTGAATGTACACTGAGCTGTGCATACACAGCTCGGTGTAAATTCTCAGCATACCTTCCTTCCAAGATGAATGTACTCCTGTGCACTTGTGCAGGAGTTACATGATCCCGGCCTGGCCCAGCACTCCTGCACTGTGCATCAAGACTGTTCTTAGGGTAACAGTGTTAAACAGGTGCACTATTTCATTATTAGCAGGCGTGTAGTAAAATCCTAGGCCGTCCGGGAAGAGGCAAGCATGCAGCAGGTATCCCCCTGTTCTGTCTCAAGGACATATAGCTAAACCTTCTTGTCCCATAAACTTCAGAGACCATATTTCTTTGATCTCAGTTTTATTAGAACAAGCCAGGTGAAACTACAAAACAAGAGAAATAGACCTCAATAAATACAATATTGCATACTTTACAGCATACATTACAGAAACAACTTACTTTTTAAGTTCTCTAAGGGGTGATGGCGATAGATTGAGAAATACATGTCTTGCTTCCTGCAGTATCTTCTCCAAGAATGGTGGCCGCTTCACTTCCGGTGAAGATTCTACCCTGAATTCCCTGCTTATTAACAACTTCCTTAACTACACATACAGTAAATCAAATAAACAGAACAACTGAATCAATATCAAAAAAGAACGCTAGATAGAGCCTGCACTCCACATATGATTGTCTTATGTAAATTACAACATTTTATTTTACCAACACAGATACAGATAATCAGCATAGATGGCGGACAGAACACCCCCATCCCCCAGCCTAGTGTGCATTGTAAAGTGTACTTGTGCCAATACTTTGGGTATTAAAATATGTATATATTGTTAACAAACAGTAAAGAGCATGAAATAAAAAGTCTCATGTGCAATAAAAACCTAACTGGTAGTATAGTGATTAATATAGAAGTACGTTGGTTGTTTGAAGAAAAGTTGTATGATAGGATTTACTTCAGAATCAATCTCCTTCTTTCCTACTACTTCCTACCAGCTTCTCCGCTGCCCGCTGCCTGATTTATGGCCATTTCTGTTAGCTCAAGCAGAGCTCTGTTACTCCTGCCCCCATTACTGTGACCATCTCAGGTCCAGTGCATCAGAGTAAGCCAGGGCAGCCATCACAAATTTTGGGGCCCCTTACACAGCTTTAGGCAGGGCCCCCCCGGGGCAGAGAACCGGGGGGGGGGGGTGCTGACAAAAAAAACAATTGTAATCTCTGTTCTCCCCCTTTTCTCCCCTTAGAGGTGTAATGCGAAAAAATACAAAAACCGGGAGGGGGGCCCTGGGGACCATCGGTCCCCTTACCCTTGTAATGCCTGTACCCCCTGATGGTGGCCCTGGAGTAAGCAGAGGCACTCAATCCTAAAGTCACCATAAGATCTGCACCTGAATGATGTTTATGCCTTTCCTGAAGTGTGACAATGCTTAACATGACAATTTCTATTGCATTCAGAAGTTCCTGTTCACACCCAGGCATCATGCTAACACTTGTCATAAAATAAAATAAAAAAGCATAAGTGTTTTTTCCAGGCAGAATCATGCATTTTTAGCCCCATAGATTTCAAAATAAAATCTGAAAATGCATGGTACAAAAAATGTAGCACGTTTTTCCCCCATGTATGTTTGCCCCAAACTAATGGTCTCCTCCTAGCAACCTCAGGTCTGTGAACAAAATAGAGGAGTATCCATGCTGGATGTGTATACTTTCATCTGCTTGGTGGAGGAGCCCACAAAAACCTCTACCATCCTAATGATGTCCATTAGAAGAACCATGTCAAGTAGCAGATGGCCTGGGAAGAAACTGGCATGACTGACATGGCTGAATAGCGCAAAACACACACAGAGAAATCAAGACGCACATATAAGGATGACATATGACTCTATTGGCCAAAATACAAACACCTGAAGCTTAAAAACACATGAAAAAATGCCTTAAAAACACACATTTACATGAAAAAAATGTCTTCAAAAGCACCTGAATGCATTCATGTTCAAGTGTAAATGGGAGAATAAAGGGTCACTAAAGGAAAACATTTTTTTAGCTGAAATTACGGTTTACAGGGTATAGAGACATAATAGTTAACGGATTCCTTTTAAAAATGATTAAAAACAGATAAAAAACAATCATATAATGTACCTGCAGTTTAGTTTCATTTTGCTGTTGTTTCCTGGTTCTCTGATGTACAGAGCCAATAGAGGGCAGTGATTGATTGTAAAACTAAACTGGATTGGTGCTGAGGAGTTTTAGACACACAGGCCCAGATTCTCGTAGAATCGCCTATCTTTAGGCGGGCGTAGCGCATATGAGATACACTACGCCGCCGTAACTTAGAGCGGCATGTCCCGTATTCTCAAAGAACTTGCGCTTTAAGTTACGCTGGCGTAGTGTAACTGGGCCAGCGTAAGCCCGCCTAATTCAAATGTGGAAGTGGTGGGCGTGTTTTATGGAAATTAATCTTGACCCCATGTAATTCACGCTTTTTTCGAACGGCGCATGCACGCGCATGCTCAGTATCACGTCGAATTTTCAAATTAAATTGCGCCCTCTCAATGCCTAGTCGACGTGAACGTAACTTACGTCCAGCCCTATTCACGGACGACTTATGCAAACGACGTAAAACGTAAAAAAATTTACGCTGTTCTGACGTCCATACCTAACATTGGTACGCCTCATCTACGCCTCATAGAGCAGGGGTAACTATACGCCGACAAAAGCCTTATGCAAACAACGTAAAAAAATGCGCCGGCCGCAAGTACGTTTTGAGAATCGGCGTATCTAGCTCATTACCATATTCAACGCGTAAATCGATGGAAGCGCGACCTAGTGGCCAGCGTAAATATGCAACTTAGATACGACGGCGTAAGAGACTTACGCCGGCCGGATCTAATACAAATCAATGCGTAACTGATTCTAAGAATCAGGCGCATAGATCCAACGCCTCCAACTCAGAGTTATGACGGCGTATCTGGAGATACGTAGGCGTAACTCGTACAAGAACCTGGGCCACAGTAATCACACCTCCTTGATTAGTGACCACAGTGAGAAATCTCCCAGTACTGTGGTGATCAGGAAACAGACAACCAGGAAGTGTCCAGAACAGAGAGGAATTACAGCAACATCAAAGCAAAAACGAACAAGGAGGACATGAAACCAGGACTGCAGTAAGGTAAAGGAAGCTATTTAGCTAAAAAAAAAAATTCCTTTAGTGACCCTTTAAAAGTAAGTCACACATTAGAATGTTGGTACTACTTTACTCCCAGTACCTGATACAAAGGATAATTATTCCAAACTTTTTGATCCTGCAAATATAATGTTGTCATATTTAAGAGGCCACTCACACTTCATTTCATAAACCCACAACAGAATGTGATTAACCCCATCCTTGCTGCAGCAGCTAGGAATAGGCTCCACAACTACAGCCCTGCTGTTGCAAGTTTAGATACAGGACAGTTGTGAGTGACTTCTTACAGTTGACTGCACTATATTCAAGTTATTAGAGGGTTTGTAATAATATCCTTTGTATAAGGTACTGGTGGTAAATGAGCATCAACATTTTGATGTTTGACTGACAGAGTAGGCAGACAAGTTTCCTACAGTACACAGGTAGAGCTCCACGTCCTTCAAATACTGTTAGCATTTTCCAGTCACTGCCAATCCAAAAGCAATAAATGTTTCCCATCTTAAAAGCAGTGTGGCCAGACAATAATGGGGAGGGGGACACCCTGTCAACTACACTAACTTAGCAGCAAGACCACATAGAAAACTGGACAAATTGCTACCTGCAATTTGTAGCCTGGTGGACAGGAGGGTTTGATGAAAAATTTGATGAGATGGCTTCTTGGAAACAAACCCTCAATGACCTCTCTAGCTACATGTACTGTGAAGTAATTAATTCTTAAAGATTATACCATAGATAGCTGGTTTTAGCCAGTTTTCAATGGCCTACAGCACCTGCTGTTTGTTTATGACTGGCAGACTGCCATAGAAATAAAAAGGCAAAGGAGCTGAAATATCAGTGCTTCGTGTGTGAAATTTGAAGATTAATTTCTCCACAATGCCTACAACTACATTGATCAATCAAAGGTTTGTTTTAAAGTACCCCTTTTGCGTCTGATATGTAAATATGTTCATTTGCATAGTGTGGTGCATTTTAGCTAGTCTGAAGTAGAATCTTGCTTGTTTTGACTACAGTCACTTGTAGCATGACCAATTTAAAATCTCCCTTGAAATTGTGCAGTTCTTTTGAAAAATCAATTTTTTTTATGTGCACCACTGATTAATGTTAAATAACGCATAGTATGTGTTGAGGAGCTGCCTTCCATATGAAGGGGACTGTTCTCCTACTGATATGCAGGCAGAGTTACTCAAAGTCAATCCAAAAACCAGTAACAAGTGATGTCACCTGATAGTCCTTTGAGGTCAAAGCAATGGAGTTTTTAGGAACAGTCCAGGTTTTGGATCATGTGTCTGGTTTTCAGTCTGCCTGAAAACCAGACACATTATTCAGACCAGGCTGTGGTTCCCTAAGATAGCTGGAGAAAGGATTGGTTGTTTCTTCCTTCCAGCCTGCAGAGGGCGATAGAGAGCTGACACAACTCAGTCTCAATGCGGCACTGCAGAGGAATGAAGACAGTCTATAGACTGGAGAGAATAAGGAGGAGCTGCCTTTTTTGCAGTTTGTTGAGTTCAGGGGGAAGGAGGGGGGGGGGGCAACTCTTGTGTGTGGAGGGACACCTGGGGTCACCCGATGGGGTCACCCGTAACATAGGACTGTGATGTGTGGGGGGACTCTGATGGGGTCACCTGATGTTAGGGGGGACTCTGATGGGGCACATGATGTTAGGGGGGACTCTGAGGGGGCACCAGATTAAGGGGGATTATGATGGGGGCACCTGTTGGAGGCACCTGATGTAAGGGGAACTCTGATGGAGGCACCTGATGTAAGGAGTACTCTGATGGAGGCACCTGATGTAAGGGGAACTCTGATGGAAGCACCTGATGTAAGGGGAACTCTGATGGAAGCACCTGATGTAAGGGGAACTCTGATGGAAGCACCTGATGTAAGGGGAACTCTGATGGAGGCACCTGATGTAAGGGGAACTCTGATGGAGGCACCTGATGTAAGGGGAACTCTGATGGAGGCACCTGATGTAAAGTGGTTTTATTTTCTGTTACTTGAAATATGTTGCGATTAGCGTAGTTTTATTTTATATTAGAGAGAAATTCGGACCTCCTTAAATTTATTACCTTTTGCCTTAGGTGAACATTTTTGCCTTGCAGGAATGCATGCAAACTTGTGTGCATTCCTGCAATGCACAAAAACACACAGCCCTTTGCGGGTATACAGTGGTGCCATAAAGAAATAATGGTACAACCACACACCTTGCTTATGTGCTCATTCACCTGCAGCGAAAACATATGGTGATAAAACACCATGCGTTTTGGCGCAGCAGAATTTTTAAAAAGGTTATACAGGTTTTACATCTATTTGTACTACATTTTGTTTTTCATTTTTTTTGTATGTTAAAAAATTAAATTGCCACGTGCCGCTAAAGGGTTTGGCTTTAAGAAAAGGTGGCAATTCTATAACAAACACAGATACAACTAATATCAAACTAAACCCTATTCCCCCCTGCCTGTCAGCTCGTATCACTGTCCCTTCCCTTCCTGCTGCTATAAAACTATGTTATGTTCATACAATACAACTAATATCAAACCAAACCCCATTCCCCCCTGCCTGTCAGCTCGTATCACTGTCCCTTCCCTTCCTGCTGCTATAAAACTATGTTATGTTCATACAATAGTATCTGTTTGATAACTTGTGCCCCACTGTTAATGCTTCACAAAAGGATTCGTCAACTTGGGTCCTTAAACACTGGAATAAAGACACGGACTGCGTAACATGGGTTAAATACAGCCAGAGCAGTCCATTTATTAACCAAAGCATAAATAACATCACATTAAAACATACCAATAATTACAAAATGCAACAATGCCCAACGACAAGGGGTCTTTGGGTGTCCATAGGGCACAATTTTAACTGAAATCGTCCATGTTCTCAGCCGCATCCAAACCGGCTATAAGACATTACAACATCACACATACTTCCACTTCCCCCCCCAAGGGACTTAGCTTCTGGGAGAACCACCACTTACCAAGTGGTATCGCCACACCCTAGATGGGCCCCACCATTATGTAACAATGTAATTAATCACTGACCCCCCAAAGACCCCCCCCTGACCCACCAACTGCTGTGACAAAATGTGCAACACTTGCGTACACTTCAGCAACCCTTAGCATAAGGACGGGTGGGAGGGAAGTTGCCTCTTCTACTGAATTCTTTGGAATGAACAAAAACCCACCTATCTGCACTGACCCTCACAGCTGCTCCCTGCCCACCCAGCCTCTGCCTCCACTCAGGTAGGGACTACTCCCCTTCTCACCACTCTAACCTAGTTGACTCTTCCCTGGCCCTGTTCCTCCTTTAGTCATGCCGCCTCTTCATCCATTTTCTCCTCCGGGCCTCACTTTATAAAAAAAGCAGTTGGTATCATATGCATCTTGTAAATAATATCTTAATAAGTGTGTAATTGTGTTGCTTATTTTTTATCATAAAGCAGAGCTATATATATGGCATATGATATAATAGCAAAAAGCCGTTATTTTTCCCAAATCTAGTTATCCTACGCTAAGAAAGCTTGCAGAAAGAAGACCGGATATACCAATATTTGTTGGAAAAACAGAACGACCTGTCTTCTGGTACCTGGATCAGAGCGGTGTTAACTTATCGAATGTCAATGTTGTCCCTTTTGGAATCTGGCAGCAGGTAAAGCAGTACATTAAAGGATCACTAAAGGATTTATTTTTTTAGCTAAATAGCTTCCTTTACCTTACTGCAGTACTGGTTTCATGTCCTCATTGTTCGTTTTTGCTTTGAAGTAGCTGTAATTCTGCTCTGATCTCCACACTTCCTGGTTGCCTGTTTTCTTATAACCACAGTGCTGGGAGCTTTTCACGGTGGTCTAAGCTGTCATTACTGTGTGTCTAAAACTTAACAGAACCAATCGGATTCATTTTAAAAACAAAACACTGCCCTGGATTTGTTTGTTTTTGTTCTGTGTGTCTCTCTAGTTCAAAGGAACAGGAAACCAAGTAAAACCAAAGTGAAACTAACCTACAGGCACATTATATGATTGATTTTTTATCTATTTGTAATCATTTTTAAAAGGAATCAGTTAACTTTTATGTCTCTATACCCTGTAAACCAGGGGTGGGCAATTATTTTTTCGATGGGGCCACATGAGAAACTAAAAATATTTTGGAGGGCCGGGCCAAAAGGCTAAACTCAATACTACATAAAATCAATTGTATTTCTTTATAAAAAGCAGTAAATATCATTGTTGGAAAACTGGTACGAGTACTTGTTATAGACATGGCACAGGAGGGGGACAGAGGCTGGGGACATGGCACAGGAGGGGGACAGAGGCTGGGGACATGGCACAGGAGGGGGACAGAGGCTGGGGACGACACAGGAGGGGGACAGAGGCTGGGGACATGACACAGGAGGGGGACAGAGGCTGGGGACATGACACAGGAGGGGGACAGAGGCTGGGGACATGACACAGGAGGGGGACAGAGGCTGGGGACATGACACAGGAGGGGGACAGAGGCTGGGGACATGACACAGGAGGGGCACAGAGGCTGGGGACATGACACAGGAGGGGCACAGAGGCTGGGGACATGACACAGGAGGGGCACAGAGGCTGGGGACATGACACAGGAGGGGCACAGAGGCTGGGGACATGACACAGGAGGGGGACAGAGGCTGGGGACATGACACAGGAGGGGGACAGACGCTGGGGACATGACACAGGAGGGGGACAGACGCTGGGGACATGACACAGGAGGGGGACAGAGGCTGGGGACATGGCACAGGAGGGGGACAGAGGCTGGGGACATGGCACAGGAGGGGGACAGAGGCTGGGGACATGACACAGGAGGGGGACAGAGGCTGGGGACATGACACAGGAGGGGGACAGAGGCTGGGGACATGACACAGGAGGGGGACAGAGGCTGGGGACATGGCACAGGAGGGGGACAGAGGCTGGGGACATGACACAGGAGGGGGACAGAGGCTGGGGACATGGCACAGGAGGGGGACAGAGGCTGGGGACATGACACAGGAGGGGGACAGAGGCTGGGGACATGGCACAGGAGGGGGACAGAGGCTGGGGACATGACACAGGAGGGGGACAGAGGCTGGGGACATGACACAGGAGGGGGACAGAGGCTGGGGACATGACACAAGAGGGGGACAGAGGCTGGGGACATGACACAAGAGGGGGACAGAGGCTGGGGACATGACACAGGAGGGGGACAGAGGCTGGGGACATGACACAGGAGGGGGACAGATGCTGGGGACATACGCTGGGGACATGGCACAGGAGGGGGACAGAGGCTGGGGACATGACACAGGAGGGGGACAGAGGCTGGGGACATGACACAGGAGGGGGACAGAGGCTGGGGACATGACACAGGAGGGGGACAGAGGCTGGGGACATGACACAGGAGGGGGACAGAGGCTGGGGACATGACACAGGAGGGGGACAGAGGCTGGGGACATGACACAGGAGGGGGACAGAGGCTGGGGACATGGCACAGGAGGGGGACAGAGGCTGGGGACATGGCACAGGAGGGGGACAGAGGCTGGGGACATGAAACAGGAGGGGGACAGAGGCTGGGGACATGACACAGGAGGGGGACAGAGGCTGGGGACATGACACAGGAGGGGGACAGAGGCTGGGGACATGACACAGGAGGGGGACAGAGGCTGGGGACATGACACAGGAGGGGGACAGATGCTGGGGACATATGCTGGGGACATGGCACAGGAGGGGGACAGAGGCTGGGGACATGACACAGGAGGGGGACAGAGGCTGGGGACATGACACAGGAGGGGGACAGAGGCTGGGGACATGACACAGGAGGGGGACAGAGGCTGGGGACATGGCACAGGAGGGGGACAGAGGCTGGGGACATGGCACAGGAGGGGGACAGAGGCTGGGGACATGACACAGGAGGGGGACAGAGGCTGGGGACATGACACAGGAGGGGGACAGAGGCTGGGGACATGACACAGGAGGGGGACAGAGGCTGGGGACATGACACAGGAGGGGGACAGATGCTGGGGACATACGCTGGGGACATGGCACAGGAGGGGGACAGAGGCTGGGGACATGACACAGGAGGGGGACAGAGGCTGGGGACATGACACAGGAGGGGGACAGAGGCTGGGGACATGACACAGGAGGGGGACAGAGGCTGGGGACATGACACAGGAGGGGGACAGAGGCTGGGGACATGACACAGGAGGGGGACAGAGGCTGGGGACATAACACAGGAGAGGGACAGACGCTGGGGACATGACACAGGAGGGGGACAGACGCTGGGGACATGACACAGGAGGGGGACAGACGCTGGGGACATGACACAGGAGGGGGACAGAGGCTGGGGACAGGCAGCCACTGTTTAATCAATAACAATTGATTAAACAGTGGCTGCATGTGATGGCACAGTGGCTGCGTGTGATGGCACAGTGGTTGCGTTTGATGGGCACAGTGGCGACAATTGATGGCACAGTGGCTGCGTGTGATGGGCACAGTGGCAACAATTGATGGCACAGTGACTGCGTGTGTTGGCACAGTGGCTGCTTGTGTTGGCACAGTGGCTGCATGTGATGGCACAGTGGCTGCGTTTGATGGGCACAGTGGCTGCGTGTGATTGGCACAGTGGCTGCGTTTGATGGGCAGAGTGGCTGCGTGTTATTGGCACAGTGGCTGCGTGTGATGGGCACAGTGGCTGCTTGTGATGGGCACAGTGGCTGCGTGTGATTGGCACAGTGGCTGCGTGTGATTGGCACAGTGGCTGCGTGTGATTGGCACAGTGGCTGCGTGTGATTGGCACAGTGGCTGTGTTTGGGAACAGTGGCAACAATTGATTGCACAGTGGCTGCGTGTGATTGGCACAGCGGCTGCGTTTGATGGGAACAGTGGCTGCGTGTGATTGGCACAGTGGCTGCGTGTGATTGGCACAGTGGCTGCGTGTGATTGGCACAGTGGCTGCGTGTGATGGGCAGAGTGGCTGCGTGTTATTGGCACAGTGGCTGCGTTTGATGGGCACAGTGGCTGCATGTGATTGGCACAGTGGCTGCGTCTGATTGGCACAGTGGCTGCGTGTGATTGGCACAGTGGCTGTGTTTGGGAACAGTGGCTGCGTGTGATTGGCACAGTGGCGACAATTTATGGTGGCACAGTGGCTGCGTGTGTTGGCACAAGTGGCTGCGTGTGTTGGCACAAGTGGCTGCATGTGTTGGCACAAGTGGCTGCGTGTGTTGGCACAAGTGGCTGCGTGTGTTGGCACAAGTGGCTGCGTGTGACCCCTCCCGGCCCTGCCTACTGTTATCACCGCGGCGGGGAACATTAGACAGCGTTCGTTTGAACAGCTGTTTCCCCGCTGCGCATAGACACTCCCCCTTGGACGGATCTGTCCAATCGCGAGCAAGGGGGAGTGTCTATGTGACTCCCCCTTGCTCGCGATTGGACAGATCCGTCCAAGGGCGAGTGTCTATGCCATAGACACTCCCCCTTGGACGGATCTGTCCAATCGCGAGCAAGGGGGAGTGTCTATGTGACTCCCCCTTGCTCGCGATTGGACAGATCCGTCCAAGGGGGAGTGTCTATGCGCGGCGGGGAAAACAGCTGTTCAAACGAACGCTGTCTAATGTTCCCCGCCGCGGTGATTAACGTGGCAGCGGCGGCGGTTTCGGCGGCGGGGGTGGGCCGGATTAAAAGGTCCGCCGGGCCGTATACGGCCCGCGGGCCGTAGTTTGCCCAGGTCTGCTGTAAACAGTCATTTCAGCAAAAAAAATGTTTTCCTTTAGTGACCCTTTAAATTATTAATTTTCCAACATTTATTGCTTTAAACAAAATCTATAATCACACACGTTTTGTGCTGTGATAAAGTTAAAAAGGTTGTAAAATGAACCTAATAAAATCACACAAGATAATATTGCTTGTTCTACATCCTGATTTTTTTAAGCTATCTTGTCATCTACTTTTTCTGCTTAGTAGGTCAGTAAATCAATATAAACTGAAGGATGTGGATGTCTGCATGGGAACTTGCAGATAATAAAGGCCATAAATGAAAGCTCCCTTATTTCTCCTGTAGATGATCCTGTTGGTAGCTGGCTAGAGCAGAATAACCCTATAAAGAGGAAGACTTATATGTACATTCTCAGTGTTAAATCTTTATTATGTTCATAAGCTATGGCCATTGCTGCTAACCGACATTGCTAGCCCCCGCTGTCAGCTGTGGCTCCTTCTGACAACCCGGTAATCCCTGTGTCTTGTAGTGGTGTAGGAGTCGACAATGGAAACCACAACGTGCAGCAGGGGACACACTATCCAACACATGGGAAAGTGTTGGATAGTCAGGACAGCTGTAGCTCATGAAAAGAATGAAGGTTTCCCTTGCCACTCTACCTTTTGCCAGCTAGTGACAGGTTCACCTAAGCCTCTCACAATCCATTGCAATAATAGGAATACATTTAGTCGCCTGTGTAACAAAACGTACTCAAGACACGCATTGTATAACTTACCGTTTTGTAAACCCTTCCAACTTACCGTATTTTTTTTTCTCTTAAGGTGGATGCAGATCTCAGATTTATGATACTGATGGATGGAGTTCATCCTGAAATGGACACTTGTATTATTGTAGACTACAAAGGTAAAGTTTTCATTTCCATTTCTGTTCCCAATATACTGTATTTTGTTAAATGATAGTTATTCTCAAACGCCAGAATATGAATTTTGTATCGATAGGTCATAAAATCCTAAATACAGTGGATTGCACTCGGCCTAATGGTGCAAAGCTCCCCACAGATGTTGCTGTAATGATGAGTGACTTTGCTGGAGGTGCATCTGGATTTCCAATGACATTCAGTGGTGGAAAGTTTACAGGTAGGTCATAAAATCTGGGACTCTTGCAGGTCCTGAGTAGTAGCAGTTTGCTTTCTATATAATGGGGCTAGTTTACTCAAATCGGAGAGTGCAAAATCTGGTGCAGCTTTGCATAAAAAGTACCGTAATCAACTTCCAGGTTTTAGCCTCCATTCACATCGGGCCGATTTGACATGTCATATCGCTGCCTATTGCCAGCAGTGGCAACATCTGCTTTGCGGCGCCGCACCGATTCCCAAAAGTAGGTCCTGCACTACTTTTGGTGACTTTGGGGGCGATTTCACTAGACATTTTTGCAGGAACTTACATAGATGTCTCTGAAATCTCTCCCGAAGTCGGATTGAAATGCAGGTTTAAATCAAACTCGCATGATTTCAAACCCGCATTCAGTGTGAACCCAGGCTTATTGACAAAACTTAATTGAACAAGCTGAAGTTAGGAGCTGATTGTCTACCATACACAGCTTCATAGATTTTGCACTCTCCAGTTTTAGCAAATCAACTTCGTTGGGTGCAGCTGTGCATGGTAGCCCATCAGCTTCTAACTTCAACTTATTCAATTAACTGCTTGCCGATCAGCCACCGTCATTATACGGCGGCAGGTTGGCTCTCCTTCGCGGATTAGCTGTATGGCGGCTCACACAGGCGCAGTTACGGGCGGCGTTTGCCCCTGGGTCGAGATTACTGGATATCTGCAGGCGACCTGTGATCGCCTAATACAGAGGCAGAATGGGGATCTGCTTTTGTAAACAAGGCAAATCCCCATTCTGACAAGGGATATGACAGAGATCTATTGTTCTCAGTCATCGGGAACAGTGATCTCTGTCATGTCCCTGGCAGCCCACCCCCCCTACAGTTAGAACACACCTAGGGAACACAGTTAACCCTTTGATCACCCCCTAGTATTAACCCCTTCCCTGCCAGTGGCATTTTTACATTGATCAGTGCATTCTTATAGCACTGATCACTGTAATAATGTCACTGTCCCCAAAAAGTGTCATTTGGGGTCAGATTTGTCCACCGCAATGTTGCAGTCCCGATAAAAATCGCAAATCACCGCCATTACTAGTAAAAATAAAAAAAAATAGTCCCTAAATCTATCCCATAGATTGTAGACGCGGTAACTTTTGCGCATACCAATCAATAAACGCCTATTGGGATTTTTTTTAACCAAGAATATATATTGGCCTAAACTGATGAATACATTTTTTTATATGTATCATAAAGTAAAAAAAAAAAAAAATAGCTCTTGTTTGTTTATAGCGCATAAAATAAAAACCGCTGAGGTGATCAAATACCACCAAAAGAAAGCTCTATTTGTGGGAAAAAAAAAGGGAAAAGACGTAAATTTTGCTTGGCTACAGCGACACACGATCGCACAATTGTCAGTTAAAGTGACACAGTGCCGAATCACAAAAAATGGCCTGGTTATAAAAGGGGCAAATCCTTCCAGGGCTGAAGTGGTTTAGCTTTGACAATAAGCCCCCGTTCACATCGGTGCAATTTGACATGCGATTTAACAGGTCAAATCGCATGTCAATTTGGAGCTTATTGCCGGTGTCTTGTCAATGAATGTCCCCTCGACGGACAAGGACCCCCCTGTACTGCGCAGGCGCGACTCTTGCACAGTACGAACCTCAACGGACCAATCGAAAATAGCCGAAGATGTAGAGCTGAGAGTCACCTCTACTCGGCGCCTGCGCAATGACTATGACACATGCCGCTACTGATGCTAGTGCTACTCTGCAAGGGGCGGGTGAATTTTGCAATAAAGTACACGTCCTAGCGGGGCGTGTTTAAACAAATGAAGGGCGGGTTTTTCAGTGTTGATGGGCGGGTTTTGCAATGTGGTTAAGTCATAAGCATATTAACAATACTCCATACATAATAAATGTTTAAATGCATCCCCAACATTGCAAAACCCGCCCTCTCAGCTCTACATCTTCGGCTATTTTTGGCGGCTCCGCTCTGTGCCTGCGCAGTACAGGGGGGTCCTTATCCGCCGGGGGACCTTTTTCGGCAGGACTCCGGCAATAGGAGCGTCCTAATCGGGGCGACACAAATTTCGAAAAGTGGTTCCTGCACTACTTTTGGCAACTTCGGGGGGGTTTTTAATAGCCATTAGAGCTGCACGATTAATGGTCAATAATCGTTATGGCTATCTTGACAAAGTATTTCCCAATCTTTTGTATGTAGAGAATTCTCTCTGCTCTCAGCTCAAAAGTCCAGGCGGTCTGCCAAGTTTTACAGCATTCTTTATCAGTGGAATGTGAAGTCTCAACATTGTAAAAATGTGTATTTATATCAAAGGAATAGACTTCTGTATGTAAATTAGGAAAGTTTAACCACTTAAACAGTAATGGCCAGATTCACGTAGAGCCATGTATCTTTATGCCGGCGTAGCGCATCCCATTTGCACTACGCCGACGTAACATAGTGAGGCAAGTACTGTATTCACAAAGCACTTGCTCCCTAAGTTACGTCGGCGTAGCGCAAATGGCACGGCGTAACCCAGCCTAATTCAAAATAGGCAGGTAGGGGGCATGCTCCATGTAAATTACCCGTGACCCCATGTAAATGAGGGCCGTTGGTACGGCGCATGCGCGCGCATGCTCAGAATCATGTTGCAAATACTCCTTGCTTTCGATGTGAACGTAAATTACGCCCAGCCCCATTCACGTACGCTTACGCAAACGACGTAAAATACGACGGCTGTTTCGTCGTCCATACCTTGCATGGGCTGCGCCATCTTTTTGGTGGTTTATCTTAATGCCGGAAAAACGCCTTACGTAAACAACGTATGGGGCGCAAATACGTTTGTGAATCGGCGTATCTAGGTCATTTGCATATTATAGGCGTAAATCCACGTACACGCCCCTAGCGGCCAGCGTAAATATGCAGCTAAGATACAACGGCATAGGAGACTTACGCCGCTCGTATCTTAGCAACAGTGAAGCGTATCTCAGTTTGAGAATACGCTTATAGATACGATGGCGCGCATTCAGACTTACGACGGCGTATCTACTGATACGCCGTCGTAAGTGTTTATGAATCTGGCTATAAACCTTTTCTGACATTGTTGTTTTAAAGCTAAAATCATTTTTTTTTGTTTTTTAGACATTTAGACATTCTTATAATATGTCAAAAAAAAGTTAGATTTTATTTCCATCATTTACACTTTCAAGATTACAGAAAACAAAAAAATGGCATCTGCAAAAGTTTGGGCACCCTGCAGAATTTATAGCATGCACTGCCCCCTTTGCAAAGCTGAGACCTGCCAGTGTCATGGATTGTTCTCAATCCTCGTCTGGGAAGACCATGTGATGTCAATCTCAAAGGTTTTAAATGCCCAGACTCATCTGACCTTGCCCCAACAATCAGCACCATGGGTTCTTCTAAGCAGTTGTCTAGAAAACTGAAACTGAAAATGGTTGATGCTCACAAAGCTGGAGAAGGCTATAAGAAGATAGCAAAGCGTTTTCAGATGTCATGCTTTGGGGTTGTATTGCAGCCAGTGGCACAGGAAACATTTCACGAGTAGAAGGAAAATGGATTCAATAAAATTTCAGCAAATTTTGGATGGTAACTTGATGCCATCTGTGAAAAAGCTGAAGTTAAAGAGAGGATGGCTTCTACGAATGGATAATGATCCTAAACACACCTCAAAATCCATGGGGGATTACATCAAGAGGCGTAAACTGAAGGTTTTGCCATGGCCTTCACAATCTCCTGACCTCAACATAATTGAAAATCTATGGATAGACCTTAAAAGACCAGTGCGTGACAGCCCGGAAATCTCAAAGAACTGGAAGACTTTTGTAAGAAAGAATGGGCAAAGATACCTCAAACAAGAATTGAAAGACTCTTGGCTGGCTACAAAAAGCGTTTACAAGATGTGATACTTGCCAAAGGGGGCAGTACAAGATATTAACTCAGCAGGGTGCCCAAACTTTTGCAGACGCAATTTTTTGTTTTCTGTAATTTTGAAAGTGTTTTTGACATATTATAAGAATGTCTAATCTGCAATTTGATGCCTTTTGGAGATTTTTCTATCTTTCCTTGGCTTCATTATGCACATTAATACAAATTTTTACCTGGGGTGCCCAAACTTTCGATCCCCACTGTATGCTACAGCCAGCTACAGTGCTCTCATCCTTCACTAAAACCTCAGCCTCATCACATATCACAAAGGGACATTAACCCTATTGGGGCTGGAGTGTTACCGTACTCAGTAAAACATACACAGGCGCTGAAGCAAGGAATAATTCCCCGTACACACCATCACTTTATGTGATGAAAAAAAACGACATTTTCTGTGAAGTAAAAAATGACGTTTTTGAAACTTCAATTTTCAAAGACGAAGTTGCCTACACACCATCGTTTTTCTCACAATGTTCTAGCAAAGCAAGGTTACGTTCACCACGTTTTTCCATTGAAGCTTGCTTCATAAGTAGTTTCTGGGCATGCGCGGGTGAAAAAACGTTGTTTTAAAGAACGTTTTTTGCTACACACGGTCAATTTCTGTGAAGTAAAAAATTACGTTTTGAAAAACGACACATAAAATTGAAGCATGCTTCAATTTTTTTTGTCGTTTTTTACAAGACATAAAACGATGTTTTCCCCCACACACGGTCATTTAAAGTGACGTTTTTAAAAACGTCATTTTTTTTCATCACATAAAGTGATGGTGTGTACGCGGCATTAGGTAAAGCTGTGTGCACACAGATTAAAATTCAGTTTAGCAGAGATTGGCCAAATTGTGATCTCTGTGTAGCCCTTCCTGTTAGACAAAAACTGACCATTAGACCACCTTAGTATATTCATGCCATTCCACATACTGCCTCCTATCACCTTGACCACTTCAAGTCATTGAAGTGGTCATGATGGTTGAAGTGTTCCTTTAATATATCTCAGAAGAAGTAAACCTGTGTATACTGATTCCATTTCATTTGATCATCCTCTAGTTGTGTTAAATTGAGGAGGGAGGGGGACACCATGGCGCAAAGCCACCTCCCTGAAATTAGTTTTTGCAAGTCGGGGTGTCTGACCTTCCCACTGTATCCTTACTGTGAATGAGTGCAGGATGTAGCAAGATGGCGGTGACGAAACGTCACTTCCGTTACAAATTCTGACCGGTCACCTAATCTGATGAAAAACAGGCTTGTCTGTCTCCCCCTGTCTTTCCAGAACTTTTTGGAAACATTGTGAGCAGGAGAGGGCAGAGTCTGAGCTGGCACTGGATACAGCTTCAGTAAATCCCTAGTTGAGAAGAATGGCCAGCGGTGGGCTAAAAGGTGTATATAAGGCCGAGAACAGAGAGTAGCAGGGTCATTTTGCTTGCTAAGAGTGACCCAGCTTGAAAATGCTGTTAAACCTTCCAAGGCTCAGGAGGAGCTTAACCACTTCCCACCCCGGTCAATGGACAATTGACGTCCGGGAAGTGGTTGTGAAATCCTGACTGGACGTCTATTGACTTCCTGCAGGATTTCATGCCGCCACGCGATCGGTGATGCGGGGTGTCACTCTGACACCCTGCATCTCCGATCTCGGTAAAGAGCCTCCGTCAGACGCGAGTGAGGAAGAGCCATCAACGGCTTTTCCTGTTTACATCGTGATCAGCCGTGATTGAACACGGCTGATCACGATGTAAACAGGAAAAGCCGTTGATGGCTCTTCCTCACTCGCGTCTGACAGACGCGAGTAGAGGAGAGCCGATCGGTGGATCTCCTGACAGGGGGGGTTTGCGCTGATTGTTTATCAGCGCAGCCCTCCCTCGGATGCCCACACTGGACCACCAGGGAAGCCCACACTGGACCACCAGGGAAAAGCAGAAAAAAATGCAGTAAAAAAAAATAGATGCCAATCAGTGCCCACAAATGGGAACTGACTGGCAACATGGACCCCTCAGTGCCACCCCTCAGTGTCCATCAGTGCCACCCCACAGTGCCCATCCATGTCCAGTGCCCACCTATGAGTGCCCATCTGTGCCACCCATAAGTACCCATCAGTGCCACCCATCTGTGCCGCCTATGAGTGCCCATCTGTGCCGCCTATGAGTGCCCATCAGTGCCGCCTATGAGTGCCCATCAGTGCCGCATACCGGCGCTGCCTATCAGTGCCCATCAGTGCTGCCTATCAGTGTCCAACAGTGCCGCCTCACCGGTTCCCATCAGTGACATCTCACCGGTGACCGTAATCGAAGTAGATAACTTACTTATTTACCAAAAAAATTAACAGAAAAAAAAATTCGGTCTTTTTTTTAGTTGTTGAACAAAAAATAAAAATCGCTTTTGGTGATCAAATACCACCAAAAGAAAGCTCTATTTGTGGGAACAAAATGATAAAAAAATAGTTTGGGTACAATGTAGCATGACCGCGCAATTGTCACTCAAAGTGCTACAGCGCTGAAAGCTGAAAATTGGCTTGGGCAGGAAGGTGCGTAAGTGCCTGGTATGGTATGGAAGTGGTTAAAAAGAGAAGTATTTTTTTTTTTTAATTCATACTTACCTAGGTGAATGCAGCATCGGACCGATGCTGCATCTGTCCCCCGCTGCCTCTTCTCTGAGTACTTAGTCACCGAACACCGTCGATGGCTCAGTTCTCACAGCTCCCCGAGCGGAGAGCTGCTGCATGTCAGTCAACAGCTCTCCTGCTTTGCTCCTCCACGCTCATTAGAGCGCTGAGCTGTGGAGGGGCGGGGAGCAGCTGTCTCAGCGGCTTGCTGAGAGGTAGAGATGGCCATCAGTCCAGGCAGCTGGTGGATCCAGACTTCCTAACTTGGGATGACACGATACCTGGACTGATCTTGGTGACATCAGTAGAGAACGGACTTCAGACCGATCTCTGCTGAAAGCGGGTCACAGGAGTGCAAACAAATTGCACTCCTGTGAGCCTTAGGCATTTTGCATGCAGAATGCCCTAGGTAATGCCCACATATGATGAGTATCTATGATTGAAATAAAAAAAAAAAAATCTAATGAATGAAAGGGGCAGGTAATGGACAATAAGGATAGGAAGCAAAGAGCTAGATGATACTGAATATCCTCCAGTCAGGAAATGAGGCTAGCTCTATTTGACTAGCTATTGCAGTAAAGAACAAACCGTGTAGCACTGCCACCCAGAATTCCGAGCCTTCATATGTAATAAGCAAACATGGCTTCCCCCATTTACATATATAATTACTAGTCATATACAGAAAGAAACGTTTTTGAAATATTAGCATGTATTGATAAAATTATATGCATCAAGTTAATCCTTTTTTTTTCCATGTAGCGCTGTGCTCCTGTTGAACAGGTGCTGCTTTAAATTTAGTGGGGGTCTGAGCTGTTATTTGGCTCAGACCAGAGTGATTAAGGGCATTTTTGGCCTCTGTTACAGCCATGGCTGTGCTCAGTGTCCACCGTTGCTTCCCTGGGGGTGTCATTACCACCCCAGGATAAGGGTGGCAGCAGCAAGGTCAAGGTGTATTGAGTGTCCCCCTCAGCAACAAATTAGTGGGAGTGGTCGCCCCGCTGTGCATGCTGGGGAGGGGTACTTAAGGGGCAGACGCACTTGGTTTGGGGTCTGTCGTCTGTCCGCCTGAGGTGCATGTGCTCTAGAGCGTGTGCTCTGAATCCTGGTTCCGGGACCACGTTGGCCTGGGGCTGCGGCTTCGTCTGGTGGGCCCAGTTGTCTGGCCGGGACCTTTACTTCAAAGGTGATCCTGTGCTGTCCGTCCTGCGGGACTAGGCCACTTGATGAAGGAAGCCAGGGGAGAACCTATCCTGGAGAGGGCCATGCAAGAGGCTGGTACCTTGGGAGAAGGCCTGGAAACTTCATTGAAGGATGCACCGTACACTGAAAGGCTTGACAGTGTCGCCTGTCGGATCTAAAGTTCTAAAGAAACAAAGCTAAAGAGATCCGGGTGCTGAATCCTGTCGCTGAGGATTCCGGACCAAAGTGTCTCATCAAGAAAGGAAGGTCTGTGGCAGAGACTGTACTTTACTTTGTGCGCCATCAGTGAGAGGGACCTATCCGGGTGAGCAATACCCATCCTGGCTAGAGTGGCGACGAGAACTGTTTGGTGGAAACAGGAGTGTTTCCTTACTTTTGATTATGCACCTGAACCTACCTACCCTTCCACCCCTCATCCTTCTTTTCTACTGAAGTTCTCTCAAATAAATCCAAGAAAAAGAAGTGTATTGTGTGGACATTTAGGGCCAGATTCTCAAAGGCGTTACGACCAGGGCCAGATTAAGAACATCATGGGCCTGGTGCTGAGGATTTTGGTGGGGCCTTTTAGGCTGCATTCACACCTCCGCGACAAGTAACGCCGCGTACGCGGAGTATTTTGCCGCGAATAGTGTAACTTTTTTTTTACAAATCCTTCCTATTGCTTTGTATGGCCGAACGCCAATGCCGCCTGAAAAAAAGGGTCCGGGACTTTTTTTCATGCCGCAGGTGTACGGCGTCTATAAGATGTGAACCATCTCATAGACAGCAATGGGAATTCTCCCCTCCAGCGGCACGAGCGGCCGGCGTCGGGCGTTTTGACGCGGAGGTGTGAATGGGGAGTAATAAATAATAAATAAATGCGTGGGAATGACATGAACGCAGCCCAGCCAAGGCAAGTGACCAAAGGAACAGAACCCAGAAGGAAGACTGGGTGAAGATGGAAGTGCCCGGGCCCCGCCTGATTCATCACAGCGCAGCACTGGAGGGCTCAGTCTGAAAATTGAAGTGTACACTAATGTGCTAATATGCTGTGCATACTTGTACGTTGTGGCATAACCTACCCCAGGGCCTCTAAAAAGTAGTAATGTCAGGAAAGTTTACTACCGCTTTATTATCACAGGATCCCAGGAGCCTCTCATGGGGCCCCCTACTGACCCGGTGGACGGTGGCCCTTGGGCAGTGCCTAAGTGCACAGTTGCCAACATTTAAAAAATATTTTCAGGGCCACTTTTTTATATAAGTGCTATATTTAGAGTAGCTGAGATCCCCGATGTTCCTCTATACATCATAGTAGTAATCACAAAATTAAATGAGTACTAATAATGGGGCAGAACAAATATGAGAACTGATATTTCCTTTAGTTGAACTAACAAAAGTGTGTCCATTCTAGAGCTGGTAACATTGAGGATATTCAGTATGATTTTAAAGAACTGTTTTTGTGGGTAAGCGACATAGGGGAGGAGTATGGACGGTATATAAGTGGGAAGTATGTGCAGGTGAGGGAGAGGAATGTGGAGGGTCTAACAGTGGGCACTATGTACAGGAGAGGAGTACAAAGGGTATGGAAAAAAGCACTATGTACAGGAGAGGAGTGTGAAGGGTATGACAATGGGCAGTATGTACAGGAAGAGTGAGGGGGGTATGACAGAGGGTAGTATGTACCAGAGAGAAGTGTGGAGGGTATGATGGGGCAGTATGCACAGGAGAGGAGTGTGGAGGGTATGACAGTGGGCAGTATGTACAGGAGAGGAATGTAGACGGTATGATAGTGGGCTCTATGTATAGGAGAGGAGTGTGGAGGGTATGACAGTGAACACTATGTATAGGAGAGGAGTGTGGAGGGTATGACAGTGGGCACTATGTATAGGAGAGGAGTGTGGAGGGTATGACAGTGAGCAGTATGTACAGGAGAGGAGTGTGGAGGGTGTGACAGTGGGCACTAAGTACAGGAGAGAAGTGTATGACAGCAGGCACTATGTACAGGAGAGGAGTGTGAAGGGTATGACAGTGGGCGCTATGTATAGGAGAGGAGTGTGGAGGGTATGACAGTGGGCACTATGTACAGGAGAGGAGTGTGTAGGGTATGACAGTGGGTACTATGTATAGGAGAGAAGTGTGGAGAGTATGACAGTGAGCACTATGTACAGGAGTGGAAGGATATTTAGGGACTGAGTAGTGGTTAAGCGGGTCATACATGGATTGAAATTACGACAATTATGCAGAGACCAGCCATAGTCAATCTATGTATGGGCTAGCTGGTTTTACACAAGTCAATCTATTAATCAACTTGAGTACAACCAGCCCTGTTTTTTTTTTCTTAAAACAATCAGTGCTGCCAGCTAAAGTTAGCAACACTGATCATTGTACGCACTGGCAGAACACAATAACACTGCAGGAGTGATTCCCCCATCCACAGGTCAGCAGGTGAGAGGGTGTGTGGGGACAGGCTGGGGAGGGATACTAGTCAGTGGCTGGGTAGGCACTGGTAGTATCAGAGCCAGATACACACAGGTTACATACGCCACGATCGTTAGAGCGAGAACAATAATTCTAGTACTAGACCTCCTCTGTAACTCTAAACATGTAACCTAAAAAAATGTAAAGCATCGCTTAGGATACCAAAAAAATGGTGCTAACTTAACTAAATAACTGTTTTTTTAATGAATGAAACAGTTTATTCCAAAAAAACATGTTTGAAAAATTGCTGCGCAAATACCGTGCTAGAGCTGCACAATTAATCGTTAAAAAAATCGTGATCTCGATTCAATTTAACCACTTAAAGTCCAACACTTGTTTCTTAAGTTAGAAAGCAATATTATTTGCTAGAAAATTACTTGGAACTGCCAAACATTATATATATTTTAGCAGAGACTCTAGGGAATACAATGGCTATTGCTGCAATATGTTATGTCACACTGCATTTTCCCACTTCAATGAAAAATAAAAACCATAAAAACAAAACAGTGAAGTTAGCCCATTTTTTTTTTTTTTTTTTATGTGAAAGATGATGTTACGCCGCAAGAATCGTGAGAGAATCGTCATCTATCTTCTAAGCAAAAAAATTGCAATTCTCATTTTAGCCAGAATCGTGCAGCTCTGTACCGTGCAACATAAAAAGTGCAAAGACCACCATAGAGTAATTTTCTAGCAAAAACAAATGATGATTTTTACATGTAGTAGAGAAGTGTCAGAATTGGCCTGGGTGGCAAGGGGTTAATTACCATGAGTAATATACAAATAATTATTATAAGCACTGTGATCCTATCAGTCTGCTGTAGTGTGTCAGCTTGTATTTATATTGGCCGCTCTGAATGTAGCTTCTGACAGGCTGTGCAAGCAGGCCTGTATCTCCGGAACCATAAATGATAGCCATCCCATATTTTAAACAGTTGTGGGGTAGCTCTTCCCATGCCTACCCCAAAATGTGGGGTTTCTGTGACCTCTGGTCATCGAGCTACAACCCCCCAAATTCGATCTTAGAACAAAAAATTCTTAAAAAAAAAAAAAAACATTTTTTTTTTTTTTTTTTTTTTTGGGCAAATGGGCCTATCTTGAGAAAGGGGCCTGGAGCTGCAGCTCCATCAGCCCCATTGTTAATCCGGCCCTGGTTACGACGGCGCAACGCCATTTGCGCCGTCGTAAGTCCTAATCTGGCCCAGGGTATCTATGCGACTGATTCTTAGAATCAGTTACGCATAAATACCCTTTAGATCTGACAAGCGTAAGGCTCTTACGCTGTCAGATCTTAAATGCAATTTTTTTTTCCGCCGCTAGGTGTCGCATCGTCGTTTTCCCGTCGTCTATGCAAATTAGCTAGTTACGCGAGATTCCCGAACATACGCGCGGACGACGCAGTGATTTTACGATGTTTCCGCAAGCGTAAACTTGCCCCTGCTATAATGAGAGGCAAGTTTACGTAGGTCCGTCGTATGCCATGTTAAGTATGGCGTTGGGTCAGCGTTGGCTTTTTCCGTTGTTTACGCCATTTTCGTAAGTCGTTCGCGAATACGACTTTACGTCAATGATGCCCACGTCGGCGTCATTGACGTTTTCTGTTGTGAGCTGGAGCATGCGCACTGGGCTATTTTTCCGCCCGGCGCATGCGCAGTTCGATCGGCGCGGGGGCCCGCTTAATTTAAATACAATCCGCCCCCTTTGAATTACGCGGCCTTACGCCGGGCCAATTAGACTACGCCGACGCAAATTACGGAGCAAGTGCTTGGAGAATACGGCACTTGCTCCAGTAATTTGCGGCGGCGTAGTGTAAATGGCTTGCGCTACGCCGCCGCAGATTCTACAAGAATCTGGCCCTTAAATTCTTCAGACTCTCATTTCACCCTGGACAGCGAGAATACAGAGGTAACGTGCCACCCAAAATATAACCAGCAGCTCCTGCGGGGGTAGTGCTACATTCATGTTTATAAGGAAACACATTAAATATATATTAAAACCACTTTAATTACTATATATTTTTGTCTTCATTTGCAGTCAGGCTCTGTCCATGACCTCTGACATCCAAGAATTGCTAATTGATTCTGTATTTTCTTCACATTTTCAAGATTTTCTTTATTTTTTTTTTGGTGTTTTTAGTGGGGTTTTTTTTGTTTGGAAGAAGCCGAGCCAAGCTGAGGAGATCCAGGGGAGGACCCTTGCAAGAGAGAGCCATGACCCATGTGTAACGGACCTATGCATGCTGCCGGGACATCGATAATCTTCATGCAGGGAGGACTACAAGGAACTGCATGGCTTGTCACAATTGGATGTACCACATTGTATTCTGAGCTCAAAGGGTTAATTGGACAAGGGTCTCTTTCACTGCTGAATGCTAATGTACCCTTTGCATAGATAATGAACTCTCTTTTGTGTAGGTAACAGCCCCTGTGAGGTGTATGCTGATGGGGATTATGTGTGAGTGATAATTGTTTTAAAGGTTAATTGAATTCTATTGTCTGATCAAGCTAAGTTTAGGAGCCAAAACGGCTAGCGACTGATTGGCTCAAGGGAATGTCATTATTTCAAAGTATGTGTATTGAAGTCCCCCCTGGGTGGGGGGGGGAGTGTCATTTGTTTCTGTACAGTTTGTAACCAGATATAAGGAGGAAAAATGTGGCATTAAAAGTCAGTCCTGCTTGACTCTGCAAACGTAGCCCGTCTCGTTTCTTGAAAGGGCGTTCGATGGGCTATACCGGCGGTACCTGCATATCGCAGCTTGCCAGGGAAAAGGACGTCTCCAATGGCTGAGACCCTCTCACTACATGGGTAGCCGTTACATTGGTTGGCAGCACTGGGATGGTCCTTTTATCCAAAGAGCAAGTGCTGAATGGAGTCGCAGTACGCCAGGCTGAAAAGATCCACACTAAAAGATCTATTGGAGAGTCGTGGTAGGAGCGCCAGCAACAGACTACGGAGGGAGCTGATAGCTGAACTGCTGGGGCTGGACGAAATGGATGGATCCATGGAAGGAACTGAGCCCCTTGCACCTGTCAGCAAAGAAGATGTAATTACTGGGATTGTACAGCGGAGATTATCCATGTATCCAGAAACGTCCGTGGAACTAATAAACCAGCTGTTCCGGGAAGCAAGGGAGGAGATACAAATGAAGAGGGGACAAGAACTGGAACTGGTAAGAGCGAGACAGCCCATTACACCTGCAGTTCCTACCCCCCACCTGCTGCTACAGGAAAGAAAATACTGTTCACTGCGTTTAAAGCTTTTGTAGAAAGTGAGGAGGAAATAGATGGATATTTGGCGGACTTTGAGAGGCAGTGCTCACTACACCAGGTACCACCAGACCAATGGGTCACTATTTTGTCGGGGAAATTGTCGGGCAAAGCCAATGAAGCCTTTCGGGCTCTCGCTCCAGAGGATATTTTACAATACCAGCAAGTTAAAAAGGCGCTGCTAACCCGATACGCCGTAACTCCAGAAGCCTACCGCCGGCGCTTCCGGGAGTCCAAGAAGATGGCTGTGGACTCCCACATGGAATGGGCCAACCAGTTACAAAGGGTGGCATCCCTTTGGGTCCAAGGGTGCAAGGCCAACACCGGGGAGGAAGTATTGCAGCTGTTCCTAATGGAACATTTCTTCCAAGACCTGGCCGCAGACATACAAGACTGGGTACGAGATCGCCGTCCCGCTAACTTAAACGAGGCGGCTCGGCTAGCAGATGAGTATGCGGAAACAAGGAGAGTAAGCCAGAGTACTACACGGCTGGCTCAGAAGGTGGAACCACGTACTCCAACCGTCACCCCACACCCAGAGTTTCGGGCTCCAGTCCCACCAGGACCACCACGTCCTCAGGGGCCTAACAACTACCCCCGGGATTCGTCTAGGGTGACGTGCCATCACTGCAGCAACACGGGACATATTGCTCGTTATTGCCCTCTAAGAGCTACAAATAACAACTGCAGACGTACAACACCCAACACAGAGGTCACTCCATCACGTCCCTCTGCGGCCCACTGCCTGGAGACCGAGGGGGGCCCGGAGGAATGTCTGGGAATTTGGTATGAGGCAGACCCAATACAAGCGGCCTCTCCGGATAACCGTCAGCATCACCGTCAGGAGGTACGAGTGAATGGACAAGTAGCACAAGTCCTAAGAGATTCCGGGACTACTATCACTCTGATTCAAAAACATCTGGTAAAGCCAGAGAACGTGTCCACTCGCACAGTTGCCGTCCGGGACTCAGGGGGTGCTGTATTTCGCGTACCCACCGCCCGGGTGCACTTAGACTGGAGAGCCGGGTCAGGAAAGACCACAGTTGGTATCATGGACAACCTACCTGCCGAGGTGGTGCTGGGCAACGACACTGGCCCTCTGACTTCGGCTTATTTACCTACACCTGCTGCTGCTTGTCCCGTGACCACCCGCGTTGCTGGAATCAACCCGCTTGCTGCTGAGAACCGGGTAAGACTACCTTCCCTGACATGTACTGTAGATCCGGCACAATATCACAGTCTAAAATGGGAATGTGACAAGTTGGCCAGTGAGAAATCAGAGATGCAACGACACTATGTCATGTATTATGAGATGTCCCGTGGCTTGAACATTGAAATGCACAAACAGGCGGAAATTGTCAAAAGATTAAATGGGATTTGCATCCAGGTGGTGCCGTATCTGTCCCAAGAGCATCAGCAACAGGTTTTGGGAGCCATTGAGAGAGCAAAGCAAGTGACTGTTCCAGAATTGAATTCTATTATTCACCGTCACCATCAGCTACCGACCTGGTAAGCCAATGGGAAGGCCGACGGACTGTCCAGGCAAACGGAACTTTTACCCTAACAGCAGACCGGACATCCCCAAGTTGATCCGAAAAGGATCAATCCGGGTCTGCCGGAGTGTTCCACAAAAGGGGAGTAGTGTAACGGACCTATGCATGCTGCCGGGACATCGATAATCTTCATGCAGGGAGGACTACAAGGAACTGCATGGCTTGTCACAATTGGATGTACCACATTGTATTCTGAGCTCAAAGGGTTAATTGGACAAGGGTCTCTTTCACTGCTGAATGCTAATGTACCCTTTGCATAGCTAATGAACTCTCTTTTGTGTAGGTAACAGCCCCTGTGAGGTGTATGCTGATGGGGATTATGTGTGAGTGATAATTGTTTTAAAGGTTAATTGAATTCTATTGTCTGATCAAGCTAAGTTTAGGAGCCAAAACGGCTAGCGACTGATTGGCTCAAGGGAATGTCATTATTTCAAAGTATGTGTATTGAAGTCCCCCCTGGGTGGGGGGGGGAGTGTCATTTGTTTCTGTACAGTTTGTAACCAGATATAAGGAGGAAAAATGTGGCATTAAAAGTCAGTCCTGCTTGACTCTGCAAACGTAGCCCGTCTCGTTTCTTGAAAGGGCGTTCGATGGGATATACCGGCGGTACCTGCATATCGCAGCTTGCCAGGGAAAAGGACGTCTCCAACGGCTGAGACCCTCTCACTACATGGGTAGCCGTTACACCATGTAGTCTGGATAACCCCTGCTATATACCGTACTAATGTACACATGTTAAAACCCCTAACCCATACCTTAGTAACGAGACGACACCTGATGTTGGAGTAAAACTTGGCCATAGCAGCCATTTTTCTTTATTAACAAATAACATAAACTAATTAATTATTCAAATTAACATTAATTTTCAATAACTTCAAATAGAAACAAATTATTACAAACAGCCATTTTTAAAACGGCAAACATAATACAGCCATATGGTCTTTGACGGTACCCCCAAATTTTTTGATTACCACCACTACACTGCGGGACATTTACCATACACAGGCCTCCAACCTTAAAGGCTCGGAGACACCCCCTTTCCCGCAGTGCAACCAATACCCGTATTCCAGCGGACACCGTTCCACTGGAATACACAGAGGGGCCATAACACTGCTGGACCCCCCACACTTCCGTCATAACTGTTCACTTGACCATCAAAGACCAACATGACACCGCTACAGCCCGAAAGGATAATCCCTTAACCTTGAGGGCCACCCCACACCCGCAGGGCCCTACGAATCCCATTCTCCAGACCCGACGCCCACAAATCTATGCCAACATCTGACAGGTGTACCCCGTCCCTCCTGTGAAACAAACCCACATCCACCTCCAAATCAGAGTGTCTGATGACAAGGCCCCCGTTACGGGCTACGAACCTCCCCACCACTTGGTTGACCTTGATCCTGACCTTATTTAACCTCTCCACCAACCTAGCTGTGCGCCAAGCTGTCCTGACCACCATATCCGACCACACCACTAGCAATCCCGGATAAGCCATGCGGAGGGACATGAAATCCGCCTTAATGGCTAGCATCAATTTAGCTATTGGCCTGACTCCCAGATCATTTCCCCCCACATGAAGCACCAAAACGTCCGGAGGACGATCAAGACGAGAATAGTGTCCCGGGGATGGTAGCTCCATACCATCCCCGGGAAACCCAACCACCTGACACACGCCTCCCGCCTGGAAATGCCTAATTGCCTGCCATCCGGACGGGTGTCTGCTCTCTTGGCACCCCAAAAAACATAGGAATGCCCTAAGATCCAGACGAGGCGTGGAAGACTGTCATCTGAAATAGAAAATTAGCAGCCATGTAACACATATAACAATCCAACATTTTAAACAGGCACAAATCAACGTAAGTAACACATAGTCCCCACAATACCTTCCAGTTTACCACTTAACCATCCCTTACCCGAACAACAAGTGCGGGCGCACATAGGAACGGAATCTTCTAGATTCCCATCGACCTATCTTTCGCACGGCCGCTTCATCCAACCCGCACCGGGCAGCCTCTGTGGCCGCCCCAATGCGGAAGGAGTGCGAAGCAAACCGTTTTCCGTCAAACCCTGCTGCGCCCAAACATCTCCTGAAAACTGTCACGAATTGAAATCTGCACAAGAAAGTTCCATTCCTGTGTACAAAAAATACCCCTGACCCTGCCGGGCGATCGCACATAAATTCTGTCACCGCTCTCACCGGGCACACCACTGACCCCAGTAATGTATATAGCACCACCTGGACTCCCCTCCCTGCCTGGTCCGTTTTGGACCGGCGCAACATCAGAACCACGCTGTCACCCACCACCCCCACATCCTGAACCCCAAAACCGCCCGCCACCATCTTAGAAGGACTCACCAACTCCCCCAACCTGAACGCCCCAAAAAACGCCACAGAAAAACGGCTTTAAACAAACTAACCTCGTATCCCGACGAACATACCTCCCCCAGTTTACCATAGATAGCCTGAAGCACCGCGAACGATACCGGCCTCCGCGAATCCTTACGCGCATTACTTTTTATGATACCCTTTTACCGCCTGTTTCACCCAAAAACATTTTGTGTAGTCTTGCAGGCCCTGTAATTTAAAAAGGAATGCCAGACCCGCCAGCTTACGATCAATGGACGAAGCTGACCCCCCGTCCTCCATGTGCCTAGACACGAAGTACAATACCAACCACCCGACCTCAGCCCCCCCTCAGCTCAGCATCCGCCAGCTGTAAAAAGTTGAACCACTCCGCCCATACTCTCGAGTATGCCGCCCACGTTGCCCCACTCACAGACCGTTGGATCCAACGCGCGGCGAGTCCAATGCAATCTCCCATAGCCACGCCGGGCAAGGCACCCCGGTCTGCTCTGCCGAGGGAGCCAACTCCCTGAACCTGCCCCACTGGAAACGAGATAGAGAATCAGCGAGCGTGTTCTCAATCCCCGGTATGTGTACAGCGTACAGAAATTTTTTATACTGCAAACACCTTAGCACCAAATGTCTCAACAACCGGACCACCGGCAAATATGAAGCGGAGACCCGGTTGATGACCTGCACCACCCCCATGTTATCACAATTGAGTCTGATCTTCAAGTTGCGACACGCCTCACCCCAAATTTCCATCGCCAAGACTACTGGAAACAGTTCCGGTAGTACCAGGTTCCGGAGAAAACCTGCCTCCCTCCATGAATCCGGCCAAGGTTCAGCACTCCACTGCCCCTGAAAAAAGGCCCCGTATCCTGTCGACCCGGCCATGTCCGTGACCAGGTCCAAATCGAAATTACTGACAGGCCCTTCCATCCACAATGATCGCCCATTAAACATCTCTAAAAACGTGTGCCACACCCGTAGGTCCTCCTTCAGTTCCTTAGTCAGTCTAATGAAATGCTTTGGGGATTTCGCTCCCGCGGTGGCTGCCGACAGAACACCCGACCCATGGGGATGATCCTACACGCAAAGTTGAACTTACCCCCGGGTGTTCCAAGGCGGAACGCAAATTCTGCGCCAACGGGGGAACCTCCGCCAATGCACATGGTATGCAAAACCCCTCCGTAAAACCCGAAGCCAACAAACGCGCGGCCGCGACGTCTGGGTATCTATTTAGACAAGGTTGCATCCTTTTCACCTTCACCAGCGTCTCCCCCCCCTTGTTCGCAAAATCTCCTCCCCGCTTGCCCTTTTTAAAGCACTTGGACAGGGGTGATTGCCCCCACAACCCGAGCACTCGTGCTTAAAACGACAGGACCCTCCAAACTTGCAGGATCCCTTGTTAAATTGCCAGCAGACCCCCTATTTCTTTCCGGCCGACGGTCCAGAGGCTGCAGACCCCCCGGGTCTCCAAACTGGTTTGGCGCCTGCGGCGAAGACATAAGCCGCATCCACAGGCTAATGTCCTTGTGGTCCCATCTAAGGGAAGGTCGCACTGCCCTACGCTGCCGAAATTGCTCATCGTAACGCAGCCAACCTGTGCCACCATACCCCCCAATGCACTTCCCCGATCGCATATATGTAGCAAAACAACGCTGAGCAGTGCTCTGGATTCTTATCGCCGATGACACTGGCCAGAATTGCAAATGCTTGAAGCCAATTCCCAAACGTGCGAGGAATGAGGCGATATCGCCTCTTTTCCTCGTCCTCCTTTTTGGAATCATCAGGCTTGACCCTATCCAAATGTAATTTCTCAAGTGGGAGCAATGAAAAAATCTCCACGTACTCACCTTTTACGATTTTGTCCCTCACCTCCTGCTTCAAATGCGCATCTAAGGGGCCCTCAAAACAGACATAGACTTCACATTTTGCTGCATCCGCAATTCTAACAATATCAGATCTGTGCTGTCTGCCGGGGCCGCCCCTGCCCCACTGACGAGGGGGTCGACCACCAACGCCGCGGGAGCAGCTGCGTCCCCCCCACTCGCCCTAGCTCCCCCTACCCATGGGGCCACCTGTGGCAGCACCCCAAGACCCCCAGCAAAACGCTGTAACAGGTCCCGCAGGTCCCCAAGCAGGTCTTGAAGCTGGCCCGGTGCCCCCAGCGCGGTGAGTAGCACACCGGCAGCCGCGACCGCCGAGCGTGCGGCGTGGTCTCTTCCTGTGACCCCCCCGCCTGGTCCTCCACAAGGCCCCCCACGTTAGCCTCCAACCACTCGGGCCCCCGCTCCGCCGCCTTGGCCCTGAGCCTAGCCAAAAGCCTGTCTACCTGCGCCATTTTAGCTGATGGAAGGAGCAGTGACAAAAACTGCCTCCCTCGTGTGCTGTGCTCCTACAGCTCTGCCCACCCCTTAAATAGCGCCCCCGCCCCCTGCAAGGGAAAGCTTACAAGCAGCGCCACCCCCTTTTCTGAGCCAGCTCTCTTAACCCTTTGTGTTCCCAAACACCTGGTCATGCCAGCCCTGCGTTATGTTCTTTTTGTGTTTTACTGGCTTTTCTGGATGAAGGCTGGTCTCTCAGGAGGGCCTGGTGACTCGTTTGGAGGACACATCTATATCTAAACTTAAACATTAAAGCATTGAAAATATATAATGGGACTGGTGCCCAAATTCTGTTCTCATTTCACATTATAGCCATGGACTCAGCTCTGGGGTGAATGTAAGCTTGCTCCCTGCCTCTGGAGGTACCTCTTTGCTCCCAGTAGACCTGGGGGGGCACTACATACAAAACAATGATAACAACAAAAAATTACACGATCTGCCTGATTACTGTCTGAGGAGTGAGTGAGTTTGTATGCATCTGGCTGAAAATACCCTGTGCCTGACTGCTTGCTCCTTTAAGGGATCAGAACCTGGGACCAAATCAGGGGTCCAGTAAACTTTATTTACAGAAAGCGGTGAGAGGAGCAGTGCTTGGCCATATTTCACTACCGACAATAACAATAAAATATATCAAAGCACATTCTGCTTTGCACGCTCTGCAATAAATGAAGTGAGATGACATGACAGGCTCTCACGTTACTGAAATGAATTTGAGTTTTATTGTACTGCAACCCAGCCCAATGCAAGAGTCATTTGTTTACAGCCAAACCGTCCCATCACATGAAAATTCCATTGCACAATAAATGTTCTAACTGGGTGACTCGAGCACTCTCCCTCTGAAAAACCTATGATATAAGTACAAAAATCTCTAGATTATTAGAGCTGGAAAAAAAGTCATCAGCTACTAAATGAGAAGTTCTTGAGTGTAGTAAATTTCCAAGAAATAAAAGAATTCCAAGCCTAATAAGGAAAAGGGTTTTTTTTTTTTTTTACAAATACTCCATGTTGACACTAAAAAAAATATTGAAAATGTGAAGAAAATACAGAATCAGCCATGAAGCCAATTCTTGGATTTCAGAGGTCATGGACAGAGCCTGACTGCAAATTAAGACAAAAATATATAGTAATTAAAACGGAAAATTGAATTGAAATACTTACCGTAATTTTCCTTTCCTGACGAGCTCCATGTCAGAACAGCTGGGTGAGGCCCCACCCACCCCCACGTGATCATGACTTAACTATAATTAACTATAATTTTTTCACTTACCTCGGCCTCAGCATTTCGTAACTATTATGGGTTCTGTGCTGACATGGAGCTTGTCGGGAAAGGAAAATTACGTTAAGTATTTATATTCAATTTTCCGTTTTCCTGATGGCTCCATGTCAGCACAGCTGGGATTTAACTAGCCAAAACAAGGGAGGGACAATGCTACACACTCCACAACTCTGACTAAAACAGTAACAGAAGCCACGATGCCCCAGACAAACTCAATAGTCATTAAGCCATGAATATGACTATCTTGGTGTCCACATTTGAGACACGCGGCCTGCTGTCACTCTCAAGGTCTGGAGCCTTCTAGTGAGAGTGCCGTGATTCTCCTGGCACAGCCAGCCCTATAACCTGCAGGCCAAGGAGATGAGGTTACCAACCAAGAGATAATGATCTTGCTGGAAGCCATGAAATCATTATGTGTTCCACCTGAAAATGACAAACAGATGCACAGACTTCCTGATGGCAGGAGTCGCCTTGATTAAATATTTTAGAGCTTAGCCCACAACCGATTGGCTAACTTCTTGAATACTCCCTAAAGGGAACGTAGCAGGAAAAACCTCTTGTGTGATATGGACTCTGAAGGTCAGTTCAGGCACAAATTTGAGCATTGGCATGAGCACCATCCTGTCTGGGAAGTACGCGAGTATGGGTTCTCTAAACCCCAAGGACACCAATGCTGATGTCATAGCCACAAGTAAATCCGTTTCAGTGAGAGGCACCACAGGGTGATTGAAGGCATCTGATGAAATAATTAAGCGTTGGAAGCCCGCTGAATGCCGGTGAAGACAGAGATAGCCAAAATGCATGCCTATAGCATGCTTGCTCAAAGAACCAAGTTAAACCTCAGCTGTAGGCATTCGGAGCAGGCTTCTGAAGAGTCCAGCGTAAAATCTTGATCATCGAATATACTGGGCATATATGCCATGTTCCACTACAGGTATGCTTAGCGTTGTCTCGTAAGATTATTCAAATCTTCACAGAGAATTCGACATCCGTTAGCCTCTGCCTCTCCAGATCCCGGCCATCAGCCTGAGCCTGTCAGATGCCAGATGAATGGGACTGGAGAAGATTTGATCTACCAGGTAGAGGGAGTCACTCCTTGACACTTATCAGGATGAGTAGCCGGAACCAGAACTGCCACCTTCCTTTGCCACAGCCTAGCTGGAAGCTGAATATTCGAGGGAGCAGCAGAAAAGGCATAAGCGGCCTCGGCCTCGGCGATCCATTCTGTGGTCAGCATCTCCACTCCGAGAGCTTGTGGATCCTGTGCCCTGGAATGGAACTTCAGCAACTTAGTTCCGACTGGGAATGTAAGCGGTCTACCTCCGACAGAAGAAACACCAAGTTCTGTTGGTTCTCAGAAGACCCGTAGTAGCCTGGATCATTCATTGTCGTCCAGACTTGTCCTGGACAAGTAGTTTGCCTAAAGGTCCGACCGGGCACATAGGTCATAGCTCGTTGGGAGGATTGACTTGGGTGAATTCTAGAATTAGAGAAAACTTCAGAAGTGAGAGACTGAGCCTGGTTTCCAGATGTAGGCCACAGTCGTTGTGCTGTCCAACTTTCCCAGGACAGGTTTACCCTGGATGAGGTGACTGAAGGCTAAGAGCCTGAAAAGGTTGCCCTCAACTCCAGAACGGAGTCTTGGATCCTTGACACAAGGCCATTGGCCCCGAGCTCATCGTTCTTGAAGTAGGGCTCCCCTACACTGGCTGGTGTCTGACTGCAACACCAGGTCCTCTGTAGAGAATGACATTGCAGATGATTAGTTTCTTCAACCACAAGTTTCGGCCACTGGTCCAGAAACCCGGCTTGGACGGGAGTAAGAGTTAAACTGGGCCTACCTGAGCTGCTGGAGCGAGGCAATTTTTATGGCTCAATCCGAGACATGAAGGATGAAAGATCTCCACATATGGCCCAACAATGCTTGTCTTAGGGGACCACGTGTCAAATCACTAAAGCCGCACCTATGTCCACATAGGAACCACATAGTGCTCCTAGGGCATGTATGGGTGGCACGACCCCAAAATAACAGAAAGCATCTTGACATGGAAGTTTCACTGACGCCTTGGTTTATGCATTGGCTTCCATGTCTTTCCTGGACTTCCGGCCATAAAACGCAGAAGCCAAGCTCTCTGGTGTGAGAGTGAACGTGGAAAACTGACTCTTACGTTTTTGGTTTTATTTAATTTAGTAGACCTTCATCTTGCGGCAGGAAACCAAACTGGCCACCATTAAATTTAGGCTTGACCTTCTGCTATTAAGAAAAAGAAATGCAGTGCTAGCTTTTGTCCTTGAAGGTCACATCTTCTGACAGTAAGGTCATGTATATGGCCAATCCCACAAGGGACACATACTGACCAAAGGGGTGACCCCAACCCCTGGACCTCTATTCGTTCAAAAGGGCATAACTTTGACATCCTGCTGTGATGATATACTCCAATGTTGACGAAAAAAGCACTTCATCCATTCCACATCCAGCTGTCTTCTACTTCCAAAGCTTCACCTCTATATACGGGCATTTCACCAATTTTACCAATCTGGACACAGGTCACCCTCTTTTCCCTGTCTAGGAGAGACTGGAGAGAATTGATTGGCCTGAGAAGGCCCTGAAAGAAGGCTGGACATTGCCAAACAGACGGTCCCCGCACGAGACGAATCTAGGTCATTCTTTTATAGCGTCTTTGACCATCTGCTTAATTGTGACAACTGGTTAGGTGTCATCGTCATCTTTATTCTAGGTTGCTTGACCTAGGCAACATCCCTGCAGTCATATTCATCTGTTTCTCTTTGGAAGGATCTGAAGCGGACTGTTTGCTTGGAAGGCTTGGAGACTTCACAGGGTGAGTGGAAAACACTCTTTTAGAGTGTATTGACCACATGTTTAATGAATGCGACACCTGTTAGGTGTCGTCATCCTTATCCTTGGTTGCTTGAACAAAGCAGAATCTATGCAGTCATGTCCATCGGGAAGTTTGGAAAATGGCCTGCTTCATCTGGTATGGTTAGGCAGCTTCTCATTGTCAGAGCAGAAAAACCCTTTCACAGGGTGAGCCAAAAACACCCCTATAGAGTGTATTGGCAATGTGTTTATTGGATGTGAACCTTTTAGGGGTCACCCTCATCCCTGGCTGTTTAAGCCAGTGGGATCCATACTGTCATGCCCATTCAGAAATTCGGAAAACGGGCAGCTTCACCTGGTATGGATAGGCAGCTTCTCATTGTCAGAGCAGATAAACCTTTCACAGGGTGAGCCAAAAACATCCCTTTAGAGTGTATTGGCAATATGCTTATTGGATGTGAAACCTTTTAGGTATCATCCTCATCCCTGGCTGTTTAAGCCAGTGGGATACATACTGTCGTGCCCATCCGTGTATTCTTCTTATAGAGCCTGAGGAGGGATGTTTGCTTGGGAAAGCTATGAGGCTGCTCCTTCATGTTCATCCATGTCTTCTTATTGAAGGGCCTGAAGCATGTTCGCTCTGAGGTTTGTAAACACTAATAGATAACCTCTCCACAGGGTTTGCGTACCATTCAGCAAACCAACCCATAGCCCCGGATCACACTTGTGCGTTTTTTGACATGCGACCCGACCAGTCAAATAGCATGTAAAAATAGGCGGCAATCACACTGCCCTAATCGGTGCAACGCTGCACCAACTTCAAAAAGGCAGTTTTGTACTACCTTTGCGATTTTGGCCCACGACCCATATTGACATCTGCACAGAGACCTGCACAGATGTCTCTGAAAATTGCGACAGGAATCGAGACTGACCAGCGGGAGAAAAAAAACTGAATTGCACAGCCTCATTCCCGCAACCCAGTGCGACCCTGGACAAGGGAAAAAAAAGGTTAAATGGAGTAAATAGATTGCTTAGTAACAGACCTTGAGGGGTTGACCACAGCTAGAGCGAGACAGAAGCTTTCATATACAGCTCTGATCAACCAGATGGAGGTTAATAAGCTAAAAACTTAGTCCTGGAAGGAATTAGGACACAATGAAAAGTTTGTTCAGAAACAGCAAAAGGTATGAATTTGTAACAAAATTACAATCATCTCCTGCAGTGTACACAAACCAAGGGAATTGTAGACATCATAAACATGCTTCTCCATACACTTTATTTTTTTGAGGAACTCAAAGGGTCACATAGAAAAACAGGAGGATATCCCATATCTCAACAAGCCATGGCTGATTCCAGTAGACATCCCAGGTGACTCCTCTACCTTCTTTAGAAGTGCTGGTCTTTGGAGGGGTTTGGCATAATGGCATGACAGTAAAGCAAACGTGAGAAGCCACCAACAGATTATTGCCATGTGTGAACAAAGTGTTACTGTACGCAGTGGCGGCCCGTCCATAGGGACGCACGGGCGCCGCCCCCCCTCCCACAGTCACAAAAAAAAAAAAAAAAACGGGCCCTTTAAGAACTTTTATTCGGCTAAAATGTAATTTTTACGTTTTAGCCGCAGTTATGGCGGCCGTCTATAGAGGGCGCTGCAGCGCCACCCCCTCTCGCAAATAACACACATTCGTGCATAAATGCACAAATGTATGTTATTGTTGGTTGCCAGCGCTGCCTGGTCTATTCAGATAACCGGATGCGGGACGCCGGTTACCCGAATAGCGGCAGCTGGTTGGCTGAGGGGAACTGCCTATCAAAGCCAGCGGCTCTGATAGACTTTTCTCCGGCTCTTAGCTGTCTATACTCATTGTATAAGACAAACGGCCGTTTCAGCCAATCAGGTTCCCGGATTCTGGTTATCAGGAACCTGATTGGCTGAAGCTTCACCACAGCGGCAGAAGACACCGAGGGAGCACATGGAATCCTCAGGTAAGTGCTTTTTACAGGGAAAGGGGCACAGTGACATCATGGGGCACAGTGGTGACAAAGGGCACAGAGGTGACAATTGGCACAGTGGCATCATGGGGCACAGTGGTGACAAAGGGCACAGAGGTGACAATGGGCACAGTGGCATCATGGGGCACAGTGGTGAGTGACAATGGGCACAGTGGCATCATGGGGCACAGTGGTGACAATGGGCACAGTGGCATCATGGGGCACAGTGGTGACAATGGGCACAGTGGCATCATGGGGCACAGTGGTGACAATGGGCACAGTGGCATCATGGGGCACAGTGGTGACAATTAAAGGGCACAGTGGTGACAATTGGCACAGTGGCAACAGTTGAGGGGCACAGTGGCTGCGTTTGATGGCATGGCACAGTGGTGACAATTGATGGCACAGTGACTGCGTTTGATGGTATGGCACAGTGGTGACAATTGATGGCACAGTGGCTGCGTTTGATGGCATGGCACAGTGGTGACAATTGATGGCACAGTTGCTGTGTTGCATGGCACAGTGGTGACAATTGATGGCACAGTGGCTGCGTTTGATGGCATGGCACAGTGGTGACAATTGATGGCACAGTGGTTGCGTTTGATGGCATGGCACAGTGGTGACAATTGATGGCACAGTGGCTGCGTTTGATGGCATGGCACAGTGGTGACAATTGATGGCACAGTGGCTGCGTTTGATGGCATGGCACAGTGGTGACAATTGATGGCACAGTTGCTGTTTGATGGCATGGCACAGTGGTGACAATTGATGGCACAGTGGCTGCATTTGGTGGCATGGCACAGTGGCTGCGTTTTGATGGCACAGTGGCTGCATGTGATGGGCACAGTGAGGCTGCAATTTTTTTTTTTTTCGTTTGCGCCCCCCCAAAAATTTTGAGCACCAGCCGCCACTGTTGTGTACCTGTTATGCAGAGTACCCCCAGTGGAGGAGTTCCCCAGTAATGCAGCATACATTTGGATACAAAGCATTTAGCTCACCCAACCTCCGTCATCCGACCGTCGACACTGGCAAAGTAGGAAACAGGAAGGTTTTATTTAACAATTTAATTAGCATAATGGGAGGATAGAGAGACCAGTAAGGCAAAATATAAGCTGAATACATTTCAACTTTAAATTAAAGTGGTTGTAAACCCACTGTTAACACTTGCACCTACAGGTAGGCCTAGATTAAGGCTTACCTGTAGGTGCAAGAGACATCTCCTTAATCCACACGGTTAAGGAGATATTTTCACAGAAACTAGCACCGCTGTCAACGGCGCATGAGCGGTGCCGTTTTTGTGAATGGCATTAACGGGGTTAATGCTGTGTTTTCACGCATGTGCGGGAGTGACGCCATCGCCACTCCGGCAAATCACAGTGCCGGAGCAGCGAAAACAGGAACAAGGGGACATGGCGGCGGCGGTGGATGGGACTGAGGCGGACTTCGGGGGCTTCGATCTCAGGTAAGTGACACATAATGAGCTAGTATGCTATGCATACTAGCTCATTATGCCTTTCTCTTGCAGGTTATTTAAAAAAAAAATATCCGAGGGTTTACTTCCTCTTTAAAACACGTTACTTCTGTAATAGTATGTCCTCAGACTTTATGGCGTTTTCATTTTCTCAGTCTCATCTAATACTAATATAACGGATTCATGAAATATTAATTAAGCATGGTGTTCCCGTTCTTATCTGCAGAGGAATGGAAGGCACAGTTTATAAAAACAGAGAGAAAGAAACTGCTGCATTACAAAGCCCAACTTGTCAAGGACTTGAACCCTCGTATCTATTGCCCCTTTGCTGGGTACTTTGTGGAGGCCCATCCATCAGATAAGTATGTTTGACTTTATACATCAGGTGTTACTTGTTATTATCAGAGTGATTTAAAAATGTAATTAGGGAATTATTTCAGCTAAATTGATTATATCTTTGTTGAAATCTCAACATCATTTGCAATGTTTCAGTGAAATTAGCCTGAATTTTTTCTATTTACCTTTTATAAAATCTCCCCATGTTGCTCTGCAAGCCCTTTTGACGCTACCCAAGTCACGCCTGCCAACCGCTAAATAAATGGGGTACCGCGGCAAAGGATTTAATAGTGGCAAAATATGGGGTTGTTTGTTAATGGCAGGCAAAAAAAGTCAATCCTAGCAATAATGTGCAATGATAATATGTGAGCAAACAAATTGGTCATCGTGACAATACATTAAAATTGTAAATTTTTGTAAATATGCAGCTGTAATAATACACTGGCAATAAATGAGTTATTGCTGTGTAGTAAGAACAGAAAAAAACAGGTTGTGGTCTTCAGCAAAGGATTCCATACAGAAAATAGTAATAATGCAGTTTATTAAAGTGGTTGTTAACACATTGTAAGAACTTCATATAATCTTGTTTGTTTCCTAACGATAGGTGCTCTTGTGTCTGTGTTCTATAAAAAAAAATGCTGATTATACCTCGATTCATAACGCCGCTCACTCGACTAGCTGTCTCTCTCCTCTCCCCGTTTGACAGATGCAGCGGGTGGGCGCTGATGTCAGTCAGGAGGGGAGAAGGAGAGAGTTGGCCAGTCACGTGAGCGCTGAGTGGTGCTCTGAAATTAGGTATAATCTGCATTTAATAAAACACAGGAGCACCTATTGTTTGGAAACAATGAGGTTTATATATGATATAAAATGTTTTTTCAACAGCAGGAGGGGAGGGAGCGGGGAGAGGAAGACATGAGAGCTGTAGAGGACAGAGGCACGTAAACTGACCACGGTGTCAGGGCTCAGCAGCCATGATACACGGTGGTCACTTTACAAAGGGGAGGGGCGAAACTGGCAGGATCAGCCATGTATTTCAGGTGATAAAGGGGACCAAATTACACAGCACAAGCATCATTTAAATTAGGCGCGTTCCCGCGCCGAACGTTCTGCGCATGCTCCGTGTTAAAATTTTCCGTCGTGCTTTGCGCGAAATTACGGCGCCCCAAGGTTTTTTTTTGAACGGCGACGTGCGTTACGGCGTTTCGTATTCCCGGACGTCTTACGCAAAAAAAAAAAATTTGAAATTCGACGCGGGAACGACGGCCATACTTTAACATGGCTGTTCTAAAGATAAGCCATGTTAAAGCAGGCGTAACTTTGCGACGGGAAAAAACGACTAGCGACGACGTACGAGATTGCGATGAACGCGCGTATCTTCGTGGATCGCCGTAACTAGTCATTTGCATATTCTACGCCGACCGCAATGGAATCGCCACCTAGCGGCTGGCCTAGAATTGCATCCTAAGATCCGACGGTGTAAGTCAATTACAACTGTCGGATCTTAGGGCTATCTATGCGTAACTGATTCTATGAATCAGCCGCATAGTTAGGACGGGCGGATCACAGAGATACGACGGCGTATCAGGAGATACGCCATCGTATCTCTTTTGTGAATCTGGCCCTAAGTGTTAAAATATACCTAAAACAATAAGGTTATATAAATAACAAAGTGTAACAATGTATCTAAAAAAAATATTGTGCTCAAAAATGTATACAGCTTAGTTCACAAACAATGTGTCCATAATAATTCATAAAACCAAATAAACAAAAATCAAGTTCTTAAAGCAGAACTCCACACAAAAGGGAAAGTTCTGCATTAACCTCCCTGGCGGTTTGATTCTTTCAGAAAAAAGATGCTGAAAGCGGTACCATTATTTGCAAGGAAATTTGGTGTTTTATATTGTAGGCCTGTAATTTTTAGAAATAACTCACTTAAATCTGACCAAACAAGATTCTAATAGGCATCCCGGGTATGACATTTTTTTAAAAACAAAATTATAAATTATAATATAATAAATAATTATAAATAATTATAACAAATAATAATATAATTATAATAAAAATTATTCAATAATGTAATCAAATCAAAATCACTGAAATTTGCTCAGTTGCAGAATTGTCGCTGTCATTATTTTTTTTTTTTTTATGACGAATTTCCCCACAAATCGCTATCGCACAATTCTGCAAGTGATTATAATTTATTATCGCTGTTTTTTATCTGATCTAAAACTATTTTTGACATAAAGGGACACTTTTGGTTGCTATGGACAATCTACAGTTTGCAGGGAGAAAGAAATATTATATAAAATAACATGCAGGACACTGGGCAGACCACTAGGGACAAGGGGTGTGTGTTTTTTTTTTTACATACAGTACTGTAATCTATAAGATTACAGTATACTGTATGTAATGTGTTTGTTTACTTTTTTTAATTTGGCGCCGTTCTCCGTCCCCGTGCGTCGTAACGTCGCATGGCAAGGAGATCGGCGGCACAGGAGGACGCTGTGTGAATCGAGCGAGGTCCCGCTCGCTCACACAGCGCGGTGGCATCGCTGGATCCAGGGACAAGGTAAGTAAACAGTGCCTGTGGATCCAGCGAGGCAAGCCCGAGTCTGACTCGGGGTTACCGCTCGCAGCAGGAAAATCTAACCCCGAGTCAGACTCCGGAATACCGCCAGGCAGGTTAAGCACTTACCCCCCCCCCAACCTGCCACATTTGGCAAGTAATTTATTTTGGGGGGACGCTAGTTTTGACAGGTACATGTTACCACTTCTGCTCAATTCGAAGTTCTCCTCTCCCCTCCTCTCCCCTCCCGGGCCCTCTCTCCTCTCCTGTCTGTTTGTGTATGTCGGGGGTTGTTACTGCTGGCTTTGGGCAGCGTGAAATGCTGGGAAATCATAGTCCAGCCTGAATAATGTGTCCGGGGTTCAGGCAGTTTGAAACCCGGACACATGATTTCAAACCCGAACTGTCTGGGTGAATCCCGGACAGGTGGCAACCCTACGACGATATACATCGGGATTAGCTGACAGGCACACCATAAGTGAACTGGAGACAAGCTCTGCGCTCTTGGATGATACACTGTGTCTCATCTTGCTTAATGTGAGTGGCATTCTGTGTTGGTTTTATCAATACATTTTACACTATGTACTACACTATTGGGCTTCTTTCCTCTGCATCCCTCTCAGGGCGAAGGTGATTGTCCAGTATAGAGGACCCACCATCCACCACAGAGTACTGATTCTTAGATTAATGGGAGGAGGAACCTTAAAATAATCAGAGAGCAGCCACCAGCTATCAATGCAAAGACCTACAGAGGATTTTCGAAATTATTTATTTTTCCCACGCTGTTGCCTTACAGCAGTAAGGGGAGAGGCCTCTTCACATATAGGTGTCATGGCATGGAATGAAGAGACACCTGTTACTTACTTCATAGTTTGCACTCACCACTAGAGTTGAGCGGACACCTGGATGTTCGAGTTCGGACCCGAACCCGGACTTTGAAAAAAAAGTTCGGGTTCGGGACCAAACCCGAACCCGGACTTTGACCCGAACCCGAACTCCATTGAAGTCAATGGGGACCCGGACTTTTGACTACAAACATGTCTCTAAAAAACTAAGGGAAAGGGCTGGAGGGCTGCAAATGGCAGCAAAATGTCGGGAAGAGCATGGCAAGTACTCTTGAAATAAATGTGGATATGGAAATAACTTAAAATAACATAAAAAAAATAAAAATAAAAAATATAATGATTTTGACCTTGGAGGACGAGGTCCATACAGTTTTGTTCAAAATTATTCAACCCCCAATGCTGTAAAGGGTTTTAGGGAATTTAGTGTACATTTGTAATTGCTTTCAGAATGCAATCCTACAAGGACCTCATAAAGAACCATATGCAACTAATATGACATCAATTGGTTTTGTAATACAGTAGTAAATGCAAAATTCAAGGCAAAGGGCACTGTTGAAACGCTACCTGGTCGTGGCAGGAAGAAGATGCTGACTTCGACTGCTGTGCGCTACCTGAAGCATAGAGTGGAGAAAAGTCCCCGTGTGACTGCTGAGGAACTGAGAAAATATTTGTCAGATGTGGGTACTGAAGTTTCTGCTCAGACAATACGGCGCACACTGCGTAATGAATGCCAGAACTCCCAGGCGCACCCCCTTGCTGTCTCCAAAGAATAAGAAGAGTCGACTGCAGTATGCCAAAAGTCATGTGGGCAAACCACACAAGTTTTGAGATTGTGTTCTGTGGACTGATGAAACAAAATTAGAACTGTTTGGGCCCATGGATCAACGCTATGTTTGGAGGAGGAAGAACAAGGCCTATGATGAAAAGAACACCTTGCCTACTGTGAAGCAGGATCAATCATGCTTTGGGGCTGTTTTGCTTCTGCAGGTACAGGGAAGCTTCAGCGTGTGCAAGGTACCATGAATTCTCTTCAGTACCAGGAGATATTGGATGACAATGTGATGCAGTCCGTCACAAACCTGAGGCTTGGGAGACGTTGGACCTTTCAACAGGACAATGATCCCAAGCATACCTCCAAGTCCACTAGAGCATGGTTGCAGATTAAAGGCTGGAACATTTTGGAGTGGCCATCGCAGTCACCAGACTGAAATCCGATTGAGAACCTCTGGTGGGACTTAAAGAAAGCAGTTGCAGTGCGCAAGCCTAAGAATGTGACTGAAGGTGGAAGCGGCGGTGGAGGAGGAGGAGGAGGAGGTAGCCAACACAGCAGGTTTTGGTTTTTAATTGATTTATTTTGTAAATTAGGGTAAACCCCAAAAGAGTGAGACAGATCTAGGGTTGCTACCTCATCCCTTTAAACCTGAACACAGAGTAATTACACAGGTTCTGGGGCTAATTTAATGTCGATAAGGCACCAAGTGAGTTTAATTAGCAGCACCGTAATCAGCCAGAGAACCTGTGTAATTAATATGTTTTTGCTTTGAAAGGGATGAGATGGCAACCCTAGAAAGCTCAGAAAAAAACAATGGCTGGGTAAGGCCGGCCCGGTGTCTATTCTGCACAAGGTACGGACAACTCCTCTGGGATCCATGCCTGGTTCATTTTAATGAACGTGAGCTTGTCCACATTGGCTCTGGACAGGCGGCTGTGCTTGTCTGTGATAACGCCCCCTGCCGTGCTAAATACACGTTCAGACAATACACTGGCCGCAGGGCAGGCCAGCACCTCCAAGGCATAAAGGGCAAGCTCAGGCCATGTGCCCAATTTGGAGACCCAGAAGTTTAAGGGGGCATAGCCGTCATTCAGTACGTGTAGGGGTGTGCTCACATACTGCTCCACCATGTTGCTGAAATGCTGCCTCCTGCTAAAACGTTCCATATCAGCTGGTGGTGCTGTTTGTTGTGGCGTGCTGACAAAGCTTTTCCACATTTCAGCCATGCTAACCCTGCCTTCTGAGGTGCTGGCGGTGCCCCTGCTGCGTTGGCGACCTCTTCCTCCTCCTCTGCCTTCGCCTTCTGCTTCCACTGTGCCCCCGCTGCCAGGTGGGAATTTCACCAGCAGCGCGTCTAACAGCGTGCGCTTGTACTCGCGCATCTTGCGTTCACGCTCCAGTGAGGGGATTAAGGACGGTACATTGTCCTTGTAACGGGGATCCAGCAGCGTGGCCACCCAGTTATCAGCACCTGTCATAATGTGCGAAACACGCCGGTCGTTGCGGAGACACTGTAGCATGTAATTGCTCATGTGTGCCAGGCTGGCCAGAGGCAACGAAAAGCTGTCCTCTGTGGGAGGTGTATCATCTGTGTCCTCTGTATCCCCCCAGCCACGCACCAGTAATGGCTATGAGCTGGTCTGGATGCCATCCTGCTGTGAACATGGTTCCTCCTCCTCCTCCATGTCTTCCTCCTCCTCCTCCTCCACCGCGTCATCCTCCAGAACTGTGCCCTTGCTAGACAATTGTGTACCTGGCCTTTGTTGGTGCACGAACCCACCCTCGGAGCCACTTGTGAATGACTGCCCTGAAAGCCTTGCAAATGATCCCGATTCCTCCTCCTCCTCCTGTGCCACATCCTCTTCCATCATCGCCCGTAGCGTTTTTTCAAGGAGGCATAGAACTAGGATAGTCACGCTGAGAGCGGCGTCATTGGCACTGGCCATGTTGGTGGAGTACTCAAAACAGCGCAACAAGGCACACAGGTCTTGCATGGAGGCCCAGTTATTGGTGGTAAAGTGGTTCCGCTCCGCAGAGCGACTCACGCGTGCGTGCTGCAGCTGGAACTCCACTATCGCCTGCTGCTGCTCGCACAGTCTGGCCAGCATGTGCAAGGTGGAGTTCCACCTTGTGGGCACATCACATATGAGGCGGTGAGCGGGAAGGCCGAAGTTACGCTGCAGCGCTGCCAGGCGAGCAGCAGCAGGGTGGGAACGCCGAAAGTGCGCACAGACGGCCCGCACTTTCTGCAGCAGCTGTGGCATATCGGGGTAAGTTCTCAGGAAACTCTGCACCACCAAATTCAGCACATGCGCCAGGCAAGAGATGTGCGTCAAACCGGCTAGGCCCAAAGATTTTGCCCGTTACCGCACACCACCAGGCCCGGCTTGAGGCTCACTGACGCCAACCACTCATCGGTCTGTTGTTCCATGTCCCTCCACAACTCCTGCGCAGTGTGTGGTTTTTCCCCCAAACAGGAAAGTTTTAAAACTGCCTGCTGGCGTTTACCCATGGCTGTGCTGAAGTTGGTGGTGAATTTGTTACGCTGACTGGATGAGGAGGCGGTAGAGGATGAGGAAGCGGAGTAGAAGGAGTTAGGAACAGGAGGCAAACTGAAGCGCCCTGCAATCCTCGGTGGTGGAAGGACATGCGCCAAACTGCTATCCGCCTCAGGCCCAGCCGCCACTGCATTTACCCAGTGTGCTGTTAGGGAGATATAACGTCCCTGACTGTGCTTACTGGTCCACGTATCCATAGTTAGGTGGACCTTGGCACAGATGGCGTTGCGCAGTGCACACCTGATTTTGTCCTCCACTTGGTTGTGCAGGGAAGGGATGGCTCGCCTGGAAAAGTAGTGGCGGCTGGGCACGACGTACTGTGGGACATGCCATCAGGCTTTTAAAACTCTGCGTCTCCACCAGACGGAATGACAGCATTTCAAAGGCCAGTAATTTTGAAATGCTGGCATTCAGGGCCAGGGATCGCGGGTGGGTAGAGGGGTACTTCCTCTTACGCTCCAGTGTTTGGGAGATGGAGAGCTGAATGCTTCCATGGGACATTGTGGAGATGTTTGGTGACCCAGGTGGTAGTGTTGCTTGCCGGTCCTCTAATTGAGGAGTGGCAGGTGGCACTGTCACTACGGAGGTGGATGAAGAGGCAGAGAGGCCCGAGACTGATGCAGAAGAGGAAGCAGGAGGAGCCAGAGACCTTTCTTGGTTTTTGAGGTGTCTAATCCACTGCAGCTCGTGCTTTGCACTTAGATGCCTGGTCATGCAGGTTGTGCTCAGGTTGAGAACGTTTATGCCTCGCTTCAGGCTCTGATTGCACAACGTGCAAACCACGCGTGTCTTGTCATCAGCACATTGTGTGAAGAACTGCCACGCTAGGGAACTCCTTGGACCTGGCTTTGGTGTGCTTGATCCCTTGCTGCGTTGGGCAGTAGCAGGCGTACTGTCTAGGGGACGGACGCTCTGCTTTCGCACCCTGCTCCCTCTTCTGCTGTGCTGGTGGCTCTGTGCGACCACCGCCTCTTCCTCCGAACTACACAGGTCATCTGCATGAGGTTGATTCCATGTCGGGTCAAGGACCTCATCGTCCTGCACATCATCTTCCACCCAGTCTTCAACACTGCCCTCCTTGTCGGTCTGCACAATTGCAAAAGCACCAGCGACGCGGGAACGTGGCCATCCTATAGCATTGGCTGCGCCTGCTATTAGGATGTGTAACGTTACGCGAAACCCGACGTACGCAAATTACGTAATTTGCGTACGCAGGGCCCGCGCAAGTTTGTGAATCGGTGTTAGTATGCAATTTGCATACTATACACAGATCACAATGGGAGCGCCCCCTAGCGGTTTTCGCTAGAATGCAGCCTAAAATCTGCGTGGCATAAGAGCCTTATGCCGCGCAGATTTTAGGCTGCAGTCGGCGTAGCGATGTTCCTGAATCAGGAGCATTCGCTACGCCCGGAGCAAGTGAGCAATTGTGCCATGTAACCTATGGTTACACGGGCGCAATTGCTTCTTGAATCTGGCCCACTGTCAGCAACCCAATCTACTACCGCCTGTTCTGCTCCTGGCCTCAACATTCGTAGAGCTGGATTAGGCCCAACCAAATACCGCTGCAGGCTCTGTCGGCTACTCGCACCTGAGAAAGGTGTTTCACTTGTGCTTGTAGCTGGCACAGATCGACCACGTCCTCTCCCTGTAACAGGAGCTCCACCAGCAGCACTACGACCGCGGCCACGTCCCTTATTTGACGTTTTCCTCATATTTCTCAAATTTTGGGTCTTGCCCTAATTTTGAAAAAAAATTTAAATACAAAAATAGTGTAATATGGTGAAATAGGCAGAGATTCACCTGAATATTTCTCTACCTATAGCAAGAAGCAGGAACCCAGCCCTAAACAATGTACTGGCGGAGTGCTGGTGAAATGGGCAGAGATTCACCTATATATTTCTCAAATTTAGGGTCTTGCCCTAATTTTGACAAATTTTAAATACAAAAATAGTGTAAGCTGGTGAAATAGGCAGAGATTCACCTATATATTTCTCTACCTATAGCAATAAGCAGGAAGTCAGCCCTAAACAATGTACTGCACAGACAGTATATCACGGGGGACAGGTGGAGTGCTGGTGAAATGGGCAGAGATTCACCTATATATTTCTCCACCTATAGCAAGAAGCAGGAACCCAGCCCTAAACAATGTACTGCACAGACAGTATATCACAGGGGACAGGTGCAGTGGTGTTGAAATATTCAGAGTCACCTATAGATTGCTGACTGCCCATATAGGAAAATATCTGGAACCTGTCCCTGAACTATGTACTTGACATAAAAACACAGTATATCACAGGTGAACAGGTGGTGGCAGGTGCAGAGCTGTTGAAATATTCAGAGTCACCTATAGATTGCTGACTGCCCCTATAGGAAAATATCTGGAACCTGTCCCTGAACTATGTACTTGACAAAAAACACAGTATTTCACAGGTGAACAGGTGGTGGCAGGTGCAGTTCTGTTGAAATATTCAGAGTCACCTATAGATTGCTGACTGCCCCTATAGGAAAATATCTGGAACCTGTCCCTGAACTATGTACTTGACAAAAAAACACAGTATATCACAGGTGTACAGGTGGTGGCAGGTGCAGTGCTGTTGAAATATTCAGAGTCACCTATAGAATGCCGACTGCCCCTATAGGAAAATATCTGGAACCTGTCTCTGAACTATGTACTTGACAGAAAAACACAGTATATCACAGGTGAACAGGTGGTGGCAGGTGCAGTGCTGTTGAAATATTCAGTCACCTATAGAATGTTGACTGCCCCTATAGGAAAATATCTGGAACCTGTCCCTGAACTATGTACTTGACAGAAAAACACAGTATATCACAGGTGGTGGCAGGTGCAGTGCTGTTGAAATATTCAGAGTCACCTATAGATTGCTGACTGCCCCTATAGGAAAATATCTGGAACCTGTCCCTGAACTATGCACTTGACAGAAAAACACAGTATATCACAGGTGGTGGCAGGTGCAGTGCTGTTGAAATATTCAGAGTCACCTATAGATTGCTGACTGCCCCTATAGGAAAATATCTGGAACCTGTCCCTGAACTATGTACTTGACAGAAAAACACAGTATATCACAGGTGAACAGGTGGTGGCAGGTGCAGTGCTGTTGAAATATTCAGAGTCGGGGGGCGTGGCCAGCAGCCGGAGCGGATGGCTGTGTGAGAGGAGAGCTCCGTCCACAGAACCTCCATCCAGCGACATCCAGAGCTTAAACCAGCCAGTTTTTTTCTACCTGACCTCCGCAGACGTCCCAGGGGGAGAAGGAGCAACGATGGGGAAGCGGAAGCAAGATAGGAAGCCCAGAAAGCTTACAGACTTCTACCCCGCAGCGAGCACACCTAGGCCGCAAGATGGCGCCGGGGCCTCGGCCTCGCAGCGCGGCTCCGACGGCGGCGGACGCCAGCATAGCCCATCGCACCTGACGAGCGGTTCTCCATCCCAGCGAACAGGGGGGGGAAGCGGGGGCTCCACGCCGACCCCGTCCCCACTGAACAGCCCGCAGAAATCTGCTTTGAGGAGATCGGAGGAACACAGATATGCAGGTGAGCAAGATGACACCTGCAACTCCCAAAACAGCACAAGAGATTTTGTGGAACAGATCCACGAGTTCCCTACTTCTGGGGTCCCGCTTAGTGACACAGTTATGAAGGACATGCTGGTAACCCTTAGGGGGTCTATGCATAGAGACATGATGCAGTGTGTATCGCAGCTGAAGCATGAGGTGTCAGCCATTGGAGACAGGATAAGCCACGTGGAGGATAAAATGGGAGATTTTACCATAGCTCACAATGACTTGGTAGAGGCACATTATGAGGCAGAGGGGGATATCCAGGCCATGCGTGAAAAATTGGCGGACTTGGAAGATAGGTCCAGAAGGAACAATATAAAATTGCGGGGGGTAGAGGAGTCAGTACCACCATCAGACCTAAGGCAATATGTGCAAGAATTCATAGCGGCCATTTTGCCTGATGCCCCTGGAACTGAGATCATTGTAGACAGAGCACACCGCCTCCCCAAACCTAAATTTCTGCCTGAGAAAGTCCCCAGGGATGTCATTGCCCGCATTCATTTTTTCCATATTAAAGATGATTTAATGCGCTTTGCGAGGAAAAACCATCCCCTCCCTGCTCCATACTCGGACATTTCAATCTATTCGGATTTATCACAATTCACCATGATGGCACGCAAAAATTTGACCTCCATTACTAAGATCCTGCAAAATAACAAGATCACATACTCATGGGGCTTCCCCACTAAGCTGCTGATCACAAGAGATAACCGCACCTTTGCTATAAGAAATATTGATGAGGGACTGGAACTAGCCAAAAAATAGAACCTTCTTCCAGCAGAAGCTCCTACTTCTCTTCCCAAAACCACACATGCTCGGCTATCCCCTGACTGGAGCACCACTTGAAATGCATTGTATTTTAGCATTGAATGCTTTCTTCTTCCACACCTCACCCGAGGCTGGTTTAAGATGACAACTGTAGTCATCTTTTTTTTTTCTCCCTATGTTTGGTTCTGTTGGGAGCTCATACCCCCCCATGAGAAATGCGAGGGACACTCGCACTCTGTGAAAGTCTTCACATTTTTATGTGTTGTTTGACATTTTTGCTCTTTTATTTTTTTGTTTGGTCTGTTTTTCTCTCCCCCCCTTCTCTCTTTTTTCTATTCAACATATTGCCTGAAGAATATGATACCATACCTGCCTGCTACGCAATTCTCCTACTTCGTATGTATCCAGCCGTTCGCATTAATGTTGAGATATGGACACCCATCTCCACCTCGATAGCACCATCTACAGGTAACTTTTTAGTACTACACATGGAAGAACTATTTATCAGCAGCAATGAAAAATCTAGACTTACACCTTTAATATGTCTTTGTCTATAGTATCCATGAACGTGCATGGGCTAAATAGTCCGTATAAACGAAGTGCTATGTGGAGGGAGGCTATCAAACTTAAAGGGGAAATTCTATGTGCACAGGAAACCCACTTTATGACTGCAAAACAACCGAAATGCACCCACAGGGCCTTCCCTCACATCTTTCAGGCAACAGCAGCAGTTAAAAAAAGGGGAGTGTTAATTGCAATTAAGCAATCTATTACTTTCCAGCTACATGAAGTGTTTACAGACCCGAATGGCAGGTATATCATCCTGATATGCGAATTAAACAACTCCACATATACCTTGGTGAACGTATATGCCCCTAACCGCAGACCCCTCTCTTTTCTCAAATCACTGTTAAAAAAAGTTGATAAAATCAAGAAGGGCTCTCTGTTGGTATGCGGAGACTTTAATTGCATTGTTGATAAGCACTTGGACAGCTCTGGCACGAAGCCCTCTTCTAGAAAAGAACTGCAACCGTTACTATCAGAGCACAACCTTTATGACCCTTGGAGATGCCTCAACTCGACAGAAAGAGACTATACCTATTTTTCTTCCCCTCACCGCATATACTCTAGGATTGATCTCATCCTCACGGATTTACCGCTTTTACATAAAGCACAATTAGCCAAAATCCACTCCATTACGTGGTCAGACCACGCCCCGATCTCTTTAGTAGTACAGAATAACTCTCAAGTTCCCCCCACGTACCTTTGGAGAAACAATACTGAACTTCTAACTAATCCTTCTATTATTTCCTCTCTTGATTCTCAATTATCTGAATTTTTTGAATTTAATGATACTGATGGTATAGATGTTTCTATGTTATGGTGCTCACATAAGGCCTTTAGCAGGGGACTGCTTATCCAAGCGGCAGCTCGGGAGAAAAAACGTAGGGGGGCAGTGCTGAACAGCCTCCTCAGGGACCTAAAATCCTTAGAGGACCTTCATAAGTCGACCCCTTCCCCTGCAATAGAATCTGACCTATTAGAATGTAGACAGAAAGTACGCTTAACCCTCTTATCTGGCCACCAAAATTGCTTAAAGAGACTCAAGGCTCAATTTTATGTACACGGTAATAAAGCGGGTAAACTTTTGGCTAGTTATATATCTAGGCGACAACAGAAATCCAACCTGACTTCCATCAGGGACCCCCACACCAACATACTTGAACATCACCCCAATAAAATAGCCAACTCTTTCATGAAATATTACCGTGACCTGTATAATCTCCACTTAGACAGCGACACCCCACAACCGACTCCTTACTCCATTGACTCCTTCCTATCTACAGTGTCACTACCTTCACTGACGGAAGAAGACTTAGCCATGTTAAATTCGCAATTCTCCCAAAAAGAAATTCTGGACACCATCAATTCCCTCCCAAAAAATAAATCCCCAGGGGAGGATGGCTTTTCATCCGAATATTATAGAGCATTTTCCCACCTACTTGTCCCATATATGGAGAGGTTGTTCAGCAAGGTCTCATCCCTAGCCTCCTTCCCAGAGGAAATGTTACAAGCTGTAATCGTGACTCTGCCCAAACCGGGGAAGAAGCCGGACTCACCCCAGAATTTTAGGCCCATCTCCCTCCTTAACACGGATCTCAAGATCTACGCCAAAATCCTGGCCAACAGGTTAGCTAAAATAACTCCCTCCTTGGTCAAAGCGGACCAGGTGGGCTTTGTCAAGGGAAGACAGGCTCCTGACGGCACTAGGAGGCTGTTTAACCTACTTCACATAGCTGAAAGCAAAAAAATCCCCGCAGCTATTCTAGCACTCGACGCCGAAAAGGCTTTTGATAGGGTCCACTGGGGATACCTTCGTGCTACGCTGCAAAAATTTGGCCTTCAGGGACATATCCTATCGGCAATACTAGCCTTATATTCCAACCCATCGGCGAAAGTTTTCACCTCAACTGCTCTTTCAGATAAGTTTTACATTACGAACGGTACCCGCCAGGGGTGCCCTCTATCCCCTATCATCTTTACCCTTATGATGGAGCCCCTGGCGGAAGCCATTAGGACTGATGACTCGATTTCGGGTTTTAAGATAGGGAAAACCACCCACAAAATCGGTCTTTTTGCCGATGACGTAGTTTTAACTCTTACCGACCCGGCTTCTTCCCTGGAGGGCGTATTTGACATATTGACAAGGTATAGCAATGTCTCATATTATAAGTTGAATGTAGTAAAGTCATGCCTGTTGCCTGTAAATCTATCACAGAGACAAATATCTTTCCTGAAAGGTAGATACAAATTCCAATGGATGTCCAAGGCGATCTCCTATCTGGGTGTCCGTTTAGCCTTTCCATCCTCGTATACATATGAGGCAAACTTCCCTAGCTTAATCCACACAGTGAGGAACGATCTACAGCACATTGCCTCTTACGAACTATCGTGGTTAGGGAAGATTGCCGCACTAAAAATGGTGGTACTCCCAAAACTGATCTACTACTTTCGTACTATCCCTGTATGTCTTCCTGAATCTTTCTTTGCACTTATAGACAAACTCTTTAGACAGTTTATATGGAACCGGAAAATGGCTAAGATCCCTTATGTAACAATACAGAAACATAGAAAAAATGGCGGGGCAGGATTCCCAAATGTGAGAAACTATTACAAAGCGGCGATACTAGACCAGAGTAAAGCCTGGTTTGACCAACAGTCTCCCAAACTTTGGGTACACATAGAGAGATCAGTAGTATCTAATAGAGATCTTCCATCCCTCCTTATAGCAAACCTGATCGAAGCTCCTTTAATTTGTCCTAAGCTCCCCTCTATTGAGGCGACGCTTTCTGCTTGGAAAAAACTCCATCTCACAGCCCCCCGGGAGTCTTTACAACACTGTCCCTTGTCTAGTCTACAGGTGTACGAATACCTGATTCCCAACGTTAGAGTAGATCAGTGGCTAAAAAAAGGAATACTCACTTACGAGGACTTGCTAGCAAGGGATCCAGATACACATCAGTTCTCTAAAACACAGATTCATTACTTTCGCTCTAGTTATCCAGATAAGACTTTTTCTTTACATAATGAAGTATGGGAATACCTCAGGTCTAATCACGGGAAGCCTAAAGGTTTGTCTTGGTTTTATAACTTACTACAAAACAATTCTAGATTTAGCAAATCTTCCCACATGTTGAACTGGGAAAGGGATCTGGGCTCTGTCCATTCCATAGAAGAATGGAAAAGGGCAATAGCCAATTGTTATAAAGTCTCTCATTGCTCCAACCACTGGGATCTAATGTTAAAGACGCTCCACAGGTCTTACCTGACTCCGGTGAGGATGTCTCTGATATTTTCCTCAGAGACCAGTGAATGCTGGAGATTATGCGGAGCAAGAGGGAATATATTACATATTCTCTGGGAGTGCAAATCCATTCGCAGTTTTTGGCGTGAAGTTTTTAAACTGATCTCTTCAATAACAGGATTTTTTCTTAAACCTTCCCCTCAATTAGCGCTACTCTTTCTCAACATCCAGACTATCCCTACACAACTTAGAAGCATCATAAGCCATGTTATCATTGCAGCAAGGCTTACGATCACTTCTAAATGGAGGTCCACCTTAGTTCCTAATATCAGTGAAGTTATCCAACGGGTGCAGGAACAGTACTCATATGAAAAGCATTTTGCGGCCCAATCACATTCAATAGCAAAATTTCGTGACCATTGGGATCCATGGACATCTAAATTTCAGATTAACTAGGCAATTAGGTATAAAGTTTACTGATTTGCTGACACATATATGCTGGCAGGCAGGCAAAACGATCACTAGCTATTTACTCTAGTATCACTCTTGAGGCAATCTCTTTTCTCTTCTTCCTCTCCCTCTTTCTACTTCCCTTAGTAGTCTTCCTTTTTCCCTATTCTCCTCCTTTTCTCTTCCTTCCCCCTCATTCTTTGTTTGTTTTCCCTTTGTACCCCTTTGATTTGTTGATTATAACCCTGGTTCATTTCTCGGGTGCTATATTTATAAGCAACCTACATTCTGGGTTAATATCCATTACCATACTACGTGTGGTATAATTTAGATCACCGGATAAGTGTTATGGTGGTAAGATCTATAGTAATCTTGGGGGTCATGCCACCTCCCAACTTGGGAATGTCCAGAGGGGAGGTAACGCCCACATTTAGCGGTAGGGCGTGCTTCCTCATTTACTTATTACTCCTTGGAGACAGGCGTGACCCTACGGGCAATATCTTAATGCTAAGTTTCTCGTTTTGTATTATCTCCTCTACTAATTCTACGCAAATATCCGTTGGTTCTGCATTGACGAATGTTGAAAAACTGTATACGTCTGTATAGAGAATTGCAATTTTGTATTGTCACTCTTTTTTATGAACCAATAAAAACTAATTGAAAAGAAATATTCAGAGTCACCTATAGAATGCTGACTGCCCCTATAGGAAAATATCTGGAACCTGTCCCTGAACTATGTACTTGACAAAAAACACAGTATATCACAGGTGGTGGCAGGTGCAGTGCTGTTGAAATATTCAGAGTCACCTATAGATTGCCGACTGCCCCTATAGCTGAACAAAATTCCTAAACTATATGAAGCACAGCAGATGTCACAGGAATAAAGAGTGCTTGTTGAGATTTCTGGAGCAGGATACACCTAACACTGTCCCTAAGCAGCAACAGCAGCCTTTCCCTATCATAAGTGAAGCACAGTGATACCATAAGATGATGCAGATATCAAATAAATAAAGTGTGCTTCTTGAGATTTATGGATCACGATACACCTAACACTGGGGTAGATTCAGTAAGCAATTGCATCTGCGTATCCATAGATACGCAGCGCAATTGCTTAGTTGCGCCGGCGTATCGACTTTTCTGTATTCAGAAAGCTCGATACGCCGACTGCAGCCTAAGATATGACTGGCATAAGGCTCTTATGCCGTCGTATCGTAGGCTGCATTCTTACGATGGCCGCTAGGTGGCGTTCCTGTAGTGGTCAGCGTAGAGTATGCAAATTGCATACTCACGCCGATTCACAACCGTACGCGCGCCCTGCGTTCGCATTTTACGTCGTTTGCGTTCGTCGGTTTCTGCGTAAGGCTGCTCATGCTATTAGCAAGGGCAGTCAATGCTAATTATACCCGTCGTTCCCGCGTCGCGATTTTTAAAAATTACGTAGTTTGCGTAAGTGAATCGTGAATGGCGCTGGACGCCATTTACGTTCACGTTGAAGCAAATGACGTCCTTGCGACGTCATTTAACGCAATGCACGTCGGGAAAGTTTCCCGACAGAGCATGCACACTACGTTCGGCGCGGGAACGCGCCTAATTTAAATGATCCACACCCCCTACGGGGTCATTTAAATTACGCGCGCTTACGCCGGGCAGTTTTACGGAGCGCCCGCGCAAATTACGGAGCTACTGCTTCGTGAATGAAGCGTAGCACAAGTAATTTACGGAGGCGTAGCGTTAAAACGGTACGCTGCTCCTCCGTAACAGTGCGCAGCCCTACCTGAATCTACCCCACTGTCCCTATGCAGCAGATTCAGCAGCCTTTCCCTATCATAAGTGAAGCACAGTGACAACGAGCCAGATACCATAAGATGATGCAGATATCAAAGAAATAAAGTGTGCTTCTTGAGATTTCTGAAGCAGGATACACCTAACACTGGGGTAGATTCAGGTAGGGCTGCGCACTGTTACTGAGGCGCAGCCTACCGTTTTAACGCTACGCCCTTCGTAAATTACTTCACGAAGCAGTAGCTCCGTAATTTGCGCGGGTGCTCCGTAAAACTGCCCGGCGTAAGCGCGCGTAATTTAAATGATCCCGTAGGGGGCGTGGATCATTTAAATTTGGCGTGTTCCCACGCCGAACGTAGTGCGCATGCTCCGTCGGGAAACTTTCCTGACGTGCATTGCGGTAAATGACGTCGCAAGGACGTAATTTGCTTCAACGTGAACGTAAATGGCGTCCAGCGCCATTCACGATTCACTTACGCAAACAACGTAATTTTTAAAAATCGCGGGAACGGCGGGTATACTTAGCATTGGCTGCCCCTGCTAATAGCATGAGCAGCCTTACGCAGAAACCGATGAACGCAAACGACATAAAATGCGAACGCAGGGCGCGCGTACGGTTGTGAATCGGCGTGAGTATGCAATTTGCATACTCTACGCTGACCACTACGGGAACGCCACCTAGCGGCCATCGTAAGAATGCAGCCTATGATACGACGGCATAAGAGCCTTATGCCAGTCATATCTTAGGCTGCAGTCGGCGTATCGAGCTTTCTGAATACAGAAAAGTCGATACGCCGGCGCAACTAAGCAATTGTGCTGCGTATCTATGGATACGCAGACGCAATTGCTTACTGAATCTACCCCACTGTCCCTATGCAGCAGATTCAGCAGCCTCTCCCTATCCTAATTGAAGCACAGTGACAACAAGCCAGATACCATAAGATGATGCAGATATCAAAGAAATAAAGGGGCAAATCCTCAGCCAGCGGGCGTAACGTAATTTTTCCTATTTAAGTTACACCGCCGCAAAATTTCTACCTAAGTGCCCGATCCACAAAGCACTTACCTAGAAATTTTGAGCGGTGTAACTTAAATCCGGCCGGCGCAAGGCGTTCCTCTTCTCCAGGGGGCGATTCCCATTTAAATGAGGCGCGCTCCCGCGCCAGCCGTACTGCGCATGCTCGTGACGTAATTTTCCCGACGTGCATAGCGCAAAATTACGTTATGCCGGGCTTTGTGGATCGCGACGGGACAATAAAGTTGCGTCGGGTAAAAAAAAAGATACGGCGCCAAATTTTTTTTTTAAAATGTAAAAAAAATCGCGTCGCTAGCAAGAAAGGTCTGTTTTTACAAGGTGTAAACAGTTTACACCTTGTAAAAGCAGCCCTAATTTTGCGTTTGCAAAATAAAACTTACGGAGAAAAAACGAAGCTGAAAAGCTTCGTGGATCTCCGTAAGTCCTAATTTGCATACCCGAGGCGGCATTTCGACGCGAAATGCCCCCAGCGGCAGATGCGGTACTGCATCCTAAGATCCAACAGTGTAATTCAATTACACATGTCGGATCTTCGTCCTAACTATGGGAAACTGATTCTGTGGATCAGTTCCATAGTTAGGACCAGGGATACGACGGAGTAACAGCAGTTACTCCGTCGTATCTCTTTTGAGGATTTGGCCCAAAGTGTGCTTCTTGAGATTTCTGGAGCAGGATACACCTAACACTGTCCCTATGCAGCAGATTCAGCAGCCTCTCCCTATCCTAATTGAAGCAGAGTGACGATCTGTGACGATCTGTGCTGTGTGCCTCTATCTAATATAGAGGCTGGTCACATGATGGGTCACATGCTGCACTGGCCAATCACAGCCATGCCATAAGTAGGCATGGCTGTGATCAGTTCCCAGTCACAGTAGTAAAACGAATGGCGATTGGCTGCCGTGCAGCGCGCCAAAACATACCCGAACTCCGAACCCGAACCCGGACTTTTTCCAACTATTCAGGTTCGGGTTCGGGAAAAACCCAAAGTCCGTACCGAACCCGAACTTTACAGTTCGGGTTCGCTCAACCCTAACCCACTTTTCACTCCTCACACTTGCATCCCAGAATTATTTTAGAGACATTATTTATTTATTGAGGTGTTGATGTTTATTACTATGAGCTCTGATTGCTTTATCATTATTTGTTATACAAGATTTTTATTCGCCCTGGATATCGTTTTTCACAGTTGCATTTTGAAGGCTGTTTTTGCTTTTTGCACGTTTTGGTTTCTACTGCCATCTTGTGCACAGTTTTAGTATTACTTTCTACTTTATAACCTGTGGCACATCGGTCACACTACGGTCCTATAACAGAGCAGCATCATTCATTGTACACAAAGACAGAACAGCGTTGCACATCTACCAGCTTTAGTGAGCGCGTACGTGGCAGAATCTCTCTCTTACAATGCTAATCTAGAATACATTTATATAAGTAAAACCTGAAAAAATATAACATGTCATTAAGGTATCTCTAAAAATAACAATAAATAAACTTACAGTTGTAAAATAAGGGCAATGTGCATGTTTTTGAATAAACAATTACTATTGCTTTACCTTCGAATCACCAACAAAAAAGACCAATTTCTTGAACTTGGAAAGTGCCTCACACTGATCGACAATTGGATGACCGATAGCTCCCTCAAACTTAACGGAGCGAAAACAGAACTACTCATCCTTCACGCAAATAAAAAATCCATTGCTAGGACCACATGGACACCACCCACCATCCTCGGACAAACCATCGCACCAAGCAAAAAAATCAAAAGTCTCGGAGTCATCTTCGACTCAGACATGACGATGGATGCACAAATAGGATCAGTCGTCAGCAGCTCTCATCATCTGCTCCGCATGCTACGTAGACTCATCCCCTTTATCCCGAAAGAAGACACGGCAGTAGTTGTCGGAACAATCATCAACTCACGACTCGACTACGCAAACTCCCTCTACTTAGGGCTACCAAAATACCAGATGGCGCGTCTACAAGTCGTCCAGAACACGGCAGCCAGACTGGTAACAGGTAAAAAGCCGTGGGAATCAGTCGCCCCAGTCTTGAGGTCCCTCCACTGGCTGTCCGTACAGGACAGGGTGACGTTCAAGACGCTCTGCCTCACCCACAAATGTTCACAGGGAAAAGCTCCTCAATACTTATGCGAGAAAATAAAACCGTACGTCACCAAGCGCATGCTTCGGTCAACCAACCAAAACCTTCTCCAAATTCCTAAATCCCGCTACAAATCGAAAGGAGAACGAAGATTCTCGGTCCAAGGACCACGGCTCTGGAATGCTCTACCCACGACCATCCGCTTGGAAGAAAACCATCGGGCATTCAGGAAAAAGCTAAAGACCCACCTCTTCTGAAAGATCTGTACTACTCTGGATGACAAGCGCCTTGAGGCGATTAAGTTCGCATTTGCTGCGCTATACAAGTTACTCACTCACTCACTCACTCATGGAGTAAATACATGACTCTTAATGGAAAGTATGCTGGATCTTTTAATAATTAGCCCAGTGCTACCCTTAAGTTTTCTGTAACTATGATAATCCATAGTTAAACTGTTCAGGTCTATTTAATGACGTGTTCGGGTCTATTTACTGACGTGTTCAGGTCTATTTACTGCTTAGCAGGTGCCCGAAGAAAGAATCTTCACAGATATAGTCAAAATATAAAGCTCACCTGCTGTACTAAAATCTGAAAATCAGCCTTTTGTGTTTACCCGATTAAAAATATAAAAACATACATTTCATTTTTAGTACTGTACTTGACAAATAAAAAAATTAAATGTATTCCACTTGATTTAATTTTACAGCCCAGCTCTGGGCACCGTACAACCCCCCAGAGCAGTGTTTCTCAACCGGGGTTACGCAAAACCCTAGGATTCCGTGAGAGGTCCCCAGGAGTTCCACCACGATCTGCCATTCATCACAAGCAGAGGAACAGTGGGCCACTGACATCATTCATTGTCTCGTTCTGATCACAGCCACCCCCCCCCCCATCCCAGGTGCCTGTATGTGAATGTGACATCACTCGGGCGGGCATGAATCAGGCATTCCAGCAGCATTCAGGGCATTCTATGCATTCCAGCAGCTTCCCTGAGCCATAGCTCCCAACTGTCCCTGATTTCGAGGGAATGTCCCTGATTTGGAGCAATGTCCCTCTTTCCTCCTCCTTTGTCCCTCATTTTGGTCTCATCTATATAGTTGTATTTAAAATGCACTACTTATCTATTAAAAAACTGTTTTACAATGCTAAACCATTCACCCATTTTCTAAATTGCTGCATTTGTAAATTCCAAAAGCCAACATAAAGGAATAGTAGTGCTAAAAAAGCACTTGCAGGTTTAACCAATAGTTTTTTTCATGCAATTCTCCTTGACTATGGTATAACATAAATTAACCCTTATCTGCTAAGACCCACATTTTACTCAACCTTTACCTTTAATAAATAACTGAGACCACCACTGTAATTTTGGAGTAAAAAACTGGCCGTAGCAGCCTCCATTTATTTTAAATAACCTTTTTTAAATATTAAATAACATTAAATAACATTTTTCACACATAAATATATGTATACCTGAGATACAACTTTAACACTACTGGTGCTGGACTTTGCAGGCACATTAACACCACTTGTAACCATTCTAAACCTTTTGAGCACTGCGGTACCTAACTCTGGTCTTAGGCCTCAAGCCGACAAACTGACTCAGACGACAAACTGACCGCAGTGCCCCCATTAACCAACTTCCCAGCTACACCTTGGTAGACTGGACTAACAGCCCCTTCAGAACCCATACCACCTCTGGGTAATGGCATCCACTTTAGGGTAATTTCTTCTCCTGCAAAGTCCAAAACACCCGCCGCTGCCACGACATTGTACTGTGCTGTTTTCTCCTGGCCCCCTGTACTGTGACATTTTCTCCTGACCCCTTGTACTGTGCTGTTTTCTCCTGGCCCCCTGTACTGTGCTGTATACTCCTGGCACCCTGTACTGTGCTGTTCTGTTCTCTCCTGGCCCCCTATACTATCCTGTTCCCTCCTGGCCCCCTACACTGTGCTGTTCCACCTTGGCCCCCTGTACTGTGCTGTTCCACCTTGGCCCTCTGTACTGTCCTGTTCCCTCCTGGCCCCCTGTACTATCCTGTTCCTTCCTGGCCTTCCTGTACTGTTCCCACCTTCCCCTTGTACTGCTCCCTTCTGGCCCACTTATGCTATTTTCTCCTGGCCCCCTGTACTCTGCTGTTTTCTCATGGTCCTCTGTACTGTGTTATTCTGTCCTGGTCCCCTGTACGGTGTTGTTCTTTCCTGGCCCCATGTATTGTGTTGTTCTTTCCTGCCCCCTTGTACTGTGCTGTTTTCTCCTTGCCCCCTGTACTGTGCTGTTCTCTCCTGGCCCCCTGTACTGTGCTGTTCTCTCCTGGCCCCCCTGTACTGTGTTTTTCACTCGTGGCCCTATGTACTGTGCTGTTCTCTCCTGGCCCCCCTGTACTGTGCTGTTCTCTCCTGGCCCCCCTGTACTGTGCTGTTCCCTCCTGGCCCCAATGTACTGTACTGTTCCCTCCTGGTCCCCCTGTACTGTTCCCTTCTGTACCCCTTATGCTGCCCCCCCCTGGCCCCCTGTACTGTCCTGTTCTCTCTTGCCCCCCTGTACTGTGCTGTTCTCTCCTCGCTCCCTCTACTGTGCTGTTCTCTCCTGGGCCCCCATGTACTGTGCTATTCTCTCCTGTCATCCTGTACTGTGCTGTTCTCTCCAGACCCCCTGTAATGTGCTGTTCCTTCCTGGCCCCCCTGTACTGTGCTGTTCCCTCCTGGCCCTCCTGTACTGTTTGCTGAGACGATATTGCGTGGTTGCAAAAGGTCTCGATGATTATGAGGTTTGTTTTGAGATGGCATTGTGTGGTTGCAAGGGTCTCAACAAGTGAGGGGTTGCTGAGACGATGTTGCATTTTGCAATGGTCTCAAATGAGTGTCAGGCTGCTGAGTCGATATTGAGTTTTGCAATGGTTTCAAATGAGTGTCAGGCTGCTGAGATGACTTTGTATGGCTGCAAGGGTCTGAACGAGTGTCAGGTTGCTGAGACAATATTGTGTTTGCAATGGTCTCAAATGAGTGTGAGGTTGCTAAGATGACTTTGTATGGCTGCAAAGGTCTGAACGGGTGTCAGGTTGCTGAGACGAGATTGTGTGGTTGCAAAGGTCTAGACGAGTGTGAGGTAGCTGAGATGATATTACATTGTTCAAGGGTCTCAAATGAGTGTCAAGCTGCTGAGACAATATTCCCTGAAAAGTTTCTAAACTCAACTGCCTAGAAACTACTATAAATGATCCTGTGTACATGTACTGATAAGATAACAGAGGAGAGATCGGGGATCCTGTGTACATGTACTGATAAGATAACAGAGGAGAGATCAGGGGCGGCTGATAAACACCCAACTGTTCCTAAACGTCCGTTTACCAACAGCATTGTACATGAGGCCTAAGACGATTTGTCTGGCTGCAAGGGTCTCAATGAATGCCAGGTTACTGGGGTGAGACTGCAGGGTCACAAAGGTCTTTGACGAGTGGGAGGTTGCTCGAGATGGTATTGCGTGGTTTCAAGGGTCTCGACAAGGGTGTCAGGCTGCTGAGACGATTTTGCGTGGTTGCAAGGGTCTCAACAGGTGTCAGGTAGATGGGCCGAGATTGCGTGGTGGCAAAGGTTTTTTTTATTTATTTTTTCATTTTTATATATTATTTTTTTCTTTTTTTTTCTTTTTTATACATATATTTTTTTGCGTTTTTTTTTTCATTTTTATATATATTTTTGCTTTTTTTTTGCGTTTTGTAAGGGTCATGTGTTGCGTTTTGCAAGAGTCTTAACAAGGGTGCCAGGCTGCAGGTTGCAAGGTCTCAATTAATAAGAATTGGGTTACTGAGAAAGGATAGAAACATCTGGTTTGTTTGTACCTTTAAGCGAGCAGTACAAGGTAGGACAACGTCCGTTTTAATTCGTAGGTTCCGTAGGGGCCGTAGAGGCCACTAACGAACGATGTGGTAACAGATGGTAGAAAATTGATAAGACATAAAGAATGTAATAACAAATCTTACTTTGCGACAGTGGGCTATGCGAGTGAGTTCGTGGCGGACTGTGGCTGGAGTGAAACATATCTGGAAGGTGTAGCGTGATGCCGTGCATGAGGCAAAACAACGAGGTTTGGTGTAGAAAATAGAACGCGAGAAGTGCGTACAAATAATTTGTAAGCTCCACTGCGGGAATCGAACATATGGTACGGGTGACACCACGAGTGGCCACGAATTTGACATGACAAACAAAGTAACGAATCCTGCCTCGGACAGTGAATGTGCAACTGGGTTTGCTTTGAACTGAAGCGGGTGTGCAACACATCCGAAGAGTGTGGTGTGGCCGCATGCATGACGCACAGGCAATAACTTTGGTAAATAAATGAGAGAGAAGAACCGTGTACAAATCGTAAGTTCCGCTGCGGAAACTAAAACACACGGCATGGGGGAAACAACGAATGGCAAACGGTAGAAAGTATGCAATGTATCTGATACAAAACGGTTGTAAAGAGAAATGACTGATACAAATCGGTTATAAAATGCATGAAATGAATCCGATACGAATCAGTAGTAAGGAGTATTGAACTAATCTGATACAAATTGGTTGTAGATTGTATGCTACCCCTTGCTTTGAAACCGAACACCTACCAACCACCCATCCCCCCAGGTTAATCAAGTGCAGACAAGGCACCAGGTGGGTCTAATTACCACCTCAATCTGCCGAAGAACCCATACAAACAATACATGCTAATCTCTAAATGAATGAGACGGCAACCCCATGGACAGTGAATTTTATAACCAGTGAAGCCTATGGCGAGTGATATCAGACAATGACCGACAGTGGCTCGGAGGCTTGAATTTACAAATGAATCGTATGTTTAGCAGGAGGAAGTTACAAATGCGCCTGTGCTGAATGATGTTGGAACATGAGCAATAATAACTCAGAGGCAGATTTTTTACAAAAGGGATGCAGAATAGGAAGCATAACGAATTGCAACATTGCACATGATACGAAAAAGGTTTGAATAATACCAGGGCTGGTGCAAGGATTTTTGACACCCTAGGCGAAGCCTCATTTTGACGCCCCCCTCCGCGCACATGCCATTCGCTCCCCATCCGTACCCCCCACACCAGTTCCCACTCTGTACCCCCCCCACACACACCTGTCTCCCCCCACACACACCTGTCTCCCCCCCCCACACACCAGTTCCCACTGTACCCCCCCACACATCTCTGCCCCCCCCACCAGTTTCCACTCTGCCCCCCCACACACACAAATATATATATCTGCCCCCCACACACACAAACCAGTTCCCCCTCTGTACACAGTGCAATGCACAGTAAACTTAAAAGCAGAGTACATTTTTTAATTATTGTGACTGGGTGCAGGATGCTGCAGCACTGAGCGTCCTGCCTGTGCTTACACTAATATACCTAATAATCCGCGCTGCTGCCCGTCTGTCTCCTCTTCTCACATTCTCACTACAGATCCCCAAGCAACCATGAGGAGAGGGGGGGGGGAATCGGACATCGCGGCAAGCCCGGATTTGCATGCAGGGCTTCAGACACCATCTCACCCGCCCTGGCTGCTTCATCTTCCACTGACCACCATCAATCAAGCAGCACTTCCGGCCAGCTGCTGTCCCGGCTCTCTCCCCTCATCTCACTGCCGCTGCTACGGTCAGCACTGCACCTAAGAAAAGCGCTGTGGTGATGTCTCCACAGGCGCAACCGCCCCCTAGGCTGGCGCCTAGGCTGCCGCTCCCCCTACCCTGGCGCTCTAGGCAGCCGCCTGACTTGCCTATGCCTAGCGCCGGCCCTGAATACTACCTGCGACAGTAAGCGGGAACCGCCGACGAAGACCATGAAGGGTGAAGCTGCAATGCACTTGCGATTAAATGCGCAGACTCACGGACATGAGGTGAGCTGGGAAGAGTCGGCCCAGTGACGTGTAGTACCGCACACTGAACCGACAAAGAGCATACGTGAGTGGGCTGCTTAGATACCCTCTGGGCTCCTCCCATAAACTCAGGCCACCATATTGGCCTTCTAATTTATCTGACATTGGCACTGGATATCTTAAAGTGGAGGTTCACCCAAAAAAAAAATTTTTAACAGTAGATTGGGCCTAATTACGTGAAGCATAATCGGGTGTTTTGATTAAAATCAATGCAGTACTTACCTTTTTTGAGATAGATGTTCTCCCGCCGCTTCCGGGTATGGGCTGCGGGACTGGGCGTTCCTATTTGATTGACAGCCTTCCGACCATCACATACAGCGCGTCACCAGTTTCCGAAAGTAGCCGAACGTCAGTGCGCAGGCGCCGTATAGCGCCGCACCGACGTTCGGCAACTCGTGACGCGCTGTATGCGACCGTCGGAAGGCTGCCAATCAAATAGGAACGCCCAGTCCCGAAGACCATGCCCGGAAGCGGCGGGAGAACATCTATCTCAAAAAAGGTAAGTACTGCATTGATTTTAATCAAAACACCCGATTCTGCTTCAATCTACTGTTAATTTTTTTTTTTTTCGGGTGAGCTCCCGCTTTAATCTTGATCCACAGACCTGTGTTGAATTAGTTGTCACCCTGGTGGGGTGCCAGGCTCCTTAGCAATTGAGCCTGGCGTATGGGATGTCACAGTTTAAGTTAAGTGGTAGCTCAAGCTCCAATATCTGATTTTATATATATATATATATATATATATATATATATATATATATATATATATATATATATATATATATATATATCTAAAAGTAAAATATACACTATGAGTGTTAACCACTTCAGCCCCAGAAGGACCCTTCCTGACCAGGCCATTTTTTGCGATACGGCACTACGTCTCTTTAACTGACAATTGCACGTCGTGCGATGTTGTACTCACAAAATTTATGTCCTTTTTTTTCCCCACAAATAGAAGCTTTCTTTTGGTGGTATTTCACCTCTGCAGTTTACATTTTTTAAATCAAATGAGGAACAGGGGGGCGTGTTTTATGTAAACTAATCATGACCCCATGTAAATGACGCTTTTTTCGAATGGCGCATGAGCGTGCATGCTCAGTATCACGTCGAATTTTCAAATGAAATTACGCCCGCTCAATGCCTAGTCGACGTGAACGTAACTAACGTCCAGCCCCATTCACGGACGACTTACGCAAACGATGTAAAATACGACGCTGTTCGTACGTTTCCGACGACCATACCTAACATGACTTACCCCTGCTTTATGAGGGGTAACTTACGTAAACGACGTATCTTGATACGCCGGGCGCACGTATGTTCGTGAATCGGCGTATCTAGCTAATTAGCATATTTGACGCGGAAATATATGGAAGCGCCACCTAGTGGCCAGCGTAAATATGCACCCTAATATACGACGGCGTAGGAGACTTACGCCGCTCGTATCTAGGCAACTGTGAGGCGTATCTGATTCTATGAATCCGGCACCGAGTAGTGACGGGCCGCACTCAGAGTTACGACGGCGTATCTGGAGATACGCCAGCGTAACTCCTTTGAGAATCCGGGCCACAATATTTAGTACTTTCTGCTATTATAAATATCCCAATTTAAAAATAAAAATAAAAAATAATTTCTTCATCAGTTTAGGCCGATATGTATTCTTCTACATATTTTTGGTAAAAAAAACGCAATAAGGGTATATTGATTGGTTTGAGCAAAAGTTATAGCGCCTACAAAATAGGGGATAGATTTATGGCATTTTTAATATTATATATTTTTTTACTAGTAATCGGCTCCCGAGTGACATGGCGGGCGCGCACGCGTCCCCTAGACGACCGGGAAGCCAAGGACATCATATGACGCCCGCCCAGGATGGGAGATCCCTTCTGCGGACATAATTTGACAATTTGAGGCAGGTCAGGAGATTCCTGGGACCATGTTCTGTTCTCAGGGTTAGGCAGCTTCTGCAGGACCCCAAACAAAGCCTGGGTGCTAATGTGGATGGTTTGTTGTTCATCCTCATTTTAATCTGGTAACCCTTCTACAACTCTGGGGTTACAGTATACATCCCTGCCTTTCATGTTATGGTGCCTATTGTGCTCCCCACCACTTAAGTTTCCTATCAGTCTCAGGGATTACTTCATAATCCTTGGTGGCCTTGTACTGTTATGATTCTACAATATTTGATATCTTGTTCAGCAAGACCGATTAACTAAAATGTCTCTTATCATGGAACCTTTCTTTCCTGAATCCTGAGAGTATAGGGCTTGGACCTTCCTATGTAGACCACCTGGTCTTCCATGTGGACCTTTTTTTTGTCTAATGCCGCATACACACGACCGTTTTTCGGGTTCTAAAAAATGAAGTGTTTAAGGGTCTAGAAAAAACAAACCCGATTAATAAAACGGCCTTGCCTACAAACGATCGTGAAAAAAAAATGCTCTAGGAAAGCGCAGTGACATACAACATGTACGACGGCAGTATAAAAGGGAAGTTCCATTCGGATGGCGCCACCCTTTGGGCTGCTTTAGCTGATATCGTGTTAGTAAAAGAGGATTCGTTACTGCGTGATGAATGCGCTTACTCCATTACGAACACTAGTTTTACCAGAACGAGCGCTCCCGCCTCATAACTTGCTTCTGAGCATGCAAGTTTTTTTCACGTTGTTAAAGCCCACACATGACCATTTTTTACAACCTTAAAAACTACAACGTTAAAAACGTTGTGAAAAAATAGAGCATGTTCAAAATTTTTAATGCCCATTTTTTAGATAGTGAAAAATGCTCTGGAGCCCACACACGATCGTTTTTAATGATATTAAAAAAACAGCATTTTTTAGAACCCGAAAAACGGTGGTGTGTACGCGGCATGAGGTTAACTCTGGGGACATCATTTTTATTTTGACCATATAATGTTGTTGGTCTGTTTCTTCCTTAACCACTTGTCCACCAGCGCTGTTTCTAAACAGCAACTGGTAGGAGCGGATTTGAAAACACACTCTTGGCTCCTATAGTAACTGGGAGCTTGCTTAAAGCGGAGTTCCAACCACAATTAGCATTTTTTAAATGTATGTCCTTTCATCCTGCGTTTTTATAATATAAATCCGGTCACTTACTATTTTACAATCCGCCACCGATCCGCATAGATATTCAAAAAAGATAGTTTATAAAACTATGTCTACACCGTTGTCATTTTGCTTGTGGGCATTGTGAAGCCTACAAGCACTTACTTCCTGGAAGTCTTGGATGGGACCGCATAGCAACAGGCATTTCCAGATGAGTAAAAAAAAAAAATGTATTTTTCTTTTTTACTTTGTTAGGTCTAATGAGCACAATAATGGAAAAAAAAAATTGGGATGGAAACTCCACTTTAAATTTGATAAGCCAACTGTGGGTTTTAAGGTGGAAGTGATTCAGCCACCGAAGGTACAGCTATTGACTACTGTTTACAGCAATACAGTTAAGTGTAACATTTTTTTTAACATAGTAAAGATAAAAAACACAAATAAAAATGTTTACAGTTCCACGTCACCACATACACGCACATAAACGCATGTAACGGGTGCATATATGTGCGATAACAATGTGAAGAAGAGCACTAATTTTAGGGCCAAAATTCAACTCTAAACTGATAGGCCCGGATTCACATACACCGGCGCATAGCAATGGCGGCGTAGCCGACGTATCGCAGAGCGGCGAGCACAGTATTCACAAAGCACTTGCTCCCAAATCTACGCTGGGTTCCCTCGGCGTAAATCTTCGTAAGTGGCAGTGGGCGTGAGCCATGCTAATGAGGCGTGACCCCATGTAAATGAAGGGCCGAGCGCCATCAAGATACGAATAACGAACGGCGCATGGGCTGGCTCATGGACGTATCCCAGTGCGCATGCTCAGAATCACGTCAGAGCGAACGCCTAAGATACGTAGAATCACTGCCTATGACGTGAACGTAACCTACGCCCAGCCCTATTCACGTACTATGTAAACGACATAAAAAACGACGGCTGTGTTCCCTGGTGCAGCCATTTACATTGATACTGCTGACTTACACCTGCTTTATGAGGCTTAACTTTACGCCGGACGTACGACTTGCGTAAACCGCGTATATTAATGCGCCGGGCGCAAGTATGTTCGTGAATCGGCGTATCTCACTCATTTGCATATTAGAATCGTAAATGGGAGCGCCCCTTGCGGCCAGTGTAAATATGCACCCACGATACAACGGCGTAGGAAACTTATGTCGGTCGGATGAAGCCTAGTTTCAGGCGTATCTTGCTTTCAGAGTCAGGCGCATAGATACGACGGCGCATAGATAGACTTACGCGGCGTATCTCGAGATACGTCGGCGTAAGTGCTACGTGAATCCGGGCCATAACCTGTAAAGGCTTTTTAAAGCAGCATCTATGTACTGAAATGTGTTGCTGTTTCACGGGTGCACACAATGGTTTAAAAAAAATTTGGCATGCCGGGTAGTGGAAGGTAGAGGGTTATAAGGAGACTGACTTACAATTTTTCTGTTTGTTAAGTGCTCAAGCCTCTTGTAAACATCAGTGTATTGTACTCAACTGTATTCAAATTCCTGTTTCCCTTAATGGACTGCAAGACTATAAAAAGAATGCAGATTACCATACTTTGGAAGCTGTGACTAAAGGCAGGTGTTCCGTCAGATTATGTGACCCATCATAATTGGTAAGTGACATTTCGTTGACGCCATCTTGCTACACCTCACTCTACCATAGTAAAAATACACTGAGAAGGGGGTAAGTGGACATCTTGTTACACCCATCTGAGTTTTACATTTTTTAATAGTAGACTGAGTTGATATAGTGAAATACAGTATGTAAAACTCCATCTGACTGTTTACATGTTGAATTTTAAAAACAGCAGCAAGCCTGCTAATCTCACAGGCTTGCTAATCAGACAGAAGTTCGCTGCTTTTAAAATTCAACATGTAAACATATACACAGAGTTGTAAGTACTGTATTTCACTATATCAACTCAGTTTACTGTTAAAAAAAGTGTAAAATGTAAAACTGATGGGTTTAACAAGATATCCGCTTGCCCCCTTCTCAGTGTATCTTCACTGGGGTGTAGCAAGATGGCGGCGATGAAACCTCACTTCTGTTACCAATTCTGCCGGGTCACTATATCTGACGGAACACCGGCAGAGAGCAATGAACTAGTCATCAGTATTTCCCGGTGCGCCCCTTATGGACAGGCTGCCACTGGTGGGAAGGTTCCATTTAAAATTCCCACAGACATAGGACAGCAGTCAGAAAATATGACTGCCAAATTTTGATACAGTATTTTCCCACCTCCTAAGCTACTGGTAGCTACTTTGTACCAGGGATGGACTGGCCATTGGGACTACAGGGAGTTTCCTGGTGGGCCGATGGCTCAGTGGGCCGGCTTCAGTGACAGCGGACCGCTGCCCCCCCTCCGCTCCTCTGTCTCTCCCTCCCTGCAGCGCTCACCTGGGGGGAACAAAGAAGCAGGAGGAGGACCAGAGGAGCAGGGGGGACGACAGGGAAGCATGGGGGGAGGGGACAGACAGCTGACTCAACAGCTATGGCCTGGGAGTTTTTCACTTCTGCCTAATCTTGTCCCATAGGGACACCGAACTGATTCTTTGCCCCGGGTGAAATAATGTCTAGCTTCCCCACTGGTACTGCCTAAAAGAGTACCAGTACCAGCCGTTCTTCTCTAATAAAGTAGAACGGCTAGTGAAGGGGGAGAGGGGGCTTGGGTGGCCGGGGGAGGGGGAGTGCGGGAGTTGTCCGGCCGCCATGGGAGAGACCTGTCAAAGTGGGCCAGTCTGGATGAAGTCCAGGGCCAAATTTCTGTCCCAGTCCAGCCCTGCTTTGTACCGATTTCCTTCCCATTTATCTAATACTGCTGTATTGAGTAAACCAGAAACATGTGCACAGTATAGTTATATAGTTCTACATTTATTAGTCAGCCTGAGGACATGACATGCAGTTGTTATACAATCACATTATATTTTCAAAAGTGAAGGAACAGATTTATCTTCGTATATTTTATACATTCACAACCCTGCTTTCCTGTGATCCATCAATGTTATTTATATTCATTGCAGGTATATTAAAGAGACAAACATTAAAAATGATGCTGCAACATTGAATCAGCTGATAACTAAAATGTCAAATGTTATTACCTGGACTCCAAAGCCAGGAGCAGTGATGGACGTTGGCAGGGTATTAAAGGACCCAAGTGACAGGTAATGAATATGCAATATTTGCCTTATCTTTATTAAATAAATATAGTAAACAGAGTTTATGCCCCAAAAAAAGTTTCACTAGGCTCAAGTAAAAAGCTCAGAAAATTATCTCAGTATTTGCAAATAATCCACTTGATGGTATCCAAATACTTTAGTAGACTATGTTTAAATGGTTGAGATTGAATGGGCTATGTAAAGCTTAGAGTGTTACTAAACCTAAAAACATGTTTTTACCTTAATGCATTGTTTGCATTAAGGTAAAAAAAGTTTTCAATTTTTCTGTGCCCCCCTTCCCCTGTGTGAAGATTAAAAGAGGGAAGAAGAGATCAGCGCTGTGCACGGCTGCATCTATTCTCCCCTTGCTTCCTCTTCACACAACACTCGAGGAGCAGCAGGAGCCATTGGCTCTTGCTGCTGTCAATCAAATGCAGTGAAGAGGAAGTGGGGGTCCGCCTAAGTCCCACTGTGTAAGTCTATGGAGCGTGATTCTATAGACACACAGGTCGGGAGCGCGCAGAAAACGTTTCTCCACATAGCAAGCGGCTGGCTATGGTGGACATAAAAAGAAGAGGAGGAGCCAAGATCGCCGCTGGGGACCTTGGAAGAGGATTGAGGCCACTCTCTACAATACCACTGTGTGGTATAACATGTTTTTTTTTAAATCTGACTTTAGTAACACTTTTTTGAAGTTGTTATTTTAGTTAAATTATATTTTGTTCTTATTTTTGGTTCTTATTTTTAGTTCTACTGTGCATAAAGATGTAATAATACTCTACTTATCTATCTTGATCCTGTGAAGCATTCCCCTTCCTCCTCCTCCTCCTCCTCTTTTCATCTTTAGTAGTGAATGGTGTCCTTAGTTGCTGGATGCTAAGCTTACGCTGCCAAAGACCAGTGTTTTCTGACATTGCCCATATTTAAAGCATACTATGTGGTGCTTAGCATTAACACAGCCATTTTGAATATTCCCTGTAATGTATCTAATATGTGTATTTCCAATGATTGTAAGCTCAGTCTTGTTGCCACAATCTGGAAAATACCACATCAAAACCACTAGACCAAGCTGATGCTCATAGGAAAAACGTGTAGTAGGCAAATTACAGGTTATTTTTCACGATGGCTTTGTGAATGCTAAGGCATTTGCACAGCAACTTTTTTTTAATAGTCCCCGATCTATAATGACACCAGTGGTGGCTGGTGCTAAACTTTTTTTGGGGGAGGGGGGGCGGCAAACAAACCCCCTCCCCAGGTCTGCACTCAGCCCTCCATGGTGCCCTGCACTCAGCCCCTTTCTGGGCTTTTCCTCCAGGCCAACCTGAACTGCCTTCTGGTCTGATTGGCCAGGAGGCGAAGCCAGAATATTGATTTTCTAGTGTCACAAATAGTTGGGTTTCAGGGCGCAGAGCCCAACCTTTTTCAGGCCAATTGGAGCATCCGGCTCTAGACCTGTGGCTTGAAAAAAAGAAAAACAGATAGTCCTTATGGACTGACCGCTCCTGAATGACACCCTGTTTTACAAATTACACCTGAGACAAAACCTTAGAATTCCCATTACAGGACTACATAGTTACTGCAAAGTACAAAACTAACTGCTGTACAGGCATACTGGACCTCTTCCACAAGTATGTGCTTTTATTCATGGGTTTCCTTTACAAGGTTGTGCTGAAAAACACTTCTAGTAATGTATGCGTTTGTAAAATAAGGACCAGGTACTTGTTTTATGTCTGTATATTCATGCATTTTGATAATTAAAAGTTCTGATTTTTCATTGGATAGAGAGGCCATTGTTGATCCACCAGAAGGTATCAAAATCTTCAAAGATTCTTGGGACTTTGGTACATACCTGGATGCCATGTCTACTTCATTTAAAGATGAGATCTTTAACTATCCATCTTGGATTAAGGAATATTTCACGTGGGCTGGGTTCAAAGGCTATAACTTGGTTGTCAGGGTAAGTCGGTATTATCGCTATTATTTCTAAAAACTGAATTCCACATAGATATAAACAAAGGCAGCATGTATTTATTAAAATATACTGTATATATATTTAACTAATGCATATGTCTGAATTTGAGTTGGTTTCAGAATCTTATAATCTACTGCACAGTATATCTCAGGCTAGAAAAAGGAGAGCCAGCATTAGGGACCAATTGGGCTCTGTTATGTAAACATATAAGGGCCTGTTACAGGGAATACAATGCTTCTTTCATCTGGAGAGGGCACATTCATGTTGAATACATGGCCAAGAGTCAGAGCCTATTATTACATGGCTGCAGTGAGAGGACTCTGTTCTGTCCCCCTAAGGGGAGTACGCATTTTCCTGGATTCCCGCTGTACTGAGGAGTCATATGCAACAATGTAGTCACCAACATTCACTATCTCATTGGGGGGTAGCTGGGGACCCCTTCAGTTTTCCTTTTTTTGAGTTAGCCCAAGAAATTACTGCTCATCAAAAAAAATATGTTGGTGTTTTATATACATATTGAAGAAACTCCCAATAAAGTTTAGCCCTTCTTCTATGAGTTTATGTTGTTATCCCTGTCTCAGCAGCACCATATTAAAGGACTTGCATGTAGGCATAAGGGGCTGGTGATTGTGTATATGAAGCAGTCAGTGAAATTAAATGGCAGGAAGATAAGAGGGGTCTGCAGATCCTCATATGATAGGAGTCTAGCTAGTGCTTTATGTTTGATAGTTAGCAATCAGTTAGGACCGTCTTTTGCAGGATGTATAATCCTCAAGAAAAAGTGCATCTGGTACATGGAGGAAATCCATCCTTCCCTGGAAAAAAAAACCTGTATACTGTACAAAAGGGAGTAGAGTACTAAGAGAAGCCAGTGTTCTGGATCTTCCCAAATGCAAGTATGAGCAAAAACATTGGATGTTCTGGCCTAGTTTATCACCCAAAGATGTGTTCTTGGACCTTTACACCATCTTTTTTCCCCCCTGTTACAAACATGTTGTAGAAAGACACATTGGGGTTGATTTCTCTAAAAATGGAGGGTGCAAAATCTTGTGCAGCTGTGCATGGTAGACAACCAGCCTTTAGTTTGTTCAATTAGGCTTTGACAAAAAAACTGGAAGCTTGGTTTCTATGCAGGGCTGCACCATATTCTGCACTCTCCAGTTTTAGTAACTCAAACCCATTCGGACAGAAGGAGAGAGCAGAACGATGACCTCCTAAGTTTATTGTAGCTTTCTCACTGTCCATTCATATGCTGAAAACCAGACATTGACCAGGTTGTGTTGTTTGACTTCAGCAAAAAAAGTCATACCCAACCCTGGGTATGCTGTCTATTGGGGTTGTGTAAATCTCAGGACGGAAATACAAATCCTTTGGTAGATAAAACTACCATATATGTTTTTCAACTGTGTATTTAGCTGTTTGCCTGGAGTTCAACTTTAAAGCGGTGGTTCACCCTAATAAAACATTTTTTTTTTCTATCATTAAATTAGGCATAGTAGCGCGAGCTACAGTATGCCTGTATTTATTTTTTTAGCCCGGTACTCACTGTGCAATCCTAGCGAGACGATTCCGACTCCTGGGCGTTCCTATCCAGAGGCAGCATGATTGACGTGATATGACATGATATGGCGCATCACGCTTCTCCGGAAATAGCCGAAATAGGACTTTTCGCTTGACGGCGCCTGCGCATAGTCTGTGCGCAGGCGCCGTGAAGAGCCGAGACCTACTCCGGCTATCTTCGGGGAGCGTGACGTGCCACAGCCGGCCGTCAATCATGCTCCCTCTGGATAGGAACGCCCATTCCCCGCGGGGAGTCGGAATCGTCTCGCTAGGATTACACAGTGAGTACCGGGTTAAAAAAATAAATACAGGCATACTGTAGCTCGCGCTACTATGCCTAATTTAATGATGGAAAGTTGTCAATAAGGGTGAACCACCGCTTTAACTTTCTTTACTCTCCTGAGTATTTCCAAAATGTTTCTTTTACTAACTCCTTTTTTTTGTTTATTCCTCAGAAACAAAATTAATATATTCATATTAGGAAACAACCCATGACCCTATATGTCATGGTGCTAAATTCGTTGTTCATGTATTATAAAGTTGCCAGTATATTATTTTTCTTGTAGATGATTGAAACTGATGAGGACTTTGTTGACTTGCCTCGGGGCTACAACTACTTGGTAGATTTCTCAGACCTTTCTTTTCCTACTAAAAGACCAAACCGTGATCATCCTTATGAAGAAGTAAGACTTTAGTTCTGTCTTTTCAATCTTATCCTAAATGTAACCTACTGAATATAATGTTTACAGAAAAATACAAGGCATCCTCGTTTAAAGTGGTTGTAAACCCTTACATATAACCAGTGACATGACCAACATTAAGTGATACACAGAGATGAAACCAATACTCCTACATAAGTTGTAGTTGTGTATCTGCAGCCATTTCTTCTGTAAATCAATCTGAAAAGTCAGAGCAGAAAGAATTTCTTCTTAGATCGAGGAGAAGGGGGCAGGGATCTAAAAGAAAGCACTGAGCCCTAAAGTAGTAAAGGGACACCCCCCCCCCCCTTCACACAGTATAAAGAGCAAGCACAGCGATGAATATGAGTCACAGGCTGCAGTTCCCTCCCCCTTTACCGTAGAAAGAAAAATAACACTCAGTGCTCTGCTTCATGTGTGGGGTTTACAACCACTTTAAGGCTCATGCACACAGAACTTAAAAAATGCTGCTTTTTCAGGTGTTGAGAATTTGTTTTTAGGCCTGTAATGCACCTCTATGTAAGACTATGTGCCCATTCACATAGGTGTTTACAGACACCAAAAAACACTAAAGGACAAATCCAGGAGAGGAGCTGAATAGAAGAAAAAATGCAGAACGCAAAAAAGGCGTCTAAGCATGCATAAACGCTAGACATGCCTTCCAGTGACCAGAATAAACGAATATTGGCCAATGGAATGCATTAACGCCTAAATGCCAGATGCACCTAAGTGCGCCTGAACAAGTGTACACAACTCAACATTTAGCATGTTCTTTAAGCAGTTCTGACATTCAGAGGGACCTTTACAAACATCCCATGTGCATGAGGTCTTAAAGTGTAACTTTTATATTGCAAGTATTTTAACAAACGTTGTAGCAGAGTTTTACCTTTCTCTGTTGTGAAAAAAGTTCTTGCACTATATGCCTACAAGACGGATTCCTGAATGTGAGGGTCTGCACCCATTATAATCACCTGGTGCACTTTCAGTGTTCCAGTAAGGAAAGCTGCAGGGTTTGCATCCCTGTAGAAGTAATTAGACTTTAGGACGTATCTGACTAAAAATGAAATTCCTATTGCAGAGGATGCCTAAAATGTTACGTGTGTCTTAGGGCAGACATAAGAGAAAAGCAGTCAGTCACCCACACAAGCAGAAAATTACACTTCTAAGGATGTTCTGTACATAAACTGTGTACAGGACGCCTCCAGGTTGCATTGAATTCTGCAGTGAAATTCAGATTGAAATCAAAAGGTAATTTTTAGTAACATTAAATTACAAAATGCCGTGTTGGCAATTTTAAAGACTAGAATTATTGTTATTATTTTTTAACAAAAGTGAAATTACTCTTTAAGCAGCCAGCTAGAACGCTATTCTCAGTCACTGAATTTAGTAATTGTAGATATGATCTGACTTTGTTTAAAAGCATTTTGCATTTCAGCTTTACTCTCTGCATTGTGTTATTGATTAAGCTTGTTGACAGGTGTTGTGATATATCATTTTGATGTTCCACACCACATGCTTTCTGCCATTCAGTCCTAGGTACTGGATCACAGCTCACCTCAGTCGCCCATAACATATAAACAATAAAAGGAAGGAATTCATAAGCAACACAGACAGTCTACCTAAAATGCTACTCCTGAAATGTTTCACATAAATAAGAATTTGACGCAAAGTATGGATAATTTAACATCACCAGGACCAGATGGCTTGCACCCGAGAGTACTTAGGGAACTCAGTCAAGTACTTGCCAGACCAATGTTCCTAATTTTTACTGACAGTCTATTGACTGGAATGGTACCAGCTGATTGGAGAAAATCCAATGTAGCACCAATATTTTAAAAGGGCTCAAAATACATCCCTGGGAATTACAGACCAGTTAGCCTAACATCAATAGTATGCAAGCTCTTAGAGGGGATAAGGGACTATATACAATATTTTAGTAATGAGAACAGTATCATTAGCAGTAATCAGCATGGGTTCTTGCCAAACCAATCTATTAACCTTCTATGAGGAGGTGAGTTGCCATCTAGATAAAGGAAGGCCCGTTGACGTGGTGCATCTGGATTTTGCAAAAGCATTTGACACAGTTCCCCATAAACGTTTACTGTACAAAATAAGGTCAGTTGGCATAAACCATAGGGTGAGTACATAGATTAAAAACTGGCTACAAGGGCGAGTTCAGAGGGTGGTGATAAATGGGGAGTACTTGGAATGGTTAGGTGTGGGTAGTGGGGCCCCCAGGGTTCTGTGTGCAGTTTTTTTTGTTCATAAACGACCTGGCGGATGGGGTTAACAGTGCAATATCTGTATTTGCAGACAATACTAGCTAAGCAGGGCAATAACTTCTTCATAGAATGTGGAAACTTTGCAAAAAGATCTGAACAAAGGAATGGGGTGGGCAACTACATGGCAAATGAGGTTCAATGTAGAAAAATGTAAAATAATGCATTTGGGTGGCAAAAATACGAATGCAATCTATACATAGGGGGGAAAACCTCTGGGGGATTCTAGGATGGAAAAGGACCTAGAAGATGATAGGCTCAGCAATGGCATGAACTTATTCTCTCTGGAGAAGAGACGCTTGAGAGGGGATATGATTTCAATTTACAAATACCGTACGGGTGACCCCACAATAGGGATAAAACTTTTTTGTGGAAGGGAGTTTAACAAGACACGTGTCCACTCATTAAAATTAGAAGAAAAGAGGTTTAACCACTTGCCCACCGGGTTAATTCTGGCACTTCTCTCCTTCATGTGAAAATCACAATTTTTTTGCTAGAAAATTAATCAGAACCCCCAAACATTATATATTTTTTTTTAGCAGACATCCTAGGGAATAAAATGGCAGTCATTGCAATACTTTTTGTCACACCGTATTTGCGCAGCGGTCTTACAAGCGCACTTTTTTTGGATAAAAATCACTTTTTTGAATTAAAAAATAAGACAACAATACATTTTGCCCAATTTTTTTATATATTGTGAAAGATAATGTTACGCCGAGTAAAATGATACCCAACATGTCACGCTTAAAAATTGCGCCCGCTCGTGGCATGGCGTCAAACTTTTACCCTTAAAAATCTCGATAGGCGACGTTTAAAAAATTCTACAGGTTGCATTTTTTGAGTTGCAGAGTAGGTCAAGGGCTAGAATTATTGCTCTCACTCTAACGATCGCGGCGATACCTCACTTGTGTGGTTTGAATACCGTTTTCATATGCGGGCGCTACTCGCGTATGCGTTTGCTTCTGTGCGCGAGCTCGTCGGGACGGGGCGCTTTAAAAAAAAAATTTTGGTTTTCTTATTTATTTTTATTTAGTTTTATAATTTTTTACACTGAAAAAAAAAAATTGATCACTTTTATTCCTATTACAAGGAATGTAAACATCCCTTGTAATAGAAAAAAGCATGACAGGTCCTCTTAAATATGAGATCTGGGGTCAAAAAGACCTCAGATCTCATAATTAGACTTAAATGCAAAAAAAAAAAAAAAAAAAAATGTCATTTTTTCAAATGACAAAAAAAAAAAATGTTTCTTTGAGGCCTCGTACACACGACAGAGATTCTCGGCAGAATTCACCGAGAAACTCGGTCAAAACCCGGATTCTGCCGAGAATCTCTGTCGTCTGTACAGTTTTGGCTCGATGGAGCCGCCGAGGAACTCGACGAGAAAATAGAGAACATGTTCTCTATTTTCTCGTTGTCCTCGTTCTTCTATGGGAGAAGCCGGCCCGCCGAGCTCCTCGGCGGCTTCATCCCAAAACTCGACGAGGAACTCGACGTGCCAAGCACGTCGAGTTCCTCTGTCGTGTGTACGGGGCCTCAGAGGCTGGGCGGGACTGACGTTTTGACGTCACTTCCGCCCAGCAGAGCTATGAGGACGGGTGAAGGAGATTTCTCCTTCAGTCCCGTCCCCGCTCAGCTGCCGGACACATCCGATCCCCTCCGCCGCTACCGACGGCTCCGGTAAGCGGCGGAGGGCGCGGGAGAGCGGCGGGAGGGGGGGCCCCTCTCCCGCCACCGATAACGGTGATCTCGCGGCGAATCCACCGCGGAGACCGCCGTTATCGTGTACACCACCGCCCCCTGAAAAGATGAATATCTCGGTTGTGGCAGCAGCTGCTGCCGTTATCGAGATATTCAACTTTAAAAAGAGGACGTCTTTTTGATATGAGGCGGTGGTAAGAGCAGAAAAGGACATGAAATTCCCTTTCACAGACGGTGGTCTCATCGGGGGGCATCAATGGTTTCAAGAAACTATTAGATAAGCACCTGAACGACCACAACATACAGGGATATACAAGGTAATACTCACATATAATCACACACATAGGTTGGACTTGATGGACTTGTGTCTTTTTTCAACCTCACCTACAATGTAACTATATGTAACTATTTAACATTTTATACATGGGTACATTGTAACAGCTTGGGCCACCTCTCACCTCATTCAAACAAATAATGCTTTGCAAAGCATTCTCTGAAAGGTCCCGTGCCAAGTGGATGACCTCTTCTGTTCAGTAAGCAGCATGGCAACCGTTCGGCACAGCACCTGGAAACTAGTTAAGGTCACTGGAGTAGCAGGTGATTTCAAGCTTGGATCCCACAGGTATAGTATATGCACATTTACATTGGTCCAAGCTGTATAAAATACAGTCTCATGTACAGTACAATGTACAATAATGTGGTAGAATTGCATTCCTTACAGGGAAACTATAATAGTTTTGGGGTCATTTTATTTTAATTCGTTAAAGCTTGTTATGTTTTTTTGTTATTATACATAAACAACTTTTGCTATATGAATAAACCTTTAATAAAGGACACATTTTAACTAGAGCATAAAAAAGTTTAAAGTCGACTGTCTGGATTTTCTCTGTCTGACTTAAAGCGGAGTTCCGGCCACAATTTCACTTTTTAAATATAAATACCCCTGTAATACACAAGCTTAATGTATTCTAGTAAAGTTAGTCTGTAAACTAAGGTCCGTTTTGTTAGGTTGTTACAGCATTTAGACACTTTATAAAATAGAAATTGACTGGGGCCATCTTAAGTGTGGGCATCATGAAGCCAGACTGTATGACTTCCTGGATTTCAGCCTTGCAGATCTCGCACATGCTCAGTGCTGCACAAGCAGTGTAATAGGTTTCAGATCAGATTTCAGCACCTGTACTGTCCAAGTCACATGATTCTTCGAGACTGGGGAGTGCACAGACTCCTGGAAAGTTACACCCACTACATTCCCAGGAGTCTGTGCGGTGTAGGTTAGGAAGCTTAAGCACCTAGGTGCAGGAAGAGGGAAGATTAACTATTCTGCCTAGCAACAACACTTTAAAGGCATCTAAAAAAAAAAAAAAAAAAATTCTTAAAGGACTAAGACATTTTTTTAAAACTACTGATGTAATGTTATATTTATTGGTGGAACTCCACTTTGAGCTGGGTTCAGCAGGAACCAACAGACTTTGGGTGTGTACAGCTATCTGTTATAAGCTATCATAAAAAAGTATCAGTTCAGATGAAATGCGTAGGGCGGAGCCACAGCAGTGACATCATCACACCTGCTGGGGTGCTGGATGCTGCATTCTTGACATGCGCATTTGTTTTTTTTAGCATATGTGAGTAAGATGCTATAGCTCAGAATAAATAAGCGTTTTAAAAACGACACCTTAAACAATTTCACTTCCTTCTTTTGCGATATTTGCCTTATGTTTGATCAATGGATTACCTTGATATGATCTGCTATGGAGTGGTGGCTTAAGCAGCTGGCTGTGGGAATGGTGATTAAACTTCCATCCATGCATTCTCAGGATCTTTTCTTACAAGCATTGTTAGACCTCTTGTAATTTAGGTCTAACTTTCTGGTAAGCGGCTTTGAGTGTCACTGGTAGTGTTGGGCGAACGGTTTGAGCCGAGCAAAAGTTTGGCCCGAACATCGCATGGTCACCCTTTGGCGAACCTCCAAATTTGTGGGTAGCTTGGCGGGATGTTTGCCCACCGAGCTCCCCACAATGCTGCGCCTTTCACAATGCCTAGGGCCCTAATGGCCAACCGCTAGTCAGGTGCCAGGCTTTGCCAATTAGAGCACCAGAGCCTTGATTGGACAAAGTGATATGACATTTTCTTATTACGGCTCAGTGCTCATAGTCCTACCCCATACTATAAAAGGTAACTTCCCGTAGGAAGCTTTTGCATTGTGTTGTAGAGATGGATAGAGCAGGGCTCAGTTTGCTACTAACGAGTTAGTGTGTTTACTTATTGTGACTTATTGTGAGTGTAGAGTTTTAGTGTAGTGTTAGTATAGTGTGTGAGTATAGTGTCAGTGTAGTGTGTTAGTGTAGTGCAGCATTTAACACAGCTTTACATAACATTCGATTCAGAGTGTCAATCCTCAATTTAAACTGCACCAAACACCACTTTTCATTCAAAAAAGTGCATCCAATCACACATTTCCTAGTTTCTATTACATTTGGGTAAAAACGTTTTACCATTAGGTCTCCATACAGCTGGTTGGGATAATGCAAGATCTATCAGCTCCACCCCCACCTCCTCCTCCTCCATGCCCTCCTTTGCTGGATTGTCCTATGAACCACCAGTATCCCCCTAAGTGTTCAAGGGGCCAAATCAACAAGTCAGGCTAACAGATACCATGCAGTGCTTCAGCTGTTCTGTCTAGGGGACAGATGCCACACCAGAGCAGAGATTCTTTAAGCTCTGCAGGGGCAGGCTCAGATGTGGTTCACGCCACGGAAGCTTGAGCCAGGAATGGTGGTGTGTAATAATGGCACCAACCTTCTGTCTGCCCATCGACAGAGAAAGTTGACACATGTGTCATGCCTGGCACATATACTCAATCTTATGGTGCATTACAGTATTATCAGCGTTTTCCAAATGACATGGATCAGTTCTGCACCTCTGGCATGCAGTAAAATGTGACATCCAACTGTCTGTTTACACCCCTGTGGGGTAATGGTGCATTTTGTTGTAAATTCAACACCAATCAATCCAATATTTTGAACCAAATCATCTTATATTTAGTATTTCTGCAGATGTTAAGACTACATTCTGATTTTTACAAAAACATTTTCAAAGCCATATTTAAAACATTTATGTTTTATTTTATGACAGATAAGAAGTAGAGCTACTGTCATGAGACATGTTGTGAAAAATGGCCTACTCTGGGATGATTTATACATTGGATTTCAAACACGAATTCAGAGGGACCCAGATATCTACCATCACCAGTATGTTTCTGATTTCTCTTTTCCAGATATTTGTACATTTTACATAGTTCCTAACTGTCCCTGATTTGAAACAAAGTTCCTACTCATTTTGGTCTGATCTGTATACGTAGTTGTATAAAAAAAGCACTTTTTATCTCTCAAAAAGTGTTTCCCAGTACTAAACCTTTCATCCAGTTTCTAAACTGCTGTATTTGTAAATATCAAAAGCCAATATAAGGAATAGTAGTGATAAAAAAAAAAAAAAAAAAGCACTTGTGGGTTTAGCCAATCATTTTTTTTTTTTTTTTGTATAATTCTCTTTTAATCACCTAAAGACCAGCCACCACAGTTGTACTCTGCAGTTTGGCTCTCCTAGGAGAATCACTGTCATGCCGCTGAAGCCGAGGCACATGGCCATCGGCCGCGATGTCCGCCAGCCACTCATGATCGCTCTTGAGAGAGACAGAATGGGGATCTGTCAATGTAAACAGACAGATCCCCGTTCTGTCAGGGGAGGATAGACAGATCTGCCGTTCCTAGTGATTAGGAACAGCGATCTGTCTCCTCCTCCAGTCACTACACTGCCCCCACAGTTAGAAATACCTTCATAGACTTAATCCCTTGATCGCTTCCCTGCCAGTGACATTTATACAGTAATCAGTGGCTATTTTTAGCACTGATCGCTGTACAAATGTCACTGGTCCCAAAAAAGTGTCAAAAGTGTCTGATCTGTCCACCGCAATGTCGCAGTCCCACTAAAAATCACTGATCACCGCCATTACTAGTAAAAAAATAATAATAATAAAAATGGCATAAATCTATCCCCTATTTTGTAGACGCTATGGGCCAGATTCACAGAAGAAATACGCCGGAGTATCTACGAATACTGCGGCGTATTTTCAAATTTGCTGCGTCGTATCTTTAGTTTGAATCCTCAAACCAAGATACGACGGCTTCTGGCCTCGATCCAACAGGCGTACGGCTTCGTACGCCTTCGGATCGTAGGTGTAATATTTCGGCGCCCGCTGGGTGGAGTTCGCGTCGTTTTCCGCGTTGGGTATGCTAATTAGCTGTTTACGGCGATTCACGAAGGTACGCGCGGCGTCGCATTCTCTTACGTCGTCGCTAGTCGTCTTTTCCCGGCGTATAGTTAAAGCTGCTATTTCTTGGCCTATCTTTAGACTTGCCATGTTATAGTATGGCCGTCGTTCCCGCGTCGAATTTGAATTTAGTTTTTTTGCGCAAGTCGTCTATGAATAGGAAAGGACGTAACTCACGTCGACGTTCAAAAAATCACGTCGGTGCGACGTCATTTCGCGCAAAGCACGGCGGGAAATTTCAAAACGGAGCATGCGCAGTCGGTTCGGCGTGGGAACACGCCTAATTTAAATGATCCACGCCCCATTTGAATTAGGCGGGCTTGCGCCGGAGGGATTTATGCTACGCCGCCGCAACTTTACAGGCAAGTGCTTTGTGAATCAAGCACTTGCCGTAAAACTTGCGGCGGTGTAACGTAAATGCTATACGTTACGCCGCCGCAGATGTACATGAATCTGGCCCTATAACTTTTGTGCAAACCAATCAATTTACACTTATTGCGATTTTTTTTTTTATATCAAAAATATTTAGAAGAATACATATCGGCCTAAACTGATGGAGAAAAAAAAAGGACATACATTTTGTTTGGGTACAGCATAGGCAATTGTCAGTTAAAGCGACGTATCGCAAAAAAATGGCCTGGTCATTAAGGGGGCAAACCCTTTCGGTCCTTAAGTGGTTAAAGGGGGAGTGGCATGGGGTGTGTCCTATGCCTACATACGTTTTCTAATAGGTGTCACTCGTTCCCATCTCAAAAAGTTGGGAGGTATGCATTTATCCATGTACTTTTTTGTATGATTGTGTACAAATTTAGCAATACAAACTGAAAATGGCAAAAAATGCATAAGGCCCCTTGCACTCTAAAGTGTATAGTTCCTGTGTGTTTAATCCTGGTGGTGTGTGTGTGTGTGTGTGTGTGTGTATGTGTATATATATATACATATATATATATATATATATATATATATATATATATATATATATATTGTGAATGGGGGTGATGGCGCTGCCTACCCCTATGTAGGAAACACACACACTAGTATCATAGTAGGGATTACCACACAATCTGTTGCTGGAAATCATTACTCGTGGACGGTCGCGATTTGTCAAGGGGAGCTCCGGAGCAACGCAGTTTTCGGGAAACCTGCACTATATGCCATACACCCCTGGCGGGGTAGTAGGATCTGGTGAGTGGGGACCCTTGTGGGGGCAGCACCGGAATCACTGCGAATCCACCATCTGTGGCATAGGAACACTTCCCCACTGCAAGAAGCTGCACCATAGAATTCCTGTTTGGAAGCAATAGAACTTTTTGTTACAGTTTTCTCATGGGACATTTCTTCACCTATGTGATTCATATTTGCTGTACTACATAGCTGTTGCTGTTTTTTTTGCTTTTTGGCATTTGGTTGTTTATATATTATTATTTCAAATTACTTGATATAAGGTGTATATAACACTGCACTGTTTGTGGCACATCTTACTTTATGGTTATTAGGTTTTTGTCACTTTACTATTGTGACTGGGATCGTGCCAATACTGCACATACCTATATTAGGGTTGGTATAGGTATACTTACATGTCACACTATTGCACTATCCATATCGTGTTTACTAATATTTCATCTGTGGAAGTTTTTGCACACTGAATATTTTTAACAGTTCACATAATAGCAGTTCACACTATAGGACTCTTGTTTAGGAGTCCCATCCCCCTACCTGTTTATAGGGGTACATGGGGGTAGGCAGCGCCATCACCCCCATTCACATATTTTTCACTATTTACACTATCCCTCTTGGGGGATTGCTTTTAGGGGGGGCAGCTTACATACAGGGGGTCTTGGCTTACATATTTTGGTCCTAAGCACAGGATTTATTTACTTTTTACTATATATATATATTGTAAGATTGGGGGTTGCTAACTCTTGTGGTATGCGTTTTTTCAGTGATTCACACCAGTCAGGAACTATGTTTTAAGGGCATGGTAGCCCATTTTTATTAAAAAGGCAAAAATAAAAAGTTCAATCAAAGGTTTCCCACGCAGGGGGTTCTTCTCCATCAAATGCAAACAGAAAATACTAGCTCACCTGGCTCTCTGTAGCAGTACTTCTGCATGTTATCCTGGTCACTCAGACCAGCGGACTCCTCAACATAGGCGTCTATAGCTCTGCCTCTTGCAGTTTCCAATGTTCTGGCTGTCTCCTACAACCTCTCTGATTTCTGGAGACCTCCTGTCTCTTTCTGTGGAGCTGTCTCCAACTGGGAGCCATGAGGTCTTAGCACACTCTCATTATAAGGGCTGTGCTCACCTGAGCACACACCCTGCTGGTAATCACAAAGTCTGGATACAGGGTTGGAGATTCCGTCCCACCCCAGACACTGTGGAATCTCCAAACTACAGAGCCCCATGACAAAGTACCAAAAACCTGGAGAAAGCTGCACCAGCAGTCTTCTCCGGTCCACATCTACGCTCTGTAGAGTTGCACCCAGCAAATGTGCACACCCTGTGTCCATTTTAACAGTTTTTATTGGGACAGAGCCTCGCTCTGCCACTATATATATATATATATATATATATATATATATATATATTTATATATATATTGTAAAGTGCTGCGTAAATTGACTAAAATATGTAAGTACCTATAATTAATATATATATATATATATATATATATATATATATATATATATATATATATATATATATATATATATATTGCTTGTACTATAGGTTTATTTGTGAGCACCTGCAAGGATCATGTTTGAATATGTACATTTTTTTAAATATAAAATTAGGTTTCTGCATTAACACCACTGATACCTATCTCTTCCAGATTCTGGAACCATTTTCAGATCAAGCTGCCCCTAACACCACCTGACTGGAATGCATTTTTGGAACACGAGAAACAAAGTGGGAATAATGCACAGAATTGCAGTGTAATGTAAATCATTACCAGAAAACATGTTACAACCTAAACTAGCAGCTGAAACCACTTTTAAACACAAATCTGCCAATGAATGCATATTAATCTCATGATAATCGGAAAGGTTCAAAAATTGAAATCTGATTTTCTCCTTTATAATTACTAAAAACGATATATAGTGAAAGTGCTCATCTAAGCAATCCATTCCATACACAGGGTTATTCGAAAGTTAAATGCTCACCTAGAAGTCCCATTCAATGCCACACAGCTGTATGACGTAGTCTTAAACATCTGCATATGAAGCTGTACAAGTTGCAGTTACTGCAGGTATTGCATCCCGGTGACCATAACAGAAGGCTCGAATTTTGCGCTGCAATTCTGCAGTTAATGGAAGATAACAATTTTTCCAAATTACAATTTTTTTCAGAAGAATCAATGTTTCACCCCTCTGGTAAGGTTAATCGATACGATGTAAGAATTTGAGAGGGAAAATCCTTGCATAGTTGTGAAAAATGAAAGAGATGAATATATTTTGCGCCATTTCTCTAAGTTTATGGAGCTTTTTTTTGAAGAAAAAAAAACTGACAGGAGTTTCATGCCTGGACTTGCTACAAAACTGGTTGTTTCCCCAACATCAAGAAGATTCAAATGACTTGATTTTCATGCAAGATGATGCCCTGCATCACCTTTATTTGGAGGTCTGGCATTATCTAAATGACACTAAACCAGGATGATGGATTGGAAGAGGTGGACAATATGATCATGTTCATCATCTGTGGCCTCCCAGGTCACCAGACCTTACCACCTGTAATTTTTATCTATGGGGGTACATAAAAGAAAAGGTATTAGTCCCACCTATCAAGATCTGAGAAATCAAATTGTTGAAGCTGTGAATTCAATAAATAGCGACCAGTGGATTCATGTCTGGCAAAAAATGGTCTACCATTTTTGGTGTTTGTTGCACAACAAATGGTACTCATGTTGACTCTTTAGAATCACTCGAACATTTGTAGGATAAAGTCCCTGCCACAGACCCTCCTTGGTGAACTTCAGAGAGACGCCTCTGCCACAGATAAATATCTAAGGTAGACTCTTGTTTACACAGAAAATTATAAATGGATTTGTTTTGATTAAATTTGTAACTAAACAGTTTTATGAATTGAAATGTCATATTCGACTAGTAATATACTTTTCTGTAATAAGATTATCTTAACAGAGCAATGTAAAATATTTCTCTTTTAAACATTACACTCAATGTTTTCTGATAATCTTTAATGTAATACTTGAACAAGAATTATGAGGGTCGAGCAAGTGCAACAGTGAAATTTTTTAGTTGTCAATTTTTTTTATTGGGTTTAAAGTAAAGAGAAAACAGTAGATACAATTGACAATAAAAGATTACAGAAAAATAAAAATGGTATCATGTAATAAGAGAGTATTTGAAACATAGAATAATCTAATAAATATTTGTAGATCCTGTGAGAAATATTAAAGGAATCATTAAGCAGGTTATAGTCAAACCAATCATGTTAGTCTATTACATTTGAACTCATATAAAATATTATAGAATATTATGATATAAACAGAACCGGATATAATTATGATATGAACTATAGCTATGGAGCAAATGTAATTTTAGCAATTAATCGGTTCAAAAACTGTCTGAAATAGGGGGAGAAGGATCTTATTCATGTTAATTATTAAAACAATAGGAGCAAAATTAGATATCGTATTTACATATTCACATTTACCATTTTGAATTTGTTTTTATTATGCTCAGTACAAAAACCAGTGTCCATGCAAGGTCTTGTCAGCCTGAGTGGCTCAGGGGAGAGAAAGTATACAGATAGCTCATGAGAAACAAACAGGATTAATTTAAAAAACATATCATGATTTAAGTAGATTTCCCACACATACACACATTTTGCACTTAATTATTTACATAAATTTTACTTTTCTCTATTAGGGATGAGATTTTGGTTTCACTGCTACCTTTATATAAAAGGAAAAAAATCTGTGCTGAAACCCTTAATAAATAAATAATAATGAAAAAATTAACACCAACGTGCAAACAAGAAAAATTGCAAAAATAAAAATAAATGATAAGTAAATCTTAAATCTTCAGTCAACCTACATATATTAAAAAATTGCGCTCCCACCTAGAAAATGTAAAATTATCATACAAACTCAAGTGACCTTCAACAATAGTGTTCATACAAAAAAATATATATATATAACGTGTAAGTTCATAAATACTAAAGGGTTAACACTGAAGATTCGTTCCAATAGATAAATATAAACAGACTCATGAATGGCAAAGTCCATATAAATTAAATGGGATAAGGAAAAAAATAAATAAAAAAAAAATGATAGAATTCAGAACATAGGGTTAAACCCTGATCATGGGCTAAAAAGTAACTTGAATCCATTTTCCATCTTGTTCATCTGACTTTATTCAGTCTCCATCTTATCATCTTACATTTCTTGTATACAATAATTACTTGGCTAATATTGAAATATTTTTTAAAAGGTATCAAATAAAATTTATTTTTGATAAGTTTTTTAGAATATGTATTGGTAAATTGGTGGAATGTATGCAATAAAGCCAAAAATCAGAAGAACTTTGTCCTGTGATTCTTATAGGTGATGTATCACTGCCCCGTAGGGATTGCTGTGTGTAGACCTGGGCCTTCCCCTGATTATGTTACAGCCAGTTACTAGGTGTTTTCACATGACAACCACACTCTCATCCACTCGTTATCCAATAATCAATCCAGGGGGTTTGTTTTTTTGGTATTTATTGTTGGAACTTGAATGTGAGAAGGGAATAGTGGAAAACCCAAACTGGAACTATTTACAAATGAGGACAACTCTCACTTGGCCTTTACCAGATTGAATGTAGTAGCAGACTCTCTGCTATACCATACTGCACTCATATGGGAGAAATACGTCCTTTGCTTGCTCTGGCAACAGACTTGATGAAACTATTTTATCTTCAGTATGCTCAATAGCATCCCCTTTGGCTGACACCCGTCCACTGACTCTACTAGCTGAAGGGATGGCCCTCACAGGACAGGCCCCATGACACAGATCTGTACTCACAGTAGGCAGAAACAAATCCTTCCCCGTGTGTCTCCCCTCCAGTCAGTTTTGCAGGACATCTGGGTTGTAGCTTTACTCAGATTCGGGCCCTCAGGTCGATCACCTGAGGCCGCATGGCAGCCTGTGCAGAGGAGGGGCAGCCGCCCCCTCCCTCCAGGACCCTGCTTTCCAGCTAAAAACCTTGAGCATATGTGCCCTTGGCATATATGTATAGTCACCCAGCATGCATTGAGACACTTTCCTTTGCCAATGACCAGGGCCTTAACTATGCCTATGCTCTCACTTGTCAGGTTCCCATCCACTGTCCAATATGCCCCGATCTTTTGGACCAGTGTGAAACATTTTTCATCACACAGGTTGCCTTTCTATCCATTCTGCTGACCACCATCAAGCTGTGGCATCCACCTGGAGCTGGCAGGTTTTTGGCAGCAGCCAGTACGCTCCCCCTCTGGGAACTATAGTCCTGTTGTGTTCCTGTAAAAGACAAACAAAACAACCTATCAGTCTAGCTAACTAAACATATTCTGCATTGTTCCACTTGGGAAACCATATGGCTAATAGGCAAAATCCCTCTCAAATACCAGGGTACTGACGCTTTCCTATTAGCTTAACCCACAAGGCAGGATGAAGAAGTGTGTAGTCCATCTGACTGATGTCTGCAGTGACCCTTTTTCTGCAGCATCGGGCCAACACATCTTTTCCTAGGGGCCAGCTGTCATTGCTGGAGTCTTAGCAATGGCTTGCCTACTTGTGGGCATTTATAGAAATTCTTCAAGGAAGCCCTTCTCTCTGGCGCCTCCATCCAAAGAGACAATGAGCCACTGCCCTTTTTTTCACATGGCAGCAACCTACACAAGATTGCTTTCAACAACTGTGTTGGCCCACGGGCCCAACGCTTCTTCGCAAAGTTTTTTTTAGTAATGAGGGGTTTATCCCCTCCAATTATCAACACCTGGCTCGAATAGGAGTTATTTTCTCCCGAATGGTGAAGCAACAGCAGCTTCAGTTTCCCCCTTCTTCCATTTGCAAGGATAGAAGGGAAGGGGATTTGGGAAAAGGCCCTTTAGCCCCAATAGCAACATAATGAATGTAGTAACTCTTCAGGCTTGACAGCCTCTTTCAAACTGACCAGGAACTTGACAGAGCTCAATAATAATGGTCAGGATGCGGGATCCAGACTATCTTTCCATCAGGACCCAGAATACTGATGTCTCAAGCTTGGCCTTTCTAATCTGGGCGACTGACCTCCGCACAATCAATGTATATCGATCTTCCTAGATTCCAACTCTCCTTAATGGACAGGAAGGTCTCCCATAACTGTGGCTTGGACTGATTCCGATGTGGCTTGGGGACATAAAGGAAAGTCCCAGACAGCTTTGTCACACCAAGCCTCCCACTTATTCTCGATTTCCTCTATTATCTCCCACGGAGCATAAGGATAATCATATCCATATTCCATGTAAAGAGAGAAAAACAGTAGGCAGGCGCCACTTGAGAAAAGCTGTATAATTTTAATAAATAATAATATCAAAACATTCAAAAGATTCTTTATAAAGGCATGGAAAAGTCCAGTGAGGTATCCATCTCCACTCAGATCAGCTGTCTCCAAAGGCAGTCTCTGCAATGCTGTGCCGTGTAAAGGGGAGCCAGTGTCCTGTCCGCCAGGTGACTTCCGGGTCTCGGGCGGCAACCAGAGCAAGGTCTGGGGCGCAACCTGTGAGTCTGGGCTGGATGCTGAAGCGCAGCCTGAGGCGGGATGGCGTCATGGACCGTGATGCAAGGCTTTTCGGTGCATGCTCAGTGAGGAGATGAGATCACTGCACGCACCTTTTTCAAGCTGATCTGTATTGGCTGTGGAACAGCCTTTTTATATGCTGGGGTGGTATCGCCACCTACTGGGGCTAAGTATAAGCGCACTCCATACACCAATGGAGGCTTACACTAGTGCTGGCAAGATATGTATGGGACAGATAAAGACCACTTTTAAAATATGTGATAGAACTAAGGAGGAGCATATAGATATATACATTAAATTAATAATACCCAAAAAATATATATGGTTATAATATGTTTAAAAACAATGGGAGAACAGATAAGATAAATAAAAGATTATTCTTTATAAGCACTTACATATGATAATCATAGTGATCCACTAAAAATATGTACTTATATATAAAGAGAAAATATATTTTATGCTTTTTTTGGGGAAAAAGGGAAAATAATGAGATATTAAATCATTCAATCTAAAAACAATCCAAATATTAATAAATATTAATAAAATTCTAAGATAATAAAAGTGAGGAATATTCATTGTATACGTATAAGGGCTACTACTTACTTTAGAATATAATTAGATGGATTTAAACATTTATAACAATTTATAACAGGGGAATATTGGGTGAGGGACAAACAGTTATGTATGCACGTGTTATATATGAGCTTGAGGACATCTACGCGGGGAAGAAAAGGAAGGGAAAAAAGGGAAGAAAGGGGGGGGTGGGAAAGAAGAGTCAAATAAGACGAATATTCTATTATTTAAAATATAGGGGTATGATTTATATTGAAAAGTACTTGCTATATCTGGAGATAACCTAACCACCCCAGACAAATATGTTAAGCACGTAAAAAACAATTTTCCACAAAAGAAAAAACATACACCCTAGGGGATTTTTTTAGCTGTGGTTCAGATTTTGTGCTTTATGGCCTTACTTGTCCTTGTCACCTCTTATATGTGGGATGTAATATATGACCCCTATGGCAAAGATTTGGAGAACATAGAAGAAAAATAGAGGTAGGCAAGGACAAACATAGTGTCCCCCGCCATTTTTCTGAATATCATCAGAAGTCCACTGATGGCTTTGAAGTCTGGGTTATCGAACAGATCCCCAATACTCTTTCAGAAGCAGAGAATAAACTTAAACTTGAATGAAAAAAAAAGAAAATCTCAGGAGATCTGCAGGTTTTGAAATACTAAGACCAGCCCGCCTGTCACCAACAACCATGCCACGTCTTACCAAGCAAGTAAACAGGTGTACCTGTGTGGCTGGTGAGTGTTTGTCAAAAACTACCAACTTTCATTTTTTTACTGTGTTCAGTTCTGCATACACAATAGATTCTTCACTCTTCCTGGTTGAATGGGGAACAATGATATGTCTATTAGCCTGCCCCTGGCAGAGCTAGGGTTGCCACCCATCTGGGATTCCCCCAGAAAGCCTGGGTTTTGAATCATGTGTTCAGGTTTTAGTCTGCCTTAAACCCAGATACATTCCTCAGACTGGACTGTGGCTCAGAGCAGGGCTTGACAGGGGTGATCAGGATGGGAGCAGAGGTGGAGGGTCGGGGAGTGGGTGACAGTGAGGTGAGCAGAGGACTCTCACATCTTTCAGGGCTGAGGAGAGAGTCGGGGGGGGGGGGGGGCCCACACCTTTCTACTACACACCACAGGTCTTTTACAACCCTCTCTCTAGATCTTAAAGGGTAAGTTCACCTTTACAGAAAAATCTGTAAGCTGAACTTACACAGAACACCCCTCCTCAATTCCCCCCCCCCCCAGTCCCGCTGACCTGGAGCACAGCGATCTCCTCTTCTGAGCCCTGTATTGCCGGCCTCACGGGTTTGGGGCTTAGAAACCCCCTAGGCTTTCACTCTTCTTCTTTCCTGCTGATAGGACAGGCTATGCAGGTTCTGATTGGTCGGTGCCAGGGTCGGCCCAAGATATTGTGCTGCCTGCAACCAAGAAATGCTGCCCCCCCCCCCCCCAAAATAAAAATCACGCCTACCAAAAAGCACACACATCCATTATTTTACATCATGATAACTAATGGGGACTGACTGGTCATGGCGGTCTACATGTATAGGAGTATAAAGAGGACCTGTCATGGCTCTATACATGTACTGTATATAGGAGTATAAAGAGGACCTGTCGTGGCTCTATACATGTATAAGAGTATAAAGAGGTTGTATACATGTATAGGAGTATAAAGAGGACCTGTAATGGCTCTACACATGTTTATAGGAGTATAAAGGGGACCTGTCATGGCTCTACACATGTATATAGGAGTATAAAGAGGACCTGGCATGGTTGTTTATATGTATAGGAGTGTAAAGAGGACCTGTCATGGCTCTATACATGTATAAGAGGTATAAAGAGGACCGGTCATGGTTGTATACATGTATAGGAGTATAAAGAGGACCTGTCATGGCTCTACACATGTTTATAGGAGTATAAAGAGGACCTGTCATGGCTGTATACATGTGTATAGGAGTATAAAGGGGACCTCTCATGGTTGTTTACATGTATATGAGTATAAAGAGGACATGTCATCCCTCTATACATGTTTGTAGGAGTATAAAGTGGACCTGTTATGGCTCTATACATGTATTTCAGAGTATAAAGAGGACTCGTTATGGTTGTTTACATGCATAGGAGTATAAAGAGGACATGTCATCCCTCTATACACTTTTTTTTGTTTATAGCGCAAAAAATAAAAACCACAGAGGTGATCAAATACCTCCAAAAGAAAGCTCTACTTGTGGGGAAAAAAAGGATGTAAATTTTGTTTAGGTACAACGTCGCACGACCACGCAATTGTCAGCTAACTCAACGCAGTGCCGTGTCACAAAAAAGAATGATAGAAGTGCATTATTTCTATTATTACATTGTTATATGAAATAGTTCAACTCATCATAATGCAGAATCAGTGGTACCCAGGGCTGGACTGGGACAAAAATTTGGCCCTGGACTTCATCCAGACTGGCCCACTTTGATAGGTCTCTCCCAGGGTGCCCGCACCCCCCCCCCCCGGCCACCCAAGCCCCCTCTCCCCCTTGACTAGCCACTAGCTGTTCTACTTTATTAGAGTAGAATGGCTGGTACTGGTACTCTTATAGGCAGTACCAGTGGGGAAGCTAGACATTATTTCAACCGGGGCAAAGAATCAGTTTGGTGCCCCCCCTTCATGGGACAAGATAAGGCAGAAGTGAGAAACTCCCAGACCATAGCTGTTGAGTTAGCTGTCTGTCCCCTCCTCCATGTCCCTTTGTTCCCCCCCTGCTCCTCTGGTCCTCCCCCTGCTTCTTTGTTCCCCCCAGGTGAGCGCTGCAGGAGGCAGAGGAGGTAAGCGCTGCAGGTAGGGAGAGACAGAGGAGCGGAGGGGGGCGGCGGTCCGCTGTCACTGAAGTCGGCCCACCGGGAAACTCCCTGTAGTCCCAATGGCCAGTCCATCCCTGGTGGTACCCCTAAATGTGTCACTGGTCAACGTCACCTGCCTTCAGATATGGATTGTCACTTGCCACACGTTGCAGATTGTCACTTGCCACAACGTCACCTGCCACACTTGCGGATTGTCTGGCGCTTCATTTAAATGCAAGACACCCCCTACCCGCCGAATTTGAATTCCGCCAGGTGATTTACGCTACGCCGCCGCAACTTTACAGGCAAGTGCTTTGTGAATAAAGCATTTGCCTGAAAAACTTGCGGCGGCGTAACGTAAATGAGATACGTTATGCCCGCACAGAGATACGCCGATCTCTGTGAATCTGCCCCTAAGAGGGGATATGATCAACATGTCCATATAGTGAACTTGGTGTTGAGTTATTTACTTTACGATCAACACAAAGGGCAAGGGGGCACTCTTTACATCTAGAAGAAAAAAGAGATTTTACCTCCAAATACGGAAAGGATTCTTCACAGTAAGGCTCCATTCACACCTAGGCGTTTTAACGCCTGAAGCCCGACGCTATTGCAGCCTAAAATACGCTGGAAGGGTGATTTAACATTGTTCTCTATGGAGATGGTTCACATCTCTACGCCGAACGCCGAAACGCCGTACGCCTGAAGCTCAAAACAAGTCCCTGACCCTTTTTTTCAGGCGGCTTCGGCGTTCGGCATAGCCGACAATGTGTAAATCACCCCTCCAGCGAAAACAAGGTTAAAAAACGACGCGTTTTGTCGTGGAAAATCGCGGTACAAAACCCTGCAATTTGTCTTGGCAAATCGCGGTACAAAACGCCGCGCTAAGGTGTGAATGCAGCCTAAGAGCTGTGAAAATGTGGAAAAGACTCCCTGCAGAGGTGGTTCTGGCCAGCTCAGTAGATTGCTTTAGGAAAGGCCTGGATTCTTTCCTAAATGTACATAATATAACTGGGTACTAACTAGGGTTGTCCTGATACTTTTTTTCAAGTACTCGCCGATACCGAATACCGATACTTTTTTTAAATGTCATGTGACAGTGGCGGTATTTTTTTTATATTTTTTTTACAATTGTTTTTTTTTTTTTACAGTGATTTGTTTTTTGTCAGTAAATTGTCAGTGTGTTTGTTTTATTTTTATTTTTTTATTTACATTTTATTTTTATTTATTTTTTTAAATATTTATTGCAATTTTTTTTTATCAGCCCTGTTGGCGGTCTTTGGTGAGATATCAGGGGTCTTAACAGACCTCTGAAATCTCCCCTTTAAGACAGAGAAAGGGACTAAGGACATAGATTCCCCAGTCCCTTTCTCTGCAGCCTCAGCTGAAATGAATGGAGGGAAGCTCCTCTCCATTCATAAACTGAAGCATTGTAAACACAGGTTACAATGCTCTGTTATGTGAATGGACAGAGTCAGTGATCACTGACTCTGTCCATTCGAAAAAGGTAGGAGCCGGGTTTAGCAGCTCCTACCTCCGCTCTCCATCCTCACAAATTGAGGGGGGTCATCGGCACGGACGGGGGGGAGAGAAGAGCGACACGGACGGGGGGGAGAGAAGAGCGACACGGACGGGGGGGAGAAGAGCGACATGGACGGGGGGGAGGAGAGCAGCACGGACGGGCGGGAGAATAGCGGCACTGACAGGGGGAGAGAAGAGCGGCACGGACGGTGGGGAGAATAGCGGCACTGACAGGGGGAGAGAAAAGCGGCACGGAGCACGGGGGGGAAGGAAAGACTGCATGGAGCACGGGGGGAAGGAAAGACTGCACGGAGCACGGGGGGGAGGAAAGACTGCACGGAGCACGGGGGGGGAAGACTGCACAGAGCACGGGGGGGAGGAAAGACTGCACGGAGCACGGGGGGAGGAAAGACTGCACGGAGCACGGGGGGAGGAAAGACTGCACGGAGCACGGAGGGAGGAAAGACTGCACGGAGCACAGGGAGAAGACTTGCAACTCCCCTGCCTGCCCAGGTATCGGGTGAGGCATCGGAGCATTTCCCCCGAGTACAAGTACTCTGGGAAATGCTCGGTTTCGGTACCGATTCCGATACTAGTATCGGTATCGGGACATCCCTAGTACTAACATTTATAGGTAAGTTAATCCGGGGAATATCCGATTGCCTCTCGGGGGATCAGGAAGGAATTTTTTCCCCTGCTGTAGCAAATTGGATTGTGCTCTGCTGGGGTTTTTCGCCTTCCTCTGGATCAACTGTGGGTATAGAATTGGGTATAAGGGATTGTATGATATTTTTTATATATTTTTTTTATGGTTGAACTGGATGCACTTGTGTCTTTTTTCAACCTGACTAACTATGTAACTATGTAAGTTGGAACGATAATTCTCCCACTCTACAAATTTTGGTCCGGCCGCACCTAGAGTATACTGTTCAATTTTGGGCACCAGTCCTCAGGAAGGATGTACTGGAAATGCAGTAGAAATCGAACTCCCTCCTCCCTTATTTTCAGGAATTCATAGGCTTATACTTCAAACAAGCTATTCTCTCAACAGAGAAAGCAGAACCAAGCTAGGTCTGAAAAAAAACAGCTAATGCTGGCCTGGCAGGATGTTGTTGTATCGTAAAACTCTCAATTCAGAGAACCAGCAGATACCAGTCGTAAATATCTTAAGCCTAAACAGTGGAAAAAGTATGGGAGTTCAGCATGTTTCATAACTTCTAAAGTAAAAATAGCACAGCCATAATATGGACATATTTAGTTTCCTCAGATAATTTGTAACGTTTCAAGTCCAGACACTCCTATGTCAGATAATATGGGAAACCACTGGAACCCCTTATTCCTCTTAGGTAAACTAGACATTGGAGACCTGACGTGTGTACTTATTTTAAAGCAAATGTCACGCTGATCAATAATATGGATATTCACAGTCTGTTAACATTAGAGATGCAGAGATATGAAAATGTATCACAAAGTGTACTTGGGACATGGTCATGAATGTAGACACCTCCTAGCAACTAACCCCTAAACAAGATGACCAGACGATTGGTCACTGGTCGCTGTCAACACCCCTTTGATCTGACAGAAAAGAGGAGATGCCAAGACAATGGGCAGTTCTTCTTTTAACATCCAAGCAGGAACATCTACCAAGTTTGAGAACCAATTACCCGAACTCTGATCAAACCTTGGACATTAATTGCAAGTATTCTTCTTCCCCAATTCTACCTTACTTCTTTGTGGCTGTATATTGTTGTTATTGCTTTTGCAACATCTTTTTTCTGTAAATGTTTTATTTGCACCAACTTTGCCCTTTTCATAATAAATTCTTATGATGAAAAGTGTTAACATTGTCTTTAAAGCTCTTAATGCAAGCTATAAAGGAACCTGCCTCTGGAAGAGCGCTAGTGTTGTAGAGTAAGGCCTCTGAGCAGACCTACCTGTGGTGGCAGTGTGTGTTGCAGACGCTTATTCTAAAATTATAATTGGTATTGCTAAACTCACAAGTCTCTCCTGGCACAGGCCTTTTAAAAACAGGGGTGGTGGCAGTTAAAGGGTTATTTGCATAATTAGCCCAGTGACAAACGCTCTCAGACTGCTGGCACTGGAAAATCTTTATGCTGGGCGCAGCTGATAGTGTCATTGTTACGTAAGTGACAGTGTGGTGTGAGGTTGGCCGGAACTTCCTCGCAAGTTAGCGAGGAGGGCAGGGATCTGACACACACTCGTCACACACCTCACCAAAGCAAACCAGGAAAAAAACGATTGGGCTTCACATGCCCACAGCAAAGGGATGCCGCAAGAGGAGGACAGAGCGAGAGGAGGACAGAGGGACTCCGTGGGAAGAGGACAGAGAGGGACGCCGCGGGAGGAGGACATAGAGGGACACTGCAGGAGGAGGACAGAGAGGGATACGGTGGGAGGAGGACAGAGAGGGGATTCTGCGGGAGGCAGTAGTGTATTTAGTTTTTGTGCTGCCCTAGGCCTGACTAAACTTGGGCACCCCCAAATTTAAATATGACCCATCCCTTTCTGTCAAGGCCACACCCCTTGCTGTTTAAGACCCACCCTGAAATTTGAGAGGGGACACTAGTTCTGAGGGCCTGGGGGAAATGGATTCCCTTAATTTCACTTCCTGTTTGGCTATGGGACAGGAAGTGAAGGAAAATCTCTGCAATGAGACAGGGATGGTAAAAGTTAAACTGACAGGGGCTATACTATATCCCTCCCTTACTCTAGCCAAAATAAAAATAAAAGTGTTGCATATAGTTCTACTTTAAACACAAATTTTTGATTATTTTATAGAGAGGACTAAGAAGATATAACCATGCCAATGGTGAAGCAGAAAACATATAGCATAGTGAGAATGGTTTGTGGTCCAGGATGATAGGACAGTCAAAATTAGAAGCGGCACCCCCCCCCCCCCCCCCGCCTCAGTTGTGGAATGCCGACCGGAAGCAGTGCGGCCGCTTTATGGGGGCGCTAGACTAATCAGCCTCTCAGCCCAGTCCACCCCATAAAGTGTAGCACAAGTTGGCGGGGACTTTTTCCGTGCTGCCCCCCTGCAAAGTGCTGCCATTGGCTTGGGACTTGTTGGCCTAGGTCAGGATACAGCATTGGCAGGAGGAGGACAGAGAGTGATGCTGCAGTGGAGGACAGAGAGGGATGCCGCGGGAAGAGGACAGAGGGATGCTGCGGAAAGAGGACAGAGGGACGCCATGGGAGGAGCATTGCTCCCTCTATGGTGGTACGGGTACAGCATGGCTCCCTCTATGGTGGTGCGGGTACAGCATGGCTCTCTCTCTGGCTTCCCCCTGCACAGTCCTCTGTTTTTCTCTTCTCCTGCCGGGTTCCAGGTTCTCTCCCCCTTCAAGAGTGCATGCACGCAAGGGGAGTGTAGCCTGCTGTCTGTAGATAAACTGGGGAGGCACATCTTCCAGGACTACATTTTCCATTATGCCCCCCCACCCCAGTGTCTTTCGATTAGCCCTCTGCTGTGGCCAATGGGGAGGGAATGAGAGCGGGCAGGAAGTCGTGGGGAACCTGATTAGAACTGCTCTCTCTCTTGTCCTATTCAGCTGACAGGAGAAAGGAGAGGGGGTGAGCAGGGGAGATACACAGACATTGCCGCTGGCAAACAGAGCAGGGTAAGACACCACCGCTTTGCCAGGGGGGCAAAGGCACCCACTACTACTGCTTCCTGGTGTCACCCGGATGCGGTCCGCCCCCCCCCACACCCCTATAGCGATGCCAGTGCCACTGGATTCAGATGTAATCCCCTGATGGCGGCCCAGCATGCGGGAGCCGGGTGCGGGGGCTTTTTTCATGGGGGGCACTTTTTTCGTGGGGGGGCAGATTTTTTGGTGCCCCCCCCCCGCAAAGTGCCACCCTAGGCCTGGGCCTTGTCGGCCTCGGCCAAAATACAGCACTGCTCTGCAGCACAGAGTAAAGAAACCTGTGGTAGTGGCTGTGCCCTAGGTGGCAGTGCACACTAGGTGGCAGTGCGCCCTAGACGGCTGCCTAGTACGTCTAGTGGTAGCACCGACCCTGTCCTTGCCAATCATTTAGGACAGTAATGAGACTACTGGGTTTGATGACATCTAGTCTGAATGCATGCAATGGGCTTTGAAAGTTGTTGATAAATGTTGGATCTAGTTCAGAGGAATGTTTCAGAATGGGGTTAAAAGGTCAAACTGGCAGTACTTTCACTTTGTAAAGGGAGACAGATTGACACTTAAACAAGTTCATGGCTGTTTAGTACTCTTTACACGTGGCTGAATGAGGCTTAATAACTATCTTACACACCAGACTGACACCTTGAGCCTTATGCTGGAGAATAAATAACAGTTCCAGAGACAAGTATTTTTTTGTTTGTAAATCAGTAAACAGCTATATAGACCCTGAAAAAAACAAATGCCTAAACAAGTAAAAGAGAACGCTGACACAGCCTGGAGAATAACAACTAAACGGGATAAGCCACATGGAAAAAAAAAAAAGGATTGCAGGGGAGATATATATATATATATATATAAATGAAAATCACAGATTTTGGAAATGTTCTAAATAAGTCAAAGTTAATCTGAAAGTACGAACTTTAACCTAGTAGATAACGATTTCTAGTGTAAAGTCATTTTTTAGCCCAGACTATCTCTAGTACAACCCTCTACCTAAATTTTCGAGCATACATGGGGAACGTGTACTACCATTATATTAGTTATATATTTTGCAACAAATAGCACATGGACAGGACAAAGGTTAACTTCAAAGGGTTGAGGTTAGCTTGTGGAGACCGGTCACACTATTCATAAAGTGGGCTTCAATTCAATTCTTTCAGTTCACGGAACTGCTTTACTTTAAATAATCACTGTGAATTTGGCAGACAGGAAGGTCAGCTGCTCATCACTAGAGGATAGCCTTCTTCAGACACAGTAAGTATATATACAGTAAAACCTTGGTTTGAGAGAAACTTGATTTGAAGGGGTTTTGCAAGACAAGCAAACATGTTTAATACATTTTGACTTCATATACAAGCGATGTCTTGACATACAAGTAGTTTTATGTCACAACTGAGTATAAAAGGGAAGAGAGGCGCCCCTAAGTGTAACAATACAGTTACATTTAGTGAAGGTGCAACATTTAGAAACTCACATGGTTGATGATTAAAACAGGCACATCTAAGTATGCATGCATCCAGGGTAAAGCTGTCCACATAGACCATCCTCCGCACCCCCACTGACATCATCCCTTCCACGCTGCGCTCCACGAGAGGTTCAAGCCTCGCTTTCAGATCGCTCTACTGCAGAGTAGTCTTCCCGGTCACGATTGCAGACAGCTTTACCCTGGATGCCTGCATATTTAGATGTGCCTCTTTTAATCATCAACCATGTGAGTTGCTAAATGTTGTACCTTCATTAAATGTAACCATATTGCTACACTTAGAGGCTCCTCTCTTCACTTTTATACTCTCTAGCAGCTCCTGCTAGGATTTTGCATCTAATCCCCTTGTGGAGGCTGCCATTAGTGGATGGACATTTTATGGTTACACAACCTATCACATTGCTATAATCTTTTTATATGGACTATAAAATCTCAATATTGGTCAGCCTTTTTTTAAATGTCAAGATGAGTGTTATCTGGGGACTCCAAAAGTTTCGCTGGAACTGATGATTAATCATTAAAGGGGTTGTAAACAAACAAAAAAAATTAACAAACATGTTAGACTTACCTCCACTGTGCAGCTCGTTTTGCACAGAGTGGCCCCCGATCCACGTCTCCTGGGGTCCCTCGGCAGCTGTCTCTGGTCCTCCCCACAAGAACTCCACTCGTTCATGCGAGCTCCCTCGCATTGTGTGGAGTTCTTGCGGGCGTGCTCCCGTGATACAGCGAGCGGCCATAGCCGCTCAGTGTATCACTCGGCCCCGCCCCTCGGCGCATAGAATGCATTAAGGTGATTCATTTTTTCCCTTTACAACCCCTTTAAGGTTCTATAGAGGTAACTTAGGAAATAGCCATTTGTCCAAAATATGCTGTTTACCACTTATGGACCGCCCGCCGTTGTTATATGTCGGCACTTTGAAGGGGAATATTGTTGTTATGGCAGAAGCTAGCTGCCATAACCCCAGTATCCTCTTCTTCAGCGGGTGGTCTTCTTTCAGATAAAAGTGGTCTCTGCAGGGTGGGTCATATTTAAATTAGGAGGTGTTTTGAACTGTTGCAAGGAGATTACCACTCTCACAAAGAGAACAGCGATTGTCAACTTCAGGTTAAAGGTGAAGAACAGACTTACAACCCTTATAATTTGCTCCATGCTGTCTTTCAGCAACTTCAACAGAGACTTAAATTTGTGATTTAACGAAGGTCCCTTGAACACCATGATTTTGGTTTCATCAGTAATGATTGCCTCTGTGGACATTTTTTTGGTTGTACCAATCAGTGCCGACTGTGTCTCTGCAGATGTGTTTCTGGTTCTGTCGGTACAGTAGTGATTTTGTCTTTGTGGACTTGTTTCTGAGTGTGTCAGTACAGTAGTGATTGTGTCTTTGTGTCTGGTTGTACCAGTACAGTTAAAGTCAACACTTGGAAAGCGTAGGGAAAGGGCATAACCCCTGTAATGTTTATTTTTGCCTTTGTCCCATTGGCAAGATTTACCTTCACTTCCTGCTCAATAGCCAAAAGAGTAACAAACAGAAAGTTGCACAGTTATGAACAGGGGAATACCAGCAGGCAGAGCGGAGTCCACAGAGTGTGCCCAAAACAACACGCAAATAGGTAGGTAAAATAGAAAAATAGTCGGCAACTCCAATCCGTAAGAAATATTTATTGGCACATATAGGAAAACAAAAAATCAAAGCCAAAAGAGTGAGAGGAAATCACTGAAAATTAAGGGAATCTCTTGGGGACCCCGAGGTTAACAGAACTAGTGTCCTCATTGGAAGATTTCCCCTTCATTACCTTTCTGGGGGCAACCCAAAATTTGGGGTTTTCTTTTGACTTTTGCTTTTTAAATAAGGTTAAACATAACGAATAGAGAGGGTAAATCACTCTAATGGGAGCACAGATGTTGTGTAGCACTACCCCCGGAGGAGCTGCTGAATTATATTTTGGTCCTGCCGTTACCTTACCGTTCACCACATTCGTCTTGAGGGTCCTCCTTGAAGAGTTATTCACAAATGTTTGCACCAACACTTAGCCTTTTTTCTTCCAAGATTTCATTAAAGAAACTCAGATAGAGGGGTGGAGGGTTAGGTGAAATTGAGGTATCTTGTTTGCCGATCACGGGTACGTTCTTAGATCCAGAGGACAAACCGTTTCCACACTAGATTCAGCAACCACCGGATAGGCCTCTCTCATTGACCTAGCAGCCGGTGCGAAGCTCGTTCAAAAGTCTCTGCCACAGACTTGATGAGTGTAGTCGAGTCGTTGCACAGTCCTCTGCCACAGGACTGTGTAACCACACACTTAGCAAAGTTCCAAATACACAGCTACACAGTACCAGGATCTTTCAGCCAGCCGGCAGCACTGTGTGGTAAATTGGCCAGGATGCGTCCTCTAATTGAGTCTCCAATTGTTTGGCTTCTTCCCGCAGGCAAGACAGCACAGGACCACCCCTGGACCAGTAGGCCCCAGAAACTCCTGGGCCTACTCTCAGCAGCGGAGCCTCAGGCCAGCAGGCCCAGTGACCAGAAAAACTGCTAACACATCCCTGAGGCCAGGAGGGCCATCAGGTCAGGATCGGAAGAACAAGCCAGAACGGTGTCTTTCCCTTAAGTACCCTCTCCCAGAATGCACTGCGGCGGAGACCACGCCCACTGGGCTGCTTCTGGGCAAAGAATACTCAATACACCCAGCCTGCTGCGTTTCCAACCTTGACCTGTGGTGACAGCGTCACCTACAGTCAAGTGGAAAATGTGCAACGCAGCTGAACTGGGACAGAAACCAATAATTTGACATAATCATTCTGAGCTAAACTACAGCTCAGATAACTTAAATCTACAAATAGCGCCTACCCAACATGAGCAGGGCGCTACACAGAGAGCAAAAAAAAACGGGAAGCTTTTTGCCCTCTTTTAGTTGTGTCAGTACAGTACTGATTCTGTGTTTGTACAGTATATTTCTAAATGTGTCAGTTATGTATCAACTGTGTTTCTGTGGAGACAGTTTACTTTTTGTCAGTACTGTACTGGTTGTGGCTGTACAGAAATTTTGTCTGATTGTTTCAGTTAATTCTTTTGTGTCTACTTTTTCCAATAGTTGGTAAATTCCTTTTTTTCAATATTGTTCACTAAATAATATTTAATATAAATGAGTAAGCGTGATGGGGGGGGGGAGTAGCATGTGGGTAGCACAGGGGCTTAGCATTTAATACATCTGCCTTCCTGGACTAGGGTCATCAGTTTCAGCCCCCGTTCACATCCGCACATTTGACATGTCAAATCGCAGCCTATTGCCGGAAAAGCATTGTCACAATCGGTGTGACGCTGACTTTGCGGCACCGCGCCGATTTCCAAAAGTAGTTCCTGCACTACTTTTGGCGACTTCTGGGGTGATTTCAATACACATCTGTACATGAACCCGTACAGATTTGTTTCAAATCGCCCCGGACTCGCAGTGAAATGCGGGTTCTAAATCGTGCAAGTTCAGCTGAACTCTCCTGATTTCAAACTCCTGTTCAGTGTGAATGTACCCTGAATCTCAACTATGACACAACCTGCATGGAGTTTGCATGTTTTTCCTGTTCTTGCATCAGTTTCTTCCCACACTCCAAAGACATGCTGGCAGGTCAGCTAACTCCTGTCTAATTTGGCCGTAGTACTGTATACATGGGAGGCAGTTGGCTGCAATAAATAAATAAATACATTTTTCTTGTGGGTGGGACATCATCAAGTAGCTGGCTTAGGGAATAAAAAACATAGAAATTTGGCCCCGATTGTACGTGCCTCTAAGATACTGATGTTTTTGAAAGTAAAACCATTAATAAATATGTATTTACTCCTTTCATTGTTATTTTAGGCTTTCCCTGCATCAGAAGAACATACTGCAGTCTGGGTGTGTTATAGTTGTCTATTGTGACAAAAACGCACAATTTAAAAATGAAGGGCAGCTCAGAAGATATTTCCACGGATGTAGTGCAGCTGAAAAGGGAGATGTCACTTCTCCATGCAGTGAGCATGGTTATTGGGAACACCATTGGAGCAGGAATATTTGTTTCAACAAAGGGAGTCCTTATGTACAGCGGTTCTTATGGATTGTCACTCATTATCTGGGTGCTGGGAGGAATATTTTCAGTAATTGGATCGCTCTGCTATGCTGAACTGGGAACAACAATTACTAAGTCAGGCGGAAGTTACATATATTTAAAGGAATCATTTGGAGGATTTGTGGCCTTTTTATATCTATGGAGCTCCATGCTAATAATCTCTCCTGCCAGTGAAGCTATTCTGGCTGTGACATTTTCCCAGTACCTCACTCAGCCATTCTTCCCAACATGTACTCCTCCTCAGTCTGCAGTGTTCCTACTTTCTGCGGTATGTGTGGGTGAGTCGCTCAGTGTTCTATTACTAATCATAGAGGTGCATTATATTTGATTCAAGTGAATAATGGCACTAATCTGTGCTGAGTACCATGCATGTTTCATTACTAACTCAAGTGAACAGTACAGGGAATATTTACAAACCAAAACGGATGCTTGTTTTATCTTATTTCAACCATCTCTTTATGAGCCTGCAATTATTTTTTTTAATCCAACAAAAAAGTTTTTATTGATGAAAAGGTGGTATAAAACGTATGACATTCAACATTTCACAGCAAAACCAAGAATACATTTCTCATATATCGATCACAGCCGGGCACTACAATCACTGGGCATTCCTCCCTCCCACCATAGTACACATTTGCCCGAATTATAACATTTATCCCACATTCACTCCCAGCAATCTATCCATAACCAGATCCACCGGTGAAAGCCCAGCCTGCAATTATTAAAAAAAAAAAAAAAAATCAATTATCCTTTCTATCATTTGCAGGAGCATTCCACTCCTTCATAATGCTCAAAGCAGTGTGCTTGTAGAGAACCCATGTGCCGGTTTAAGGCCTTGTACACACGGCCGAGAAACTTGATGGGCAAAACACGTCGTTTTGCTCGTCGAGTTCCTTGTGAAGCCGCCGAGGATCTCGGCGAGCCAAATTTTCCGAAGAAGATTTTCACCGCTCCAGGTGAGCCCTATAGACAATCAGGGACGGTCGGATTACCAAGGTGCTGGCAATGCATGTAGCAGTAGCAATAGGAGGAAGGAGATGGACAGCCGCACTCCGAAATAACTTTTCAAAAAATGTTTCCATTGCCGTCAAGGAAATAGAGAACATGTTCTCTTTTTGGCCCGATGAGATCCTCGGCGGTTTCCTCGTTGAAAAGTGTACACACGACCGGTTTCCTCTGCAAAAAAAAAAAACAGCAAGCTTTTTGCTGGTTTTTGCCGAGAAACTCGGCCGTGTGTACGAGGCCTTAGTCTGTCTTCAACAGTTCTGCTACATGCCTGGGGTATTGCCCAAGTACCGGCTGTTATGACACTTACCCAAATACCACCTTACCTACTTTAAATAATTCAAACCAGATGTACTTTCTTGGGTTTAAATGGCCATAGCAGCCAACAATAACCAACCATAAAAAAACACATTACATAATATAAATGGTGATAAATAGAAAAACATACCATAACCTCTCAGATTGAACGTAACTGCCTGTTTTCTATGCCTTAGGATTTTTGAAGGCACCCTTGACTGGCCAACTAGTTGTATCTAGCACTGCCTTGCCTTTCCACAGCCCCCACCCGCAAGTTACACCAGCTCGGGGACAATTGTTTGGCAAATTCACCAGCTGATACAGCCAACTGCCCCAACATGTATTACTTCCGCCCTTATTAGGGCAGGTACACCCATACCAGAGATGGGCCCAACCCATCATTCTCCAAAGAACGTAACCATCCCCTTCTTCAAAAACCCTACGACCTCTGCCTGCTGCTACGACATCGTTCACCCTACCCCACCCTAATATCCTCCAATGAGGTAATACTTAGTAATTATCCCTCCTTTTAACTAAACATATTTGAAAAACCCTACCTCACTATAGCCTCTCTAGCAGATGTGTGTTGGTGGGTGGTGTATTTTTGGTGTATTTTTTTCTTTCGGTGGGTCGGCAGATGGTGGGCATCCTGGTTAACATTGATTTACATCGCTTGGAAAAAGATTGACTATGGATGTACATCGTGGGACTTTTTTGAGGGGGTATGGAGGTTCTTCTAGCCAAAAACTCTGTTTGTATTTTGTCCTGGTTTCATTATTTTTTTATTTATTTTTTGTGAATCAGTAGAGGTGCTATGCACATCTTACTCATTCACATTTATGGGGTGGTATTTGGGTGCCCCCTTATTGTTAAAGAGGGATTCCAGATTCCAATAAGCCCCTTACCCACAGACTCCCACAACCACTGGGCGAGGGGTTGTCAGGAAGAGGTCCTTGTCCTCATCTACAAGGGGGAGAATGCTCAAGCCCGCCCCCTTTTCTGGCCTTACAGGTTACATGCTTGGATAAGGGTCTGATATGAAAATGAAAAATTGGCAGATGATGGACTTAGGCGTATTATAATTAAAAATGTAAATTTGTTGAAAAAGAGACATAGAAAATGTTTAAAAATACATAAATGACAGTTTTGGCTGTTCCTAGAAGGGCCTGAGAACACAGAACTTCATAATACAACACCTACAACCTAAAGATACAGTAAATTGAAAAGGGAGGACTGTGAAGTCACTTCCTAAAGAACCATATGTTTTTTTTACTAGTTTTGTGCATGAAGTTCCCCAATAAAATACATACTATGTTTGGCTCGTCACTAAAAACTATGGGCCAGATTCACAGAAGAAGTACGCCGGAGTATCTACTGATACTCCGGCGTACTTTCAAATTTGCCGCGTCGTATCTTTAGTTTGAATCCTCAATCTAAGCCAGACGGCTTCTGGCTTAGATCCGACAGGCGTACGGCTCCGTATGCCTTCGGATCGTAGGTGCAATACTTCGGCGCCCGCTGGGTGGAGTTTGCGTCGTTTTCCGTGTCGGGTATGCTAATTAGCTTTTTCCGGCGATTCACGAAGGTACGCAGCGGCCGTCGCATTCTCTTACGTCGTCGCTAGTCGGCTTTTCCCGGCATATAGTTAAAGCTGCTATTTTGTGGCCTATATTTAGACTTGCCATGTTAAAGTATGGCCGTCGTTCCCGCGTCAAATTTACATTTTTTTTTTTTTTGCGTAAGTCGTCCGTGAATAGGAAAGGACGTAACTCACGTCGACGTTCAAAAAATCCAGTCGGTGCGACGTCATTTCGCGCAAAGCACGGCGGGAAATTTCAAAACGGAGCATGCGCAGTTCAAGCGGCGCAGGGACGCGCTTCATTTAAATGAATCACGCCCCCTACCCGCCCAATTTCAAATACGCCATCAGAAAAACACTAGGCCGCCGTATCTTAACGCAAAAACGCTAAAAACGCTACCGCGTCTTTTTTGAGCTCCAGCTCAAAAAAATAAATAAATAAAGTAAAAAAAAAAAAAAACATGGACAGGCGTTTTTAAGCTGTAAAAAAGGCTAAACAAAGTGGCTGTAAAAACGTCCATGGAAATGAAGCCTAACAGCGAACGTTGTACAGAAATATAAAAAGGGTTATGATTTTTATGGAAAAGTGCAGACAGTTTCAATCAGGTCAACCAAGATTATTGAAGTAGAGAGAGAAAAAAAAAAACGACAGCCATGCAGTTGTTAAGAAAAGGAGGTAGTTAAAAATTAAAAAATAATTTAATTAAATATTTCTCTCCCCTTCTCCTTCCTCTCTCCCTTCCTACTAAACCAGAGAGGCGCTGTCCCAGAGGATCCATTTTTTTGGTAAAGGGGCATAGAATCATACAACATGTGGTGAATGCTTTCAGAAAGTTTAATGTTCGTCATGCGGTTGAGGATTTGTGGCCAGGGTACCGTATTGGAGTGCCAATTAAAGGCTATGGCCCAATGAATGGATCTGAGGAATGTGTGGATTAGTCTTGTGCTAGTCACCGAAATATCCTGTATAGGTGAGAATAGAAGGCAGATTTGAGGTGTAAGAGAGATCTTTCTACTGGATATTTTTTCTATTATAATGCCCGCCTTATGCCAAGTGTTTTTTATGTGGGGACAGTCCCAAAAGATATGTAAAAGTGTTCCATGGGTGGGACAACCCCTAAAGCAAAGTGGGGATAGTAAGGGATAAAATGTGTTAAGGGGTAAGATACCATCTATAAAGCAATTTAATGGCTGATTCTCTGATCGAGGTTGTTTTGGTACATTTATGGAGATTTGTGAACATAGTATCCCACTGATCAGGAGTAAATGAGGTATTTAGATCTGATTCCCATTGAAGCATGGGATGTGATTTCTCAGGCATTGACTCCACAAATTTAACCTAAAAAAAATCCCTACTGCTGTCAAAATATAATCCCTCTAAGAGGCGACGGGAGGGGGTGGCTAGGGGGGCTGGAGCCCTGAATGTGACCCCGAAAAGCCCCGAGTCTCACAAAGGCACCATACAATTTTTAGCCCCGAACGCTGCCGAGCAGGGACCAATCTGATCCGCCGAGTGCGACCGAGTCACCGAGTGACATAGCAGGTCCCGCCTTCTGGAGCCTGCAGAACATATGATGAACGTCCCACTGGTCCAATGCCGCGACCGCAGGATGTGTGACGTCCATCATATGCGCTGCCGGCTCCAGAAGGCGGAAATTACAATACCGCCACCGCCACGCTATGCCACATCACAACACTAAGATCCCCGCTTGGCGCTGAGGCGGGACTCATGAGAGATCAGGGCAGCGGAGGAGCGATCGGGCGAGTCCGAAATCTGCCAGTGACTGCACCGATGAAGAGGAGGGGATGAGGATGACCGGAGGAGCCCCTGCACTGGGGTGACTGTGTGTTGATTACCTGACCTGAGCTGTGCTGGTGCTGGGGGCGGATGGTGGCAGAGTGAAGAGCTCCGGATCTCAGTGTGTCTGATCATGGGCACCGGAGTGTGGAGCAGGAGGCAGAAGAGTCTTCTCCATACCGCCTTGTGCCTGCTGGCCGCGCAGGCGATGAAATCCAAGCAGTCTCCTTTCCTCCTCTGGCTGTCTGCTGTGACACATGCTGCACACCGCATACTACGGCTGAGGCTGAACTGAACTGCAGGGCACCTGGACACACAAAGTCTGTCTCCTGGTCAGGTAGGTGAGGTCAGTGTATGTATGTCAGGTAGGTGTATGTATGTCAGGTAGGTGAGGTCAGCGTATGTATGTCAGGTAGGTAGGTGAGGTCAGTGAATGTATGTCAGGTAGGCAGGTGAAGTCAGTGTATGTATGTCAGATAGGTGTATGTATGTCATGTAGGTGAGGTCAGTGTATGTAGGTCAGTGTATGTATGTCAGGTAGGTGTATGTATGTCAGGCAGGTCAGTGTATGTATGTCAGGTAGGTGTATGTAGGTCAGGTAGGTGAGGTCAATGTATGCATGTCAGGTAGGTCAGTGTGTCAGGTAGGTGAGATTAGTGGTCAAAATTGATGGGCACTGCTAAGCAACCAGCAAGTGAATTTACCCCCCGCCACACAACCCCATCGCCCATCCAAAAAACCCAGTGCTACGGCCACCCTGGACAATCCCCCCCCCCCCCCCCCCCGGTGCCAGGCTCGGACTTCGGGCTAAAGCCCCTGGTCTTTTTGCCACCTAGCAACGTTCCTGTCCCTCTTCCACCTCCCTTTAACCAATGCTTTAAGTATTTTTGTTAACTGGTAAAGCAAGTTATACTTTTTATCCTGGAGATCAACTTTAAGCAAGCATATTTGTATACCATGGTTTATAATAGATTTTTTTTTACCACAGCTACATGGGTAGAAAAATCTGCTCCACTAAAAAAAATTCTCCATAAATGCTTAATCGGTCGCATAGTTGATAAATAATTAAATCAGATTATTAATAATCTGTATCAAACTTTAACATTGCTATTTGCAGTATTGTGGATCATCATTCCGTTTTTTTTCTTATACTAACTAGCTTTATGCAAAGTATCTATAACATTTTTGGGGGTTTTTCATTATATTTACAGTGCCGTGTAAAAGTATTCATACCCTTTGAAATTTTCCACATTTTGTCATGTTACAACCAAAAACGTAAATGTATTTTATTGGGATTTTATGTGATAGACCAACACAAAGTGGCACATAATTGTGAGGTGGAAGGAAAATGATAAATGTTTTTTACATTTTTTTACAAATAAATATCTGAAAAGTGTGGCATGCTTTGTATTCAGCCCCCTTTACTCTGATACCCCTAGCTAAAATCCAGTAAATAGAGTCTACCTGTGTGTAATTTAATCTCAGCAATTGCAGTGAAAGGTGGTTCTACAAAGTATAGACTCATGGGGCCAGATTCACGTACAGCGGGCGCAACGTAACGTAATCGATTTACATTACACCGCCGCAAATTTTCTGTCTAAGTGCCCGATCCACAAAGCACTTACCTGGAAATTTGCGGCGGTGTATCGTAAATCCGTCCGGCGCAAGGCGGGCCAATTCAAATGGGGCGGGTACCATTTAAATTAGGCGCGCTCCCGTGCCGGACGTACTGCGCATGCCCCCGTCGCAAATTTCCCGACGTGCTTTGTGCAAAATTACGACGCGCCAACGTTTTGTGAATCGCGACGTCAAAAAAGAGTTACGCCGGGAAAATTAAAAAATTTAAAAATAATTCAAAAGCGATGCGGGAAAGACGGGCATACTTTAACATGGTGGAGTAATTTTACACTTTGTTAAAGGTGCCCTATCTTTGCGACGGAAAACTAACGACGGGAAAAAGCTTTGTGGATCGCCGTAACTCCTAATTTGCATACCCGACGCTGGTTTACGACGCAAACTCCCCCCAGCGGCGGCAGCGGTACTGCATCCTAAGATCCGACAGTGTAAATCTATTACACCTGTCGGATCTTATGGCTATCTATGCGTAACTGATTCTATGAATCAGTCGCATAGATAGAACAACAGATACGACGGCGTATCAGGAGATACGCCGTCGTATCTGCTTTGTGACTCTGGCCCATGGGGGCTGAATATTAAATGCACGGCACACTTTTATGATATTTATTTGTAAAAAAAAAATTAAAACCATTTATCATTTTCCTTCCACTTCACAATTATGCACCACTTTGTGTTGATCTATCACATAAAATACATTTATGTTTTTGGTTGTAACATGACAAAATGTTGAAAATTTCAAGGGGTGTGAATACTTTTTCAAGGCACTGTATTAGGATTGTTTTTATACACATTATGCCGCGTACACACGATAGGTTAAACCGATGAGAATGGTCTGATGGTCCGTTTTCATCGGTCAAAACCGATCGTGTGTGGGCGCCATCGGTTATTTAACCATCGGTTAAAAAAAAGCAAACTTGCTTTAAATTTAACCGATGGATTCCTAACCGATAGGTCAAAACCGATCGTTAGTAGGAACAACCATCGGTTGAAAATCCACGCATGCTCAGAATCAAGTCGACACATGCTTGGAAGCATTGAACTTCGTTTTTTTCAGCACGTCGTTGTGTTTTACTTCACCGCATTCTGACACGATCGTTTTTTTAACCGATGGTGTGTAGGCACGACGGACCATCAGTCAGCTTCATCGGTTAACCGATGAAAACGGTCCATCGGATGGACTGGTCGTGTGTACGCGGCATTACTGATCTATTGTCAAAATTGCACTCTACACTGTTTCTCCGGATTTCTGTTTTGTCTTTTTTGATCTCCTCATTACAATAATTGAACACTACACATACACACACACATACACACACACACACACACACACACACAAAAGCTTTCTGTCTTACATGTGTACCATGTTTGAGCTATTCATCACAGGTCCTATTATAAGGCCTCGTACACACGGCCGAGTTTCTCGGCAAAAACCAGCAAGAAGCTTGCTGGGTTTTTTTTTTTGCAGAGAAAACCGGTCCTGTGTACACTTTTCAACGAGGAAACCGCCGAGGAACTCGTCAGGCCAAAAAGAGAACATGTTCTCTATTTCCTTGACGGCAATGGGAAAATTTGGCTCGCCGAGATCCTCGGCAGCTTCACAAGGAACTTGACGAGCAAAACGATGTGTTTTGCCCGTGGAGTTTCTCGGCCGTGTGTACGCGGCCTAAGAGTTGGTGCCAGCCCAGAACCTGTCCCGAGGTCTATGTATATAATGCTTATGGATTCTCTAGTTATAGTAGGTGGACCTCAAGTGCTGCAATAATTTTAAACATCGGTTTGGTTGGCGTTTTGATAAATTGTAAGATATTAATGTGTTACCTAACCTTTGGTATTATACCACACAGACAGCAAATAGCTTAGTCATCAGTGCATAACGAATGCTCTACTAGGAATCAAGCTGTTTTAATTCACAAAGTTAAGAAGTACATTATTTAATAGTGTTTCATATTGAATGAAACTCATGAGGTTTGTAATATAGCCCTCTAACATGCCTTCCTGAAGTTTCCAGATTCTAGCCAATAATCAAGAAAATATGATTTTTGTACTAACCATAAAATCTTTATCTTGGGGTCAATTGAGGGACAAGCTATATTGCTGCCTTCAGTAGGCAGATACTGGCAAACCGAATTTTTTTTTGAAGGCCAGCCCACTATAACCCCACCATTTATTGTTATGCCTTAGAGTACAAACATATTATTTCCTTTATCTTCTATTGAGGGACACAGGAATGTAGTAAATCACTGAAGTGTGAGATGCCCAAAAGCAAGACAACTGAGGGGCGGGCAACAAAAACTAAGAGATCCATTGGTTGTGGAAATCTTACTTAAAGAATATCCAAAGGCACAAGGCAGTGAAAAGAAACAAGTACTAAGGGACAGTTCAAAAGAGAAGTATGCTAATGGAGCTCCCATTGACTCAGGGGGACTGAATACAAATGCACGCCACACTTTTCACATATTTATTTGTCAAAGAAAAAATGAAAACCATTTAGCATTTTCCTTTCACTCCACAATTACGTGCCACTTTGTGTGTTGGTCTGTCAAATCCCAATAAAATACATTAAAGTTTTTGGTTCTAACATGATAAAATGTGTACAATTTCAAGGGGTATGAATACTCTTTCAAGGCACTGTATATAAATAGGGGTCCCATCAAACTAGAAAGGGCAACTGCGGTCGTATACAGCCCTGAGCAAGCATGGGAGCATATCAAAAATGTCCTATACGGACTAAATCACAATGTGCATTAATAATCAATTGTACATCGATTAAATCATAGGTCACAGACCGTTGAGAGTAAGACTGCATACCAAGATAGATCTCCAGTAACTGGACAGTAGCCCTTTTAAGCCTTGTACACACGATAGGTTAACCAGAGGACAGCGGTCTGATGGACCGTTGTCATAGGTTAACCGATGAAGCTGACTGATGGTCCGTCACGCCTACACACCATAGGTTAAATAACCGATCGTGTCAAAACGCGGAGACGTAAAACACAACGACGTGCTGAAAAAAACGAAGTTCAATGCTTCCAAGCGTGCGTCGACTTGATTCTGAGCATGCGTGTATTTTTAACCGATGGTCGTGCCTACTAACGATCGGTTTTGACCTATCGGTTAGGAACCCATCGGTTAATTTTAAAGCAAGTTGGCTTTTTTTTAACCTATGTTTAAATAACCTATGGGGCCCACACACGATTGGTTTTGACCGATGAAAACTGTCCATCAGACCGTTGTCCTCTGTTTAACCTATCGTGTGTACGAGGCTTAAGATTAGCACCAATGACAGACAGGTGGTGAGAGAGATGGAACACGGCTGATTTAAGGTCTAATTGATAGATAGATAGTCGAGTCCATGTCATCCAAGGGGTTGGCAACAGAGATTGGCAATGTAGCATCTAAAATTAAATATGAAAAAAAAAGCAACGGTAGCCATATGTGTAATTTAACAGCCAAAACTGGAATGCAATGTTTGAAATAGTCACTAGATGGCACCTAGGCGCCAAGAAGCCATATACATATGTGAACGCTTGCCCCTTGCAACAGGTGAAATATGATATTCAAAGCTGAACAGCCTACTTCATCCTGACCAAAGGTCCTAAATAAGTACATATAAAAGTACTCTAATAGTAAAGGGCTCAAAGGAACAACACCAAAACGATATCAAAGCACTTGTGTGCTAAAAAAGCACACATGAGCAAACCAATAAATATTCACTTATTGCAATTTTTCCCCACAAATACGTATCGGCCTAAACTGAGGAAGACTTTAGCAGAAGTTGCCCAAAGGGTCACGCTAAAGAGCAGAAAAAACACGTAGTTTCTATTTGTTAGCTGACAAAGTTTTGCTGTTTGTATGCAGAATAAGTTCACGGCCAAAGCCCTTCGCACAAAATTCCATGGCTGAATATTGTGTTACTAGAAAATTGTTTAAATTCATGTTTTGCATGTTTTAAAGTATATTTTTCTAAGATAAAATGACCACACTAATTTATTTTACTGTATTATAGTATTGTTAACAGCAGTGAATTGTGCAAAAGTGAAATGGGGAGCCTGGCTTCAAGTATTGTCCACATTTGGCAAAGTCTTAGCTTTGGTTATCATCATCATCACAGGAATTGTACGACTGTGCCAAGGTAAGTGTGATCATTTACACTGCATTACAAACTGAAAACTAATGCCGGCGTACACACGATCGGAAACTCCGACAAGAAAACTGTGGATTTTTTTCAGACGGAATTTTGGCTCAAACTTGTGTAGCATACACACGGTCACACAAAATTCCAACCATCAAGAACGCGGTGATGTACAACACTACAACGAGCCGAAAAAAAAGTTCAATGATTCCGAGCATGCGTCTAATTGATTCCGAGCTTGCGTGTTTTTTTTGCGCGTCGAAATTGCATACAGACGATCAGAATTTCTGACAAGAACTTTTTCCATCTGAAAATTTGAGAACCAGCTCTCAAATTTTTGCTGTCGGAAATTCCGACAGAAAAAGTCCGATGGGCCTACACACGGTCGGAATTTCCGACCAAAAGCTCACATCGAACTTTTTTTGTCGGAACTTCCGACCGTGTGTACGTGGCATTAGACATTCAAAATATTTGTTGAATGCTAAAAAGTGAATTAGTTATTGGCACGAAGAATGTTTTTAATTTCAGCATGATCACATCACAAGCAAGTGCAACTGCGTGACTCTAAAACGTTGCACTTTCTCGCTTGTGATGTGATCATGCTGAAATTAAAACCGTTTGGATTGAAGATCCAAGGTGTGTTGACAAATATATTCTTTGTGTCTATGGATGCAGGCATCCCAGCTCGGGTGCATACCCACACGTGTGCACCCATAGCAAGTAGCTACTTTTTACCTTTTGGGATAAAGATTTTACATACTGTGTATATATATATATATATATATATATATATATATATATATATATATATATATACTGCATATACTCAAGTATAAGCAGTTTTTCAGCTCTTTTTTTAGGGCTGAAAATACCCCCCTCGGCTTATACTCGAGTCAGTGTACCTCAAGGGCTGGGAGCGTCCATTGTTTAAAAGTTGCGGCTTTCCCCTGCTCCCTTCCATGATAGGCATTTCCATGCAGACAGTGTGTTCAGTGTTCTGCCTATCACGGATGTCCTCTCATCCTCGGACTCGGTTTCCCAGCAGACACTGTGTTCAGTGTTCCGCCAATCACAGACTTATTTTCATCCTCGGACAAGAGAACGTCCATGATAGGCAGAACACTGAACACAGTGTCTGCTGGGAAACCGAGTCCGAGGATGAGAAGACATCCGTGATTGGCTGCTGGGAAACGCCTATCATGGAATGGGACCAGGAGGAGACCGTGATATTTAAACAATGAATGAACGCCCACACCCTGTAAAAATTTCAGGTACACTGACTCGGGCACAGGGAGGCGACAATGGGCACAGTGAGGTGGCAATGGGCACAGTGAGGTGGCAATGGGCACAGTGAGGTGGCACTTTTCCGCTTACAGTGGCTGCTGCATTCTCACCCTAGCCTTACACTCGAGTCAATACGTTTTCCCAGTTTTTTGGGGTAAAATTAGGTACCTCAGCTTATACTCGGGTCGGCTATACTCGAGTATATACGGTATATATATATATATATATATATATATATATATATATATATATATACACACACACAGTATCTCACAAAAGTGAGTACACCCCTCACATTTTTGTAAATATTTTATTATATCTTTTCATGTCAAAACACTGAAGAAATTGCACTTTGCTACAATGTAAAGTAGAGAGTGTACAGCTTGTATAACTCAACACACAGCCATTAATGTCTGAGCTGCAGCACGGTGGCCAAGACCATACAGCAGTTTAACAGGACAGGTTCCCCTCAGAACAGGCCTCACCATAGTAGACCAAAGCAGTTGAGTGCACGTGTTCGGCGTCCTATCCAGAGGTTGTCTTTGGGAAGTAGAGGTATGAGTGCTGCCAGCATTGCTGCAGAGGTTAAAGGGGTGGGGGGGGTCACCCTGTCAGTGCTCAGACCTTACGCCTCACACTGCATCAAATTGGTCTGTATGGCTGTTGTCCCAGAAGGAAGCCTCTTCTAAAGATGATGCACAAGAAATCCCGCAAACAGTTTGCTGGAGACAAGCAGACTAACGACATGGATTACTGGAACCATGTCCTGTGGTCTGATGAGACCAAGATAAACGTATTGGTTCAGATGGTGTTAAGCGTGTGTGGCGGCAACCAGGTGAGGAGTACAAAGACAAGTGTGTCTTGTCTATAGTCATGCATGGTGGTCGGAGTGTCATGATCTGGGGCTGCATGAGTGCTGCCGGCACTGGGGAGGAAACCATTGAGGAAGCCATGAATTCCAACATGTACTATGACATACTGAAGCAGAGCATGATCCCCTCTATTCGGAGACTGAGCCGCAGGGCAGTATTCCAACATGACAACGACCCAAAGCACACCTCCAAAATGACCACTGTTTTTCTAACGAAGATGAGGGTAAGGTAATGGACCGGCCAAGCATGTCTCCAGACCTAAACCGTATTGAGCACCTGTGGGGCATCCTCAAACGGAAGGTGGAGGAGCACAAGGTCTCTAACATCCAACAGCTTCGTAATGTCATCATGGAGGAGTGGAAGAGACTCCAGTGGCAACCTGTGAAGCTCTGGTGAACTCCATGCCCAAGAGGGTTAAGGCAGTGCTGGAAAATAATGGTGGCCATGCAAAATATTGACATTTTGGGCCCAATTTGCACATTTTCATTTAGTGGTGTACTTACTTTTGTTGCCAGCGGTTTAGACATTAATGACTGTGTGTTGAGTTATTTCGAGGGGACGGCAAATTCACACTGTTATACAATCTGTACACTCAGTGTTGTCACATAAAAAGATATAATAAAATATTTTTAAAAATGTGCGGGGTGTACTCACTTTCGTGAGATCCTGTAAATAAATAAAATCTGATACGTGTAAGCACTTCCTTTGAAAAACAACAGACTTACTGACCAGATCATCAGGTGAAAATAGAAGAAAGCAAGCCTAGAAAAGATTAGTAAGTTGTAGTAAGCTGTAGTATAAGAAATATTTTCTTTTAACCACTTAACGACCGCCGCATGTACATATACGTCCACAGAATGGCACGTACAGGCAGATGGGCGTACCCGTACGTCACTGCCTAGACGTGGGTCGGGGGTCCGATCAGGACCCCCCGGTACATGCAGCGGTCGGTAATCGTCTAGGAGCGATCCGGGATGAGGGGGCGGCTATTCGTTTTTAGCCACCCCCCCGCGCGATCGCTCCCCGGAGCTGAAGAACGGGGAGAGCTGTGTGTAAACCCGGCTTCCCCGTGCTTCACTGTGGCGGCTGCATCGAATGTGTCATCCCTTTTATAGGGAGACACAATCGATGACGTCAGACCTACAGCCACACCCCCCTACAGTTGTAAACACACACTAGGTGAAACATAACTCCTTCAGCGCCCCCATTGTGGTTAACTCCCAAACTGGAACTGTCATTTTCACAATAAACAATCCAAATTAAATGCATTTTTTGCTGTGAAAATGACAATGGTCCCAAAAATGTGTCAAAATTGTCCGAAGTGTCCGCCATAATGTCGCAGTCACGAAAAAAATCGCTGATCGCCGCCATTAGTAGTAAAAAAAAAAAAAATTAATAAAAATGCAATAAAACTATCCCCTATTTTGTAAGCGCTATAAATTTTGCGCAAACCAACCGATAAACGCTTATTGAGATTTTTTTTACCAAAAATATGTAGAAGAATACGTATCGGCCTAAACTGAGGAAAACAAATGTTTTTATATATTTTTGGGGGATATTTATTATAGAAAAAAGTTAAAAATATTGCACTTTTTTCAAAACTGTCGCTCTATTTTTGTTTATAGCGCAAAAAATAAAAACCGCAGAGGTAATCAAATACCACCAAAAGAAATCTCTATTTGTGGGAAAAAAAGGACGTCAATTTTGTTTGGGAGCCACGTCGCACGACCGCGCAATTGTCTGTTAAAGCGACGCATTGCCCAATCGCAAAACCTGGCCTGGTCTTTTAGCTGCATTTTGGTCCGGGGCTTATGTGGTTTAGTTTAATGTCACTTTAACCCCAAAACCTGACAATGAGCATTTAAAATATTTATTTAGGAAACAAAATAAATGTGGTATAGCTTCCTATTACAGGCCTGTTTCCTTTCCTATAAACTTTAGTCACACATTTTATTAATATATGTCGACTATTTTCCATTAATAAATACAATGGCTGTATTGACCATGTGATCTCATTGTAGGTAGCACATATTATTTGGAAAACTCATTTGAAGGATCAGTGACAAATCTAGGCTCATTAACTATGGCTTTCTATGCGGCGCTGTATTCATTTTCCGGCTGGGACTGTATTAATTATGTAACAGAAGAAATGAAGAACGTTAAGAGGTATTGTTCCTGAATCTGTTATGCAAATGCCTTTACAATGTATATTTCCTTCAATACTGATATTTCAGTATTGTCTAATTTCAGGTATACTTGATTCATATACATAGCTAGATTCAGGTAGAGTTAGGTCGGCGTATCAGTAGATACGCCGACCTAACTCGGAATCTGCGCCAACCTAAGTTTAAGTGTATTCTCAAACAGAGATACACTTAAACCTATCTAAGATACGACGGCTTGCGCCGTCCTATCTTAGGGTGCAATATTTAGGCTGGCCGCTAGGTGGCGCTTCCATTGCGGTCGGCATAGAATATGTAAATCACTAGATACGCCTATTCACGAACGTACGCACGGCCGACGCAGTACAGATACGCCATTTCCGTAAGAGATAGGTTGCCTAAAGTTAAAGATGCCCCCTAGGTGGCGTAGCCAATGTTAAAGTATGGCCGCCGTTCTCGCTTCGAAATTCGTAAAATTTTACGTTGTTTTACGTAAGTCGTCCGTGAATAGGGATTTACGTCATTTACGTCCACGTCGAAATCAATAGGACCGTGCGGCGTACTTAGCCGCAATGCACACTGGGAAATGTAGGTGGACGGCGCATGCGCCGTTCCAAAAAAACGTCAATCACGTCAGGTCAAAGCATAAAACACGCCCCCTCAGCCTATTTTGAATTAGGCGCGCTTGCGCCCGTCGCATTTACGCTACGCCGCCGTAAGTTAGGAGGCAAGTACTTTGAGAATACAGTACTTGCCTCTCTGACTTAAGGCGGCGTAGCGTAAATACGATACGCTACAGCGCCTTAAAGTTGCGCGGGGGTACGTGAATCTAGCTAATAGTATCTCTGAAGACTCAACTAGTGAGCCGTTTGCAACTGTCATTGAGCAGACCCACAGGCTTCAAACCTTCCATGTTACTAGTTCAGAACAAGTATGAGATCAGGACATCTGTGTTATTCTTGGTCAGTGATTGCAAGTACTAAAGACAGCGAGTTAGCGTGACAGGCAACTAGCAGGTGCCCCCTATTTTACATGCTGAAATTTGTGAGAAGGTTAAAACTTGCCCAGGGCTTCCATTCGGTTCGCTGTGGTAATCTTTTAGGAAGTGGGAGTGGATATACATACAGAGGGTGGTGTTAGACTAGCAGGTTTATATAGACTTAAAGCGGAGTTTCACCTAAAAATGGAACTTCCGCTTAACCCACTCCTCGCCCCCTTACATGCCATATTTTTTTTTTGGGGGGGGGGGAGTGGGGGCTTCAGGAGAAGGGGACTTCCTGTCCCACTTCCTCCTTCCGCCGAGGGTCTGGAAAGGCGATTAGCTTAATCGCCTTCTTGCAGCCCCTCCCTGTAGGCGAGCGCCTGTCCAATCGGACGGCGCCACGCCGCTCGCGCATGCGCAGTGCCGCTCACGCATGCGCAGTGGGTGCCCGGCCGTGAAGCCGAAAGCTGTCACTGCCAGGTGCCCACACTAGGAATGAAGACTGGAGCCGTGGAGCAGGTAAGTGTCTGTTTATTAAAAGCCAGCAGCTACACTTTTTGTAGCTGCTGACTTTTAATAAACTTAAAAAAAGGCTGGAACTCCCCTTTAAAGTGTTACTAAACCCACAAAAGTAAAATCAGTCTGTATATGCAGTAAAGCACGCTTGTTATACTCACTGTGGAACCTAAGGGGGCTAATCCTGCACATTGTGTAAAAAGGCTGCTTGATTCTGTATGCACACACCCCCCCCCTCTTCCTCCACTGGCTCCAAAACATGTCCACATAAGCCTTTGGAGTCAGGCTGCACATGCTCAGTTTGGTGTGTATTGCTAGAGAGTTTTTTTTTTTTTGGGAGGGTGCATGTGATCAGCACAAAGCCAAACAGCACTGTCCAGACAGAGGGTCAATAACCCTGCAACCTCATAGGAAAGCTCAGTGTAGTATAAAAACTCCTCCTAAAACCTTCACCAGGAACTGGTAGAATTCACTAGACTGCTATATACTGCTGATGAGAAAAGGTATTTAGCAGTTTCAATTTACTAAAATAATTGCATTTCCATGTTCTGTGTACTATGGGAAACCAGATATAGTGAATTCCGGGTCCTGGGTTTAGTAACACTTTAACTCCCACTTTAACCTCTTCCCGACCAGTTGTACTGCGGCAGCTTGGCTCCCCTGGGCAAAACGACGTTACCTTAAGTCGGTCCGCCTTTTGACCACTAGGGGGCGTGATCGCCGGGCACCCACGATCGCTTGCGACAAAGCGAGAACCGGGATCTGTGTGTGTAAACACACAGATTCTGGTTCTTTCAGGGGAGAGGAGACCGATCATGTGTTCATACTAAGTATGAACACCAATCTCTCTCTCCTCCTTGTCAGTTCCATCCCCCCCAAAGTTAGAACACACCTAGGGAACACAGTTAACCACTTGATCGCCCCATAGTGTTAACCCCTTCCCTGCCAGTGACATTTCTACAGTATCGCCCCATAGTGTTAACCCCTTCCCTGCCAGTGACATTTCTACAATAATCAGTGCATTTTTATAGCACTGATCGCTGTATAATTGTCACTGGTCACAAAAATGTGTCAAAGTGTCCGATCTGTCCACCGCAATATGGCAAAAAATTTATTGGGATATTTATTATAGCAAAAAGTAAAAGATATTGTGTATTTTTTTCAAAATGTATGCTCTTCTTTGGTCGCACGATTTGTCAGTTAAAGCGACGCAGTGCCGTATTGCAAAAAATGGCCTGGTCATTGAGCAGCCAAATCTTCAGGGGCTGAAGTGGTTAAAGTCAAACTCTAGCTATTTCTTTATAAGCAATTACAGCAACTGTTTTGTTCCAATTGGACTAAAAGGTTTTACATAAATGGATAAAAGCTGGCCATTATAAACACCCCTATCAGTGTTAAATGGTTTGTCTCAACCTTCTGACTGCTACATCTGCAGGACAGCTTGGTCTGTCAAAAAACAACAGACTTAACAGAGTTAAATGTTTGCTTTTGGATTTAACACCACCTTAAGCACATCACAAATTTGTGTTTACTCATATACGCATTACATTTAACATATTTAAGCCAGGTAAAATAATGAGTTGTACCACAAGATGGCGCCCATTACTAGTTTTTGTTATTTGCTATGTGACCAAATGTAGATTATACAATAGAAGCAATCTGAATTCAGCCTTTATAGTATATTATAGCCTCCTAATCCTTGCAAAGCAGATTGCTTACAAAGAAAAGGGGGGCAGCGCTTTTTGCTAACCAAGGTACCCCACTGTGTATTACTTTTTAACACTCTTTTTAAAACTCTAGGATTAGTACATAGGGGTTACTTTACTAAAACTGAGTGCAAAATCTGGTGCAGCTACGCATGGAAGCCAATCAGCTTCTAACTTCAGCTTGTTCAATTAAGCTTTGACAAAATAAACCTGGAAGCTGATTGGCTTCTATGCAGCGCTGCACCAGATTTTGCACTCTCCAGTTGTAATAAATCAACCCCATATAGTCTAAATAAAAGAAGCATGCGCATTCTTAAGCCTCGTACGGGATTCCCGCCGGTATAAAGTCCACCGGGAATCCTGAGGGGAAAACCGAGAACCTGCTCAGTAAGTTTTAACCCCTACACATGAGAGGTTTTCCCGACAGGAAACCTGCGAAGGAGCTTTGGTCGGGAATCCCGGCCGTGTGTATGCTCCATCGCAGTTTTTCACATAGGAAAACTGCCGGGAAAAAGACCGCCGGGAATACCGGCGAGAAAAAAGAGAACTGGTTCTCTTTTTTTCCGGCAGTTTTCCTGTCTGGAAAACTGCGATGGAGCATACACACGTCTGGTTTTCCCGGCCAAAAGCTCTCATGGCAGTTTTCCCTGCGGGAAAACTGTTCGTGTGTATAAGGCTTTACTTGAATTGTGACGTGCTTTGTGTGTTTCCTCCAAACTTTACCTCTGTGCAGGAGTTTCCTGTAATAAAGATCAGTTGTTTCTGCTCTCTCTCCTTCTGTAGAGTGACTGGTCTTGTATCCACCCCTTCCTGTAATTATATGCTGGTGTTCTGTCAGATTAGGTGACCCGTCAGATTTTTATAACGGCCATCTTGGTACACCCCGCACTCAGCCACAGTAAGCCTACAGTCAGAAGGCAGCAAGTGGACATCTTTTTTACACCTACCGGAGTCTAAAATTTCACAGTTATTTTTACCCGAAAATTTGCTTATAGAGGGAAATACAGTATTTTGAAATCCATCTGACTGTTTTGATGTTGAATTTTATTTTTACATACTAGCAGACTTCTTTGGCTTGAAAATGCCATACACGAGTAGACATTCTTTACTTGTCTTTTAGGCGCAGAACAATAGCACATAATTTGCACTAAGCCATCAATACCACATCATTTGCAGCCATCTTCTTCTCCTTGGGAGCTCCACAGTTGGGACCACTTCCCCTGTGTACACTAAGGCCCAGATTCACGTACAGCGGCATATCTTTGAGCGGGCGTAACGTATCCTATTTAAATAGGCCGGCGTAAGCTCGCCTAATTCAAATGTGGAAGATGTGGGCGTGTGTTATGTAAATGTTATGTGACCCCACGTAAATGATTCTTTTTACGAACGGCGCATGTGCCGTCTGTGGACATATCCCAGTGTGCATTGCTCCAAAGTACACCGCAAGGACGTATTGGTTTCAACGTGAACGTAAATTACGTCCAGCCCCATTCACGGACGACTTACCCAAACGACGTCAAATATTCAAAATTCGACGCGGGAACGACGTCCATACTTAAAGGAGTTCTCCAAGCTAAAACTTTTAACCCCCGCTGTGCCCGGGCTGTAAAACTATACAAAATAAACTTTCACTTACCTGCCTACGATCCCCCGTTGTTCCGATATCGCCGTCCCGTTCTCCGGTCCCGGTCTGTTCCACTTCCTGCGGGTCGGTGACTCACAGTGCGCTCAGCCTATCAGCGGCCGCAGCAATGTCCCGTCGCGGCCGCTGATAGGCTGAGCGCACTGTGAGTCACCGACCCGCAGGAAGTGGAAGAGACCGGGACCGGAGAACGGGACGGCGATATCGGAACAACGGGGGATCGTAGGCAGGTAAGTGAAAGTTTATTTTGTATAGTTTTACAGCCCGGGCACAGCGGGGGTTAAAAGTTTTAGCTTATAGAACTCCTTTAACATTGGTACACCTCATATAGCAGGGGTAACTTTACGCCGGGAAAAGCCTAACGTAAACGGCGTATCTGTACTGCGTAGGCCGGGCGTACGTTCGTTAATTCACGTATATAGCTGATTTACATATGTCTAGGCGTAAATCAGCGTACACGCCCCTAGCGGCCAGCGTAAATATGCAGTTAAGATACGACGGCGTAAGAGACTTACGCCGGTCGGATCTAATACAAATCTATGCATAACTGATTCTAAGAATCAGGCGCATAGATACAACGGCTCGGACAGATCTGGATCTGGACATATGCCGGCGTAACTCGTTTGAGAATCCGGGCCTAAGTCCACTACATTCAGCTTCCTTCACAAAGTAGGATCAAGGTGCACTCATTCGTTTACCAGTCTCTCCCAATGCCTTTTGCATAGCTCTGCCCAGCCAGGTAAGTTCTCAGATGAGTGAAAAGAAGGGGGCGCTAGCAAATAAACCATCTATGCAGGGATGGACTGGCCATTGGGACTACAGGGAGTTTCCCGGTGGGCCGATGGCTCAGTGGGCCGGCTTCAGTGACAGCGGACCGCCGCTCCTCTGTCTCTCCCTCCCCGCAGCGCTCACCTGGGGGGACAAAGAAGCAGGGGGAGGACAGAGGAGCATGGGGGAGGGGACAGACAGCTGACTCAATAGCTATGGCCTGGGAGTTTCTCACATCTGTCTAATCTTGTCCCATAAGGGGGGGCACCAAACTGATTCTTTGCCCTGGGTGAAATAATGTCTAGCTTCCCCACTGGTACTGCCTATAAGAGTACCAGTCGTTCTACTCTAATAAAGTAGAACGGCTAGTGGCTAGTGAAGGGGGAGAGGGGGCTTGGGTGGCCGGTGGGTGCGGAAGTTGTCCGGCCACCATGGGAGAGACCTGTCAAAGTGGGCCAGTCTGGATGAAGTCCAGGGCCAAATTTTTGTCCCAGTCCAGCCCTGCATCTATGTGTAAACAAATAGATAATAATGTCAATAACAGTGATTTGTTTAAGTGATGGGTGAATACAAATGTACATACTAAAATTGCCACAACAATATATTATGTCCATTAGAGTGCAAACCCCCATTTGGGAGATAACTAAAAAAATGTATAATTAATGTGCAGAAAAAAGTCCATAAATTGAGGTAGATGAATAATAAATGCTTGAAAGATGATTCCACTTAATTAATAAAAGGTTTCCACCTCCACCAGAAAAGGATAAATCACCACATAAGTGCTCATGGATGGCACCTTACCGCAAGCTGTTGACCACCTTAATGAAAAAGAGGTCAAATAAGGCATAAGGTAAACCAAAGGTTCCAGGCTAGATTCTTGCTGTCTTGATACCGCCACACTCCACACCACATGAAGTAATCAAAAAAAGAAGAAGATCGCCATAGAATAATACCATTTATTTAAAAATTGATTAAGAACAAGCAACGCCAAATGGCCTCTTACTTGAATAGTGCCTTTCCCCGGCACTGAGGTTGAATGGCGTTGAATGCAGATTGAGAGAGGCGGTCCCACGCTTGCAATGGAAGCTTGCAAAACAGCGTGCAGCGTGCGTTCCAGCTCTCAAGGAAGGAGAGCCAGCGTGACTGGAAGTACGTAGATTGTGCGTGACCAGTGCGCCTCGACGTACGTTTCGTGATTGCCACGTCATCACGAAGTGTCACTAGCCATGCACTGAGCCCATAATATAGGCCCATCAATCAAATTAAGTGGGAGGGATCGAGAGATACGGCAACCTCAGTCCCGGTTCAAGCAACCGCACAGAGAATTACAAACATGTTAGCTGAAAGATACCAATAAACAAACGATATACAAAATATACAAAAAATATAAACGAAACAAGGGGAAATTGGTTACGTACTAGCCTGTATATACAGATTGGACTATTAAAAGACAAAATGTATTTGGCTGAAAAATAAATACATTTCTAAAAGCACAATTCATATGCCATACCTTTCTAAAGGCACAATGACGTCACAAATTAACATATTAAAGGAATTTTTAAAATTATAAAATGTATTCTATATTGAATATGGTTAAATACTCAAAGAATTAATGTTGGTAATACAAATTAATACATTTAAATAAACTAGCATAACAGTAAAAATCAACAGTAAAAATCAACAATCTGAAAATGTATTCATTAGTTAAGAAGCAGTTCAGGTCTAACTCAATGTTTAAACCCAGCGGTCGCATCGTGCACAATCGATGCAGCCACTGGGTCTCATTCTGGGAGACCATCTTTTTAAATCTGTACCTCGCCAATGGCTAATGACCCTATCAATACCATAGAAGACCAGCTAACGTGGATCTTTATTGTGGCACTCCTTAAAATGCTTGGACACGCTATGGTTAGGGAAGCCCTTGATGATATTGGCCACATGTTCATTTATTCTTACTTTTTTGATTCCCTTGTGGTCTGACCCACATATTGCAATTTACAGGGGCACTCCAAAACATAGGTCACATGTTTGGAGTGGCAAGTAAGGAGTGGCTCTATAGTGAATTCTTCATTGGTCACATTAGATTTAAAGCCAATTCTTTTTTTCCCCTGCCTGTTAGTAAGTTTGCATGCTCTACAGCGAGTGCAATAGTGAAAGCCAGAGCCATCTAAGAAAGTCAATGGTTTCTCAGGGGGGTCTGATACATTGGCTGCAATCTTATTGCGCAATCCCGGAGCCCTCCTGTATATGAATGAAGGTTTGGATGGTAAAATTTTGGCCAAATCCGTATCTTTTAACAGAATAGGCCAAAATTTCTTAAAGATTTTTTCTACACCTCTATATTGTTTATGAAATGCCGAGAGGAAGGCCACTTCATCATGGCGTGTCAGCCGCCTCTTAGACTCTAATAGTGATTTTCTATCCATATCAAGGACTTCCTTTTTTGTATTTGATAAAACAGATGGTAAATACCCCTTTTCCACAAATCTTGCAGTCAACAGGTTAGCTTGATCTTCAAAGTCTGTAATTTGATCACAATTGCGCCGAAGGTGCATAAATTGTCCCTTAGGTATCGCCTCTAACCATTTAGGGTGATGACAACTAGTTGTAGGCACGAAACCGTTACGGTCCGTGGATTTAAAAAATGTCTTTGTGATCACCTGGTTATCTTGTTTCATCAATGTTAAATCTAGATAGTTAATGGAGGTCAAACTGAATTCCGCAGTAATTCGAAGGCCATACTGATTAATATTCATTTTGCTAGGAGGTTTTCTGATGTTGTCTGAGAACCCTCCCACAACATTATAATGTCATTGATATATCTTTTATAAAAACCAAAGACTTATCGTTTTCTCTGAATATCGTTTCTCCCTCCCATTTATTGAGAACCAAATTGGCTACGCTGGGGGCATAGCGAGCCCCCATAGCAACCCCCTTTATTTGTTTGTAATATTTACCCTGTGCCCAAAAATAATTATCACCCATGGCTTGTCTTAACCCTTCCATCAAAAATTGAATCTGGGCTAGTGGCAATGTGAAATTTTCCATCAGTACCTCAGTCACTGCCAAAATCGCATCACTCTGCCTGATATTAGTATATAGCGACTCTACGTCCACTGTTGCAAGCCATGTCTCTTCTGTGACTCTTATGGAGGATATCAGTTTTATAAGCTCCCTGCTATCTTTCAGGTAGGAGCTCCCTTGTATAACCAGGGGTTGCAAGAATATATCGAGATATTCCCCAACTCGAGAGTACAGAGAGCCGATCCCACTAATTATGGGTCGGCCAGGGGGGTTGGTCCTATTTTTGTGAATTTTTGGCAAGATATAAAGTACCGGAGTGCGCGGTACCTTGGGTATCAAATAAAGTGCCTCTTTTTTGGTCAATATTGAGCGTGTAGCCCCAAGCGGACATTTCTGCCTTGAGTTTGACGAGTGGATCGCCTGGTAGAGGATGGTAGGTTTCTACATCACCCAATAACCGTTGGATTTCGCCATAGTAATTGTCTTTGGTGAGTAGCACCACTCCTCCACCCTTGTCCGCCGGACGAACCACTATATTTTTGTTTGTCTCCAACCTTTTAATGCCCTCCCTAATGAGACTTTTAGTATTATTATGGCCTTTAACCTCCAATTCCTTTAATTCTTCTTGCACCATATTTTTAAAAACTTCAACATGGTGATGTGTGCCTTTCTTAGGATTGAATGTTGAGTTATTTTTCAAACTAGTGTGTTGATATTCAGTAATCTCTAGTTGAGGTGTAGTACTGGTTTGTTGGGGAAAATGTTTCTTGATGTTGAGTTTCCTCATGTACTTCTCAACATCAACAAATATATCAAATTTATTTATATTTTTTGCCGGGGCAAATTTCATGCCTTTTGATAGGACCATTAGTTCAGCCTCTGAAAGTTCTATTCCTGCCAGGTTGAAAATCCCATCCATTAGCTGTCCCGTGGTCTTTTTCTTCCCGGTTCCCCCCCTTCTGCCTCTTTTCCTGATTTTTCTATTGGAGGCTGGGTGGTAGGAGGAATCTTTTATGGTTCCTTCCATCCCCTCCATTCCCCCCCCCCAGCTGTTGGTTATATTGGTATTGATTAGGTCTCCCTCTAAAATTACCCCGAAATTGGCCTCACGGAGGTCTGGGGGCATATTGGGGAGGACCATGATTATAATGTTGGTAATTGTAGTCCATTGGTCTGTTATCCAATGGAGCAAACCTGTTGTAAGTGGGAGCCATATAAGAAGCCCTATAATATTCATTTGGTGGTAGATAATTGCCTTCATAAGAAGGTGGGGGAACCCCTACCTACCGGATGTTGGGGCCCTTTGGACTGAGATGGAGTTTTGACTTTTTTGGGGGTTTGTAATTTAAGTTTAGCTTTGTTGGTTGCTTGACTGACCACTTTTGGTACTTCAATTTCTCTCTCCACCAAAGACTCATTTGACACACCTGGGTCAAATTGAAGTTGCCATTTATAGACTTTAGAATCTTCATAATCCTTAGTATCCCTTTGGTACTTCTTGAGTTTCTTTTGTTTCATATCACCATCATATTTAGACAGGTGGGTCTGGAGTTTGAGCTTTCTCCAAATAATCTTTAGTTCCCATATGGGGACCCAATTGTTCTTTAAGATCTGCTATGCTAGATTCAACGAAAAGATTTTTGGCTTTCCGCCTCCTAATCATAAGCTGCATGAGGTTCTGCTCGCATACGTTAAAAAATTGAAACCACTCGTCTAATAGAGTAATGTCCTCAATACCATCATACCATCATACCCACCTAAGCCTCCTGGGCGTAAGGTTTTTGGAGATGTAAACCTCAAAAGATGCAATGTCCCACCATAGACTAATCTGTTTCTCCATATTGTGTTGGAGTTGCTGGAACCCTCTCTCTACATCGAGATTGGGGCTAGGCAATTGTTGGAATATATCTTCAATCTTAGTCTGACGACTATGCATAAAATTGAAAACATCCATGGCTGCGTAGATGAAACTAGATAGATAGTTGAAGTATGGGGGGTAGAATCTCGCGCCAAAAAATATAAATAATTAAATAAAGTGAAATGCTGAGCTGCTCCCCAAAAATTACAGTGAAATGTAACCATGCGAATGAGTGAAAAGAAGGGGGCGCTAGCAAATAAACCATCTATGTGTAAACAAATAGATAATAATGTCAATAACGGTGATTCGTTTAAGTGATGGGTGAATACAAATGTACATACTAAAATTGCCACAACAATATATTATGTCCATTAGAGTGCAAACCCCCATTTGGGAGATAACTAAAAAAAATTATAATTAATGTGCAGAAAAAAGTCCATAAATTGAGGTAGATGAATAATAAATGCTTGAAAGATGATTCCACTTAATTAATAAAAGGTTTCCACCTCCACCAGAAAAGGATAAATCACCACATAAGTGCTCATGGATGGCACCTTACCGCAAGCTGTTGACCACCTTGATTAAAAAGAGGTCAAATAAGGCATAAGGTAAACCAAAGGTTCAAGGCTAGATTCTTGCTGTCTTGATACCGCCACACTCCACACCACATGAAGTAATCAAAAAAAGAAGAAGATCGCCATAGAATAATACCATTTATTTAAAAAATGATTAAGAACAAGCAATGCCAAATGGCCTCTTACTTGAATAGTGCCTTTCCCCGGCACTGAGGTTGAATGGCATTGAATGCAGATGGAGAGAGGCGGTCCCACGCTTGCAATGGAAGCCTGCAGAGCAGCGTGCGTTCCAGCTCTCAAGGAAGGAGAGCCAGCGTGACTGGAAGTACGTAGATTGTGCGTGACCAGTGCGCCTCGACGTACGTTTCGTGATTGCCACGTCGTCAGGAAGCGTCACTAGCCACGCACTGAGCCCATAATATAGGCCCATCAATCAAATTAAGTGGGAGGGATCGAGAGATACGGCAACCTCAGTCCCGGTTCAAGCAACCGCACAGAGAATTATTAGCTGAAAGATACCAATAAACAAACGATATACAAAATATACAAAAAATATAAACGAAACAAGGAGAAATTGGTTACGTACTAGCCTGTATATACAGATTGGACTATTAAAAGACAAAATGTATTTGGCTGAAAAATAAATTAATTTCTACCATGTTTGTAATTCTCTGTGCGGTTGCTTTAACCAGGACTGAGGTTGCCGTATCTCTCGATCCCTCCCACTTAATTTGCAAAATTCGTTTTTTTTATCTTCTATATTTTTTTATTTATATAGCAAAAAAATAGAAACCTAGTGGTGATTAAATATCACCAAAAGAAAACTCTATCTGTCTCAAAAAATGATAAAAATTTAATTTGGGTACAGTGTTGCATTGTGTGCTAGTGTTGAAATTTGAAAATTGGCCTGGGCAGGAAAGGGGTAAAAGTGTTCATTATTGAGGTGTTAAGATCAAACATAAATTTCAGCATTAAATAAGCGCTTGTAGGCATGTGTAAATGTCTAACACACTTTAACAGCATGACCTGCCACTGGTATAAACTGTTATACTGTTTTTTCCCCAGAAATTTGCCATTATCAATGGTGATCTCTATGCCACTGGTTACAGTAATCTATGTCATGACAAACATTGCATACTACACAGAATTAGACATGGACACCATTATGGGCAGCAGTGCGGTGGCTGTGGTAAGACTTTACTTTTTCCATCTTCTTTACTAGCTTCTTGCAGGTCATATTGTATGCATTTTTGGGCTTCAGAAGTGAAGCTAACAAGGAAATCAAGATTACTAATGCTGTTGTCTAACATATGCAATGCCAATGTTGGCGGGAATGGGGGTGGTCAGCTGGAAGTACACAAGGGGCAGTATTGGGGAAACTTAAAAGAGAACTATGGACTTTTTAAAATCATACTTACCTACAGTAGGTGGATGCAGCATCAGTCCGATGCTGCATCTGTCCCCTGCCAGGTCTAACACTGAGAACCAAGCGATCTAACACCACCAATTGCTTGGTTCTCAGGACTCCCTCAGCAGAGTGTTGGTGACTGAGAGGCTGATCCGGGTGTTGGTCCAGGCATGTGGGCGGATCTCGACTTCGTTGTTGCAATTTTTCCTGAACCCTGACTAACATCAGCCGACAGCGGGCTTCAGCTGAAAACGTGTCACAGGAGTGCAAACAAGCTTTGGCTTTACTTCTCATTTAAATAAATATTTTTTTGTTTTTTTGACTAAATGGGACATTACTTGCTGCCCGCCATATAGCACTATGACGTCGGCAAAGTGGTTCTGTTATCCTGACCAGACGTCATATGATGTGATCAGCATAACAAGCCGGAGCACGCCCACGGGGGGTGCGCAGTGCGCTGTGTGTCAGTCTGATGAAGGCTTCTTACCACATGATTAGCTGTGACCAATCACAGCTGATCATCGCGTGAACCATAAGGTGCCAGTAAATGGCTTTTCTCAGTTCGCGCTGACAGGGAGAGACGGTCGGCGGCTCTCCCTGTCAGAGGGGGGTCTGCGCTGATAATCAGCACATTGATTATCAGTGCAGCCCCCATCAGAGGTGCCCATCGGCTGCCAATCACTGCTCATCAGCTGCCAGCCTGTGCCCTATAAAGAACGTCTGTCAGTGCCCATAAATGAGCCAATTAGTGCCCATAAAAGTGCTAATCAGTGCCCCATCAGTAATACCTGTCAGTGCCCGTCAGATGTCACTCAGTAATGCCTGTCAGTAGCTCCTCATCAGTGCTGCCTATCAGTGCCACCTATTAGTGCCCATCAGTATTTTTTTATTCTTTTTTAGTTTGTTTATCAAAAAAATTAAAACCCCAGTGGTGATCAAATACCACCAAAAGAAAGCTCTATTTGTGGGATGAAAATTATAAAAAATTTGTATGGGTACAGTGTTGCATGACCATGCAATTGTCATTCAAAGTGCGACAACGCTGAAAACTGAAAATTGTCCTGGGCAGGAAGGGGCGAAAGTGTCTGGTATTGAAGTGGTTAATATATGGCAGAGGTAAACACTTACTAATTCCTCTTAAACTATGAAAGGGTGGTGCACAGAGCTGGGATGTGAAACAATATAGTCAGTATCACAAAGTTACTGAACAGGCTGCAGGCGGAACCTTTTATATGACCTTCCAGCACTGGTGGTGCCCCAAATCCCCAGCAGCTATATGATACCATACACTGAAAAGAGTAACCTAGCTGTATCCTATAGTTGACTTATGTAGTTCCTTCTGACTGGCCCACTAGTCCTTTAGCAACTGCTGTAAAAGAGTGCACGGGTACTGTAATTCCTAGACTATATGACGCATACCTCCCAACTTTTTGAGATGGGAACGAGGGACACCTATCAGAAAAAGTATGCAGGCATAGGACACACCCCTTGTCATGCCCCCTTAAAGGAGTATTGTACAAAAAAACAAGATTAGTTAAACCCACAAGTGCTTTTTTTACCACTACTATTCCTTTATATTGGCTTTTGTAATTTACAAATGCAGCAATTTAGAAATCAGATGAACGGTGTAGGATCAATGTATACAGCACTCCTAAAGCGCCCCTGCCCATTGAAATTAACGGGCAGCAGCGCTTTTCCGGCGCTTTTAACCCTTTTTCGGCCATTAGCGGGGGGTTAACCCCCGCTAACATCCAAAATGCACAGTAAAAACAGCGGTAAAGCTCTGCTAAAAATAGCGATGCTTTACCGCCAACACCCACCTGCCCCAGTGTGAAAAGGCCCTAATACTGCATAGCATGGGCTGTCTATTCATAAACTGTGGGCTACAGTAGGCAGCCTGCAATATCCTATAGACCTTTCTTGGCTCCAATCCTCCTTGATGAGACCTGTTAAAGTGACTGGGCTCGCCTCACAGATTTTTTTCTTTCTTTTTCTGCCTGCATTTATTTAATAGAGCTCCACCGGCTAAAGAGGCCCACAGCTGAAGGAACACTAATTACATAACTGTTTTTTAAATGTATTTTTTGTGTTCAGTTTTTTTGTTAAACCATCGGTAGTAAGGTACAACCATAATCACAATAATTTTTTCAAACAAGAGAATAAAATGACATCATCTTTCGTATGTCATCTTTTTGTCATTTTTACAGATATTTGCAGAAAGAGTCCTGGGATATATAAAGTGGTTAATCCCAATAGCAGTGGCTATATCGTGTTGTGGTGGATTAAATTCGGTAGTCATTTCTGGGTCCAGGTGAGAATGATAATATTATAATATGTAAAAATAATAACAGTTTTACCATTCCATTTTGCACATCACCAAAGTTTGTTAAAGGAAACCTTTCTCTAGATAAACAGGGAGGCTGCCATTGCTTACTTCTCCACTGCAAATGATATTTACCTGGCTATCATGCTGGCAACCTGACTTCAATACTGCGAGTGAATAACTCAAAATAAGTATGCAGATACTGCCTTTGCTCTGATTTTCTTGAAACAAAAAGAGGAAAGATCCCTGGTGCCGCACATCCACAGAGTCCTATGGTAGTAATTAGGGTTGTCCCAATACCACATTTTTAAGACTGAGTACAAGTACGGATACATTTTTTTAATGTCATGTGACAGTTTTACTGATGGGCACTGATAGGTGGCACTGATAGATGGCAATGACTGATGGGCACTAATAGACGGCACTGATAGGTTGCACAGACAGGCGCCACTGATAGGTGGCACTGACAGGCAAAACTTATGGGCACTGACAAACAGCACTTATGGGCACTGATAGGTGGCACTGACAGGGCACTGATATATAGCACTGATAGGTGCCACTTATGGGCAGGCACTGATGGGCACTGAAATGCAGCACTGATTGGCAATTGCATAATAAATGACATGAATGATGAGAGGAAAGGAAGGATTTTGCAATGCTATATGGCATATAGCCAGTGATGTATTATGGCCTAGGCCGACAAGGCCCAGGCCTAGGGCGGCACTTTGCGGGGGGCGGCAAAATCCCATCCTGTCCCCCTGTGCTCATCCCATCCTGTCCCCCTGTGCTCATCCCATCCTGTCCCCCTGTGCTCATCCCATCCTGTCCCCATGTGCTCATCCCATCATGTCCCCATGTGCTCATCCCATCCTGTCCCCATGTGCTCATCCCATCCTGTCCCCCTGTCCTCATCCCATCCTGTCCTCATCCCATCCTGTCCTCATCCCATCCTGTCCTCCTGTCCCCATCCCATCCTGTCCCTCTGTCCTCATCCCATCCTGTCCCCATCCCACTCTGTCCTTATCCCATCCTGTCCCCCTGTCCTCATCCCATCCTGTCCCCCTGTCCTCATCCCATCCTGTCCTCATCCCATCCTGTCCTCCTGTCCCCATCCCATCCTGTCCCTCTGTCCTCATCCCATCCTGTCCCTCTGTCCTCATCCCACTCTGTCCTTATCCCATCCTGTCCCCCTGTGCTCATCCCATCCTGTCCTCATCCCACCCTGTCCTCATCCCATCCCGTCCCTCTGTCCTCTCATGAAAATTACAGGGCGGGTCTTAAAAAGGAAGGGGTGCATCATATATAAAGTAGGGGTGCGCGAGTTTTACCAGGCCTAGGGCGGCACAAAACCTAAATGCACCCCTGCATATAGCATTGCAAAATCCTTCCTTGCCGATCATCATTCATGTCATTTAACATCTAGTAAGTATGCTGCAACGCCCATCTTGGTACACCTTGTACTCTGCTGCAGTAAGCCAGCAGCGGACATCTTGTTACATCCAGCCCGAACTATATGGGATGAGTGTAAGAAGATGTCCGCTGCAGGCTTACTGCAGCCGAGTACAAGGTGTACCAAGATGGGCGTTGTGATGTTTACCCTCTGACGGAGACACGGAACGTCACTTCCTTTAACGCCCCGGCCAGCGTGCATAGTTCCACTGCTGCCAGACTGTAAGCGCGATGTCCGCTCCGCCCGCCCACTTCCGCTTGAGGTTTCTCAGGCATCGGATTAAACATCGGGAGCATTTGTGCAAGTATCGGTATCCGGACAACCCCAGTAGTAATGAGTGAGGCAACCATAGCCCTAGGCTTCTCCTGTGACACCCCCCCCTCCCCAACACAGTTCGTCATCAGCTTAGTCATGGGTCTCTGATTTACTTAAATGGCATAATTGTTCTAAGTCAGTGACTAAAGGGTAAGCATCAGTGGAAGCCCATCCATTAGGGGCGCATGGGTGCCACCCCCCTAACCATGCACCCGGCCCCATAATCTACATGCAGGGTGCCGGACGCATGCATTCCAATGGGGAGGGGGGGTTAAGCACACGATTAGAGCCAGAGGCTCTACTAGGCTTCAAAATAGGGTGGGCTCAGGGCGGAGAGCACTGTGCTCCAAGCTCACCCAGTTGTGTGACAATAGCGAAGGAATATTCACGATTGTCACAATAATCCTCCTCCCGGCCAATCAAGAATGGGGTTCTGAGACCCGTCACCCGATTGGCTGAAAAGACAGGCAATCCTATTGGATGCCTAGGAGCAGGAGACACACAGCGGAAGCTGCCGTGATGCAGAGGAGGAGGAGACGTCGCTCGTAGGAGCGCCCGCCCGCAACCTAGATGGGACGTGCGGGGCTGGATGAACGACCGATGCGGTGGTGTGGGGGTTTGACCTGACCAGCCAACCGACAGCAGGAGGGGGGAATTTCTGTAACTTTAGTAACCTCTTCATTTTCGATAAGAGACTAGCATGCAAAAAAGAAAAGAGGACGATCATTCATACAATATTCCCATTGTGTGTACGAGGCTTTAGCGTCTTTTATTCGTCCCTTACAATTATCGAAATCTAAAATCAGTCCGATCTCTTGCCATGGTGCTACACATGTAACCAGCTATGACACCAGTCATTTACTGGCTTGACAGTTGAAAGCGCAACCAACTATGATGCCCCGTACACACGACCGGTTTTCCGTTGGAAAAAAAATATGGTTTTCCCGACGGAATTCCCCTCAAGCCTGCCTTGCATACACACGGTCACACAAAAGACTGGTGAACTTTTGACTGCCAAGAACGCAGTGACGTAAAAGACTACGACGAGCCGACAAAATAAAGTCCTATGCTGCCGAGCATGCGTCGAATTGTTTCTGAGCATGCATGTTTTTTTTCCTGCTCTGTTTTTTTTCCGCCAGTTTTCCTGTGGGAAAAAGTCAGATGGAGCATACATACGGTCGGGATTCCTGAAGAAAAGCTCTCGTCGCAGTTTTTCCAATGGGAAAACCGGTCGTGTGTACGGGGCATGACAGTTATCATTCACGGCATGCCTTCAGTCTAACTGGATTGAGAAATTGTTAAATCAATGAGTTTAGTTCCGCTTTAACTGTAAACTACAATACAGATGGCTAAATTAAAAAAATTTTCTCACATTAACATTTAACTTTTTTAATTTTAGATTTTTTTTTCATTTCAGATTGTTCTTTGTAGCATCAAGAGAAGGACAGCTTCCTGATTGTTTGTGTATGATTCACATTCATAGATACACTCCTATCCCTGCATTACTTTTTAACGTAAGATACATTTTCAAATATTATTAGCAATTTGCATCTACATGCACATTTGTAGCTCTCTGGCAGCGCAATCGATATCCTTTCAAGTTTTCTACAATTCCTTATTAAATCTTTTTGTAAAGCTACTGCAGATATGACTCTTATCAATCAACATGTTGCTGAACACATGGCTTGGCCCTTTTTGTTTTATTGGAAAACCTACAGGAACATAGAGACAGCAAATCATGATGTTCCATTAGAAAGAATGTTACATTATACACAACCACCTAGTGGTAGAACTACTAATCACAGTATAAAATACGAGAATGGTTGCTGCATCTCTGTCTGTATAGACAGCATGCTAACACCCCCTACTGGTGAGGCTACTTGCTCATGTTGTTGTTAAGACGGTGCTGACTGTGCCACTTCCTAACATTTTTGACATACAGGTGTTTCATTGAAGTGAAAGTGAAGTGAAGTAAAATATCCACAACAGGGACACAGGAACCTGAACGTGGGTTTGGGGAGGTTGGCTTTATGCCCCAGGCTTGGCCCCAGTAGACCCAATTATAGAGAGGATATTGGGGTAGAAAGTTGTTGGTTACTCAATGCTGGTTATTACTATATGACTTTGGCTGTAATTGCCTATTTGTTTTCTACTGTTTTGTACATTACAACGTTGCATTATTTTGTGAGTGTTTATGGAACATGTATGCTTGAATGTGTTCAAATAAACCTTTCTTTTGATTTATTTATTTTTTTTAATAACCTAAACGTGGGTATAGCCCTTTCCACTATAGACAAACATTGAGCTGGATTCAGGTAGCTCGGTGCATAGTTTTGCCGGCGTAGCGTATCGAATATACGCTACGGCGCGCACAGAGCCCAGAGCAGTATTCACAAAGCACTCGCCCGTACGTTGCCGCGGCGTAGCGTAATATGGTCGGCGTAAGCCCGCCTAATTCAAAGTAGGCTGGTAGTGGGCGTGTTGTATTGAAATGAATCGTGACCCCATTTAAATGAAGCGCCGTACAAACGGCGCATGCGCGCGCATGCTCAGAATCACGTTGCATATACTCCCTAAGCTACGTCGGCTCAATGCTTTCGACGTGAACGTAGCCTACGCCCAGCCCCATTCCCGTACGACTTACGTAAACGATGTAAAATTCGAAGGCTGTTCCGACGTCCATACCTTAACATTGGCTGCGCCTCATATAGCAGGGATAACTTTACGCCGGTCTTACGCCTTACGTAAACAGCGTATATAGATGCGCCGGCCGTACGCACGTTCGTGAATTTGCGTATCTAGCTCATTTACATATTCTATGCGTAAATCTACGAAAGCGCCCCTAGCGGCCAGCGTAAATATACACCCTAGATACGACGGCGTACCAAGACTTACGTCGGTCGGATGAAGCAGAAATTCAGGCGTATCTTGTTCCCTGAATACCGCGCAGAGATACGACGGCGCATCCTTTAACTTACGCGGCGTATCAATAGATACGCCGGCGTAAAATGTCTCTGAATCTAGCTTAGTGTGTTTTGGCTTGAGTTGTCATTTACAGTGTATGAGAAAGCAAAGCTTTCTTTAAATTTTGAAGCGATAAAAAATTGTTTAGCGTGTTTTTATTGCTGTGTCTCTGCTGGGACAACTTACCCCTCTGTCCTGGTAACCATTGTCACTGAAACATAACATAAGTAAGGGGAGATCCAAAATTTGTCACCAGAGCAAAGGGTAAGGGGTATATTATCCAATGGGCACAATATTCAGGCTTCAACTGTCTAAGATGGAAATACTCTTACCTTGGAGAGGTTTTCTCTTATTTTCTGATGTGTCTAAGGACAACAATTGAAGAGAAATCTCCCCAGCAGTGAGCAGACAGGAAAACAATTACCAGATAGAGGTTTTAACCTTTGGGACACCTCAAGCGGCAACATGAGCCTGAGAACAAATATTACGAATTAAACACACCTTTTGCACATGTGACAATCTGTGTGAAATCTGGTAGCAGTGAATTACAGAGAATGTATTTTAAGATACAATGACTGGATATTCTACATATTCTACAATTGCAATTCACAAAATGCCTTCTCCATGGAAATGCATTGTATGCACACTGTGTTTTAACGTAACATATTTATATTTTACACTGTACAGGGGTTTATGGCTCTTATATACCTTTGTGTGGAGGACGTCTTTCAGCTCATTGATTATTTCAGTTTTAGTTACTGGTTTTTCCAAGGCTTGACAGTTGGAAGCCAAATTTATTTAAGAGTAAAGAGGCCAGATATACCTAGACCTGTAAAGGTATGTATGAAATGCATGTTAATAAACATTTTTTTGTCTTTGAAACCAATAATTTTGAGATCAATATTTGAGCTGTGTAAATCACACACCTAGTTGAACAGAATTACACATTCCTCCATATATATATATACATTGGATATAAAAGGTCTACACACCCCTTAGGTCAGGTTTATATTACATCTTATGTAAAAAAATAGACATACTATTTGATTTTTTTACAGCACTCAGTCTTTTTGGGTAGGAGTCTATTGGCATGGCACATCTTGACGTGCCAATATTTGACCACTCTTTTTTACAAAAACACAAATCAGTCAGATTACGAGGACATCTCCAGATTTTCAACCGGATTCAGGTCTGGGCTCTGTCTGGGCCATTCCAAAACTTGAATCTTCTTCTGGAGAAGCCATTCCTTTGTTGATTTGGATGTATGCTTTGGGTCGTTGTCATGTCGAAAGATAAAGTTCCTCTTCATGTTCAGCTTTCTAGCAGAAGCCTGAAGGTTTTTTGCCAATATTGACTGGTATTTGGAACTGTTCATAATTTTCTCTACCTTAAATAAGGCCCCTTTTCCAGCTAAAGAAAAACAGTCTCAAAGCATGATGCTGCCACCACCATGCTTCACAGTGCTTTTGGTGTTCTTTTGGTGATGTGCAGTGTTGTTTTTGCATCAAACATATCTTTTGGAAATATGGCCAAAAAGTTCAACCTTGGTTTCATCAGACGATAACATATTTTCCCACATGCTTTTGGGAGACTTCAGATGTGTTTTTGCAAAATTTAGCTGGGCATGGATGTTTTTCTTTATAAGAAAAGTCTTCCGTCTTGCCACTCTATCCCATAGCCCAGACATATGAAGAATACGGGAGATTGTTGTCACATGTACCACACAGCGGGTACTTGCCAGATATTCCTGCAGCTTCTTTAAGAGAAAAAAATAGAAAAACTGTGTGTACGAGGCATTAGTGTCTGCTCACCACCAGGACACTAAGGCAAGTAATAAATTATTAGATTTTTTTTTCTTAAATGATGGGTGGTAAAGTCAATTGTTCAATTCCCCATCAACACAATTAGTGTTGATAGGTACATCTCTTCTGCAGCTCTATTGTTCTGCCAGCAGAAAGTATTCCCAGCCGGCAGAACAAAATGATTACTGCTGGTGGCTATTGCCAGGCTCTAACTGCAGTTGTTCTTTTGTTTGTGGGTCTTTATGCTTTTTATTTTGCCTTTAGAAAGTGAAATGCATGCTCAATTGAGTACCATAGAGAGGATCCTGCGATCTTCCACCAATGTTTTCTTCCATGAACGTCCAGGCTTTTTTATGCCACTGAGCTCACCAGTGCCCTCTTCTTTCCTCAGAATGTACCAAACTGTTGATTTGGCCACTCCTGATGTTGCTGCTATCTCTCTGATGGCTTTGTTTCATTTTGGAGCCTTTGAACGCATGATGTAGGTTCACAGCAATAGATTCCAAATGCAATAACTACACTTTAAATCAACACCAGACCTTTTACCTGCTTAATTAATGAAGAATTAATGAAGGAGTAGAGTAGCCCACCACTGGCCGTGAAACAGCTTTTGATTATATTGTCCAATTACTTTTGGTCCCTTGAAAAAAAAGGGGGGGGGGTGGATGACAAATTTTACGAGCTGTAAATCGTAAACTCTTCCTCTGATTTGGATGTACATACCCTCAAATAAAACCTGAGAGTGTGCACTTTTAGCCCATATACACATTATATAACTATAGCTTGACTATGTTTTAGTAAATACCATAAAAAAATAAAAAAATTGTGCCTGTGTTCAAATATATATGGACCCAACTGTGTGTGTGTATATATATATATATATATATATATATATATATATATATATATATATATATATATATATATATATATATATAGAGAGAGAGAGAGAGAGATATGTATTTATATGATGTTAGACCATAGCTGTTTTACAAGCTATCCATGTGACCCTTCACATCTATTTCAAGTGTCTTAGTACAGCTGTATTCCAGATTGATTTGTCCCAGGCTGACATCCAGTTGTTTATTCCATAGGATATATTTAGAAAACTAACCAAGGATTCCTTTTTTAATGTTAGTTTATTTTGATATTAAGCACTGTCTTGAAGGCGTATTAATAGATTTGTGTTAAATACAGTAAATCGTTTTTTCATGGTATTCTAAAATAAGACCCAGTACAGAAAAAAGTTTGTACTTCTTCCCATCCCTTTTTGCATATATAAACTAAATAATTTTTTATCGTTTTTGTCTTCTCTTGTAACTATTTGTTTTGTGCTTGTCTACTACTGAACGATTATTTTTTTTTATTGTTATGATTTATATTTCGTTTTTTATTCTTAGTTTTTTTACGTGTTCAAAATAAAACAACTAACTAAAATATAACCAATACAGTCTTAAAAGTGTGTCATGCCTTCTCTCTAATGAAAAATGTATTTAAAAAAAAGTTTGGTCTGTACATTTTTATAAATTTCATATTTACTGAGAATTACAAGATGATGTACATACAGTACAGCTGTAATACGTTATTTATAAACAAATGTTTCTTACAACACAATGGGGGTTTTATTACGATAGGCAAACCCACTTTGCACGTGATTGGATGATAAAATCAGCAGAGCTTCCCCTCATTTCAGATCTTCCCCTCAGATTTACAGCGACTGCACTTGCAGTGCACTTGTAGTGCAAAGTGGATTTGCCTTTAGTAAATAAACCCTACTGCATGTATATTTCTTTATTAGTCAACGTTGATTTCTTTTTTTTTTTTTGCAGCTGAGCTTGTTTTTCCCAGTGGTATACTGTATATGCAGCGTGCTTCTGGTAGCCGTCCCGCTCTACAGCGATCTTGTGGATTCACTAGTTGGAGTTGCTGTTGTTCTTTCTGGGGCCCCTGTATACTACCTGTGTATCCACCTTTCTTCTGAAAAACAGCCAGTATTTCTTCAGAAATTCCTAGGTAAGGATGTTACATACATAGTTACATAGTAGGTAATATCTTGCTTCATTGTTGCTAAACTCTTATCAGTATAAAGACTTGCCTTAGATGAGAAATAAAAACATATATAACTACTGTGGTATAGAGCGCACTAAGCTTGATATATACTCGTACATAGGCGTGTATTTAAACAACAAAAACATAAAGGGGCAGATCCACAGAGACGCTACTGATACGCCGGCGTACTTTCAAATTTCCCGCGTCGTATCGTTGTTTTGAATTCTCAAAACAAGATACAACGGCATCTGGGTTAGATCTGACAGGCGTACGTCTTCGTACGCCTTCGGATCTAAGATGCAATTCTTCGGCATCCGCTGGGTGGTGTTCCCTTCGGTTTCCGCGTCGAGGATGCAAATTAGCTATTTCCGACGATCCACGAACGTACGAGCGGCCGGCGCATTCCTTTACGTCGTCTCTAGTCTGCTTTTTTCAGCGTATAGTTAAAGCTGTTATTTCGTGTCGTATGGCCGTCGTTCCCGCGTATAATTTCAAATTTTTTTTTTTGTGTAAGTCGTTCGTGAATTAGGATGGACGTAATTTACGTCCAGGGGCAACCCGACTTACAGTGCGACTTTGCAAGGCGACTTTAGCGCGACTTGGAGCAACTTACAACGCAACTTAAGATGACTTTGGCTGTGGCCAATCACAGAATAATCAACTCTGTGGGAGGGAGGGGTTTGCCTGAGTAAACAATTTTCTCTTCCTGTAAAGTTTCTTCAGTTAAGACAGTGATCCGACTTTGGAGGCGACTTCCATTGAAATCAATGGGTGCAAGTTGTCTAGAAGTCGCCTTGAAGTAGTACAGGAACCTTTTCTGAAGTCGGAGCGACTTCAGTAGTGTGCATTAAGACGGCTCTCACTCACTTCAATGGAATTTCTCATGTCACGTGACTTGGGGCGACACAAGTCGGAACCCAAGTCGCTGTAGTGTGAACTGGCACCAATGGCGTGTCTACACACGATCAGATTTCTGATGGGATAAAATCTGATGGAATTTTTCGTCGGAATTCCGATGAAGCTGACTTTCATCGGTCTTGCCTACACACTATCAGACTAAATTCCGACCGTCCAAAACGCGGTGACGTAAAAGACTACGACGAGCCAAGAAAAATTAAGTTCAATGCTTCCGAGCATGCGTTGACTTGATTCTAAACATGCGTGGATTTTTCTCCGATGGAGTTTTACACAGACGATTGGAATTTCCTATCAGTTTCTTTCCATCGGAAACATTTAAAACACGTTCTATTTTTTTACACCGATGGTAAAAAGTCAGATGGGGCCCACACACGATCGTTTTTTTCCGAGGAAAAAAGTCCATATTTTTATCGGAAAAACCGATTGTGTGTACACGGCATAAGTGTTTATTACTATAATGGGGATCAGTTTAATTTTCCGCCAATTTATAGTATTTGCTATAAATATTAGTGTTTATATTCATCAGTGTTTGGCTGTTTAGTGTAGTGTGTGAGAATATACACCTAAAAGGTAATTCAGGTCCCATGGTGGACACATGCTTAGGTCTTTTGAATCGTTTTGCTTGTTTTAGCTGGCAATGGAATGCTCACAGGGTGTCTTTTTTTCCCAGCCCCCTCACCCCTGCAATTTCTATTATGTAAAAAGTCACCCCACGATTTTGATTGATAGCTGGATTAAGTATTGAGTGAGTGAGGTCCAAGAGGGATAAGGAGGCGGATGTGCTCTGCCCACTGGATATTTTATAATGCTTATTAATTCAAGAGGACACAACTTTTGCCTTATGAAAAACTGGCAAAATATTTAGCAATTAAATATATTAGAGGTAAAACTGAAATCACTGATATCAGAATCCCAGCTACGTGGGAGTCCTTTAGGACCTTGGTCCCTGCACACTTGCTTTGTTTATTCCTTCCCTAACACTGGCCTGGAACTTTAGTCTATACTTGTTCCCTTTCTGTGTTCAGGCATTCCATTGTCAGCTGAAGATAGCTAGCATAAGCAAAAGACCATCTCTTGCTGCAGATTATCTGTACCTTTGCTGTATAAAAACAACCCTCACCTCAATAAATGTAACTGTTGTTAACATCATATGAGAAATTACAAAGTATTTGTAGAAGGAGATGTATTTATAATCACCAATGTAATTTTTGTCCAAAGCAGTAAAGATGTTTTTGTTCTTTTTGTAGGTTTCATTTCTTTGTACACACAGAAGATATGTATGTGCTGTGCTGCCCAGTCAACAGAAGAAGGAGAGAAGTATGAATAGGCAAATGCTGAAGGTGCCTAATGACCAGAGGTGTAACTAGAACCTTCAGGGCTCTGGTGCAAAAAAAACATAAAGGGACATACTGACCCCTCCCCTCCACCTTCCATCCAAAACCCCGGGCTTCCAGTTTTGGGAGGGCATCCATGGACATCCCATCCTCCCAGAAACCTGCTTTCAACATGCCCATTGGTGTATGCATCCAGCAAATTATGTGACTGCTTGTGTCCTTCAGACACTGCTGATCACAGATCACGGCAAAGGGCCAATCACAACAGCCCTTTACCATGTGATCAGCCAATCACTTGTAAAAAGACTTACTGGTTATCGGCAGTCCTTTCCTCCCATGCTGTGTCTGTGTGAGGAAAGGAGAGCCATAAACCGGCAAGACTGTCAGTACATTGTTTACACTAATAATCAGGGCACTGATCATCAATGCAGCCCCATCAGTGCCCATCATTGATGTCTATCAGTGCTCATCAATGCTGCCTTTTAGTGCCTATCAGGGCAGCCTTTAAGTGATGCCTATCAGTGCCCATCAGTGCAGCATATCAGTGCTGCCTATCAGTGCTCATCAATGCCACCTATCAGTGCAACCTATCAGTGCCACCTTTGAGTGCTTATCAACATCAGCTATCAGTGCCCATCGGTGCAGCCTATCAGTGCTGCCTATCAATGTTTATCAATGTTGCCTATCAGTGCAGCCTATCATTGCTGCCCATCAGTGCCAGCTATCAGTGCCTCCTCAGCAGGTCTCTGGCTGAGAGCATTGCTCTCATACAGCCCAGCCCCTGCACTGACAGTTCCCCCTCCCTCCCCCCTCACATTGATGGGAGAGGAAAGAGCCGATCTGCTAATTTTCCTCCTGCCCCTCTCCTCCTGTGTGTGCATTGGAAACGTGTGAATGATCAATTTCAGCTGCTTAGCTTCACACTTCCCGCTATGCACACAGGAGGAGAGGGGCGGGAGGAGAAGGAGCAGGTAGGCACTCTCCTCTCCCATCTGTGTCAGAGAGAGGAACTGTTATTGCAGGTTCTGGGCTGTATGAGAGAGATGCTCTCAGCTCAGAGACCTGCCGATAGCAACCCCGCTGCCCCCCCCCTCCCCGACATTGGCAGGACGCCAGGGGCCATTCGCAAGTGTGACCTTTGCGGCCCTGGTAGTTATGCCACTGCTAATGACTATATGTAACACAGAACACTGTACAGATATAAAATATACATATAAATGCAGTTCAGTAACCAATAATACATTATTATTATTTTTTAAAACACAAGCTGTAGAAGTACCTGCATTTGACCTGTTATCAGACCCTTGCAGTCCCTGTACAGTAGGGCTGGAGTGTGAGAGGAGCAATACAAGGAGCAGAAAGCACAGTGAGAGAGATGAGCTTATCACTGTGCCTCTTTCTTTTCTCCATCCAGTCATTGGCTGGGGCAAATCCAGGATGACTCATGTTTGAATTATTCTGGGCATCAGACTGAGGACATCTTGTGGCAGAAAAACGTACTGCGGAGGGGAATTCTGGTTAAATGATATTACAAAAAAAGCTTGTTTTTGTATTTTTATTTTTATTTTTTTACTTTTGGTTGAAGTTTTGCTTTAAGATTGAGTTTCCTTCAGGCAGTGTTACCATATGCACATTTATTACTGACAAAGCAGGATTTGAGCAGGATTGTGATAATATGCCTAATGAGGATATCCACAAATTTCTGTAATTTTCTGTAAAATTATTGTACAAATAAAATTTCCTGTTGGTTTACCCATGCTGTTTTGCATTTTTTTTTTTTTTTTTTTTATCCTTTACCTTTATGTAAGGGAGACTTTTACTCTTAAAGGGCCACCACCAGTTTTCTGCTAATTGAAGGCCAGTGATATTTTGATGTTTTTTTGGAATCCTGTGCCCCTAATCCCCTCTCCATTAGTTAGAAAGCAAACATACTTTTAAAACTGAAACGACTGAAGCCTGGTTGTTGTCACTGTTGGATTAGTGTGTTTTTGATTGAAGCAACAAGGATGGTCACCATTACAAAATACAGGAGATCTTGTAAAAACCCAGTGGCCCTTTTAATTCTACATATACAGTGAGGAAAATAAGTATTTGAACACCCTGCTATTTTGCAAGTTCTCCCACTTGGAAATCATGGAGGGGTCTGAAATTGTCATCGTAGGTGCATGTCGACTGTGAGAGACATAATCACAAAAAAAAATTCCAGAAATCACAATTTATGATTTTTTAACTATTTATTTGTATGATACAGCTGCAAATAAGTATTTGAACACCTGTCTATCAGCTAGAATTCTGACCCTCAAAGACCTGTTAGTCTGCCTTTAAAATGTCCACCTCCACTCCATTTATTATCCTAAATTAGATGCACCTGTTTGAGGTCATTAGCTGCATAAAGACACCTGTCCACCCCATACAATCAGTAAGAATCCAACTACTAACATGGCCAAGACCAAAGAGCTGTCCAAAGACACTAGAGACAAAATTGTACACCTCCACAAGGCTGGAAAGTGCTATGGGGAAATTGCCAAGCAGCTTGGTGAAAAAAGGTCCACTGTTGGAGCAATCATTAGAAAATGGAAGAAGCTAAATATGACTGTCAATCTCCCTCGGACTGGGGCTCCATGCAAAATCTCACCTCGTGGGGTCTCAATGATCCTAAGAAAGGTGAGAAATCAGCCCAGGACTACACGGGAGGAGCTGGTCAATGACCTGAAAAGAGCTGGGACCACCGTTTCCAAGGTTACTGTTGGTAATACACTAAGACGTCATGGTTTGAAATCATGCATGGCACGGAAGGTTCCCCTGCTTAAACCAGCACATGTCAAGGCCCGTCTTAAGTTTGCCAATGACCATTTGGATGATCCAGAGGAGTCATGGGAGAAAGTCATGTGGTCAGATGAGACCAAAATAGAACTTTTTGGTCATAATTCCACTAACCGTGTTTGGAGGAAGAAGAATGATGAGTACCATGCCAAGAACACCACCCCTACTGTGAAGCATGGGGGTGGTAGCATCATGCTTTGGGGGTGTTTTTCTGCACATGGGACAGGGCGACTGCACTGTATTAGGAGAGGATGACCGGGGCCATGTATTGCGAGATTTTGGGCAACAACCTCCTTCCCTCAGTTAGAGCTTTGAAGATGGGTCTTCCAACATGACAATGACCCGAAGCACACAGCCAGGATAACCAAGGAGTGGCTCTGTAAGAAGCATATCAAGGTTCTGGCGTGGCCTAGCCAGTCTCCAGACCTAAACCCAATAGAGAATCTTTGGAGGGAGCTCAAACTCCGTGTTTCTCAGCGACAGCCCAGAAACCTGACTGATCTAGAGAAGATCTGTGTGGAGTAGTGGCCCAAAATCCCTCCTCCAGTGTGTGCAAACCTGGTGAAAAACTACAAGAAAGGTTTGACCTCTGTAATTGCAAACAAAGGCTACTGTACCAAATATTAACATTGATTTTCTCAGGTGTTCAAATACTTATTTGCAGCTGTATCATACAAATAAATAGTTAAAAAAATCATACATTGTGATTTCTGGATATTTTTTTTTGGATTATGTCTCTCACAGTGGACATGCACCTACGATAACAATTTCAGACCCCTCCATGATTTCCAAGTGGGAGAACTTGCAAAATAGCAGGGTGTTCAAATACTTATTTTCCTCACTGTATAATTACACAGTAGCAGGTTAAATCCCCTGGTTGCATCCAAGATGCTGTATATATTTCTCCTAGGTTCAGACTTTATGCCAGTTTGTACCTCTAGAGGGAGTGCTGGGAGTCCTGCTGGGAGGACTTGATGAGCCCAGCTGTATTAGGTCCTCTACAAAAACTCCCAGCATGCAGAGAGAGATGCTCCAACCTGGAACCAGACCTGTGTGAATAGTCTGGGGAGTGATCTTTGTGCGGTGAGACAAAGCCTGTGTGGATACTATTAACAAAACTCTAACTAGCAGGGAGTTAGGGACTGGGGCAGCACTAGACTGTACCCAGGCGTTAGTTAGGGACACCTATGTGTTTAGTAAGCGACAGGGGTCAAGTCCTGGGGGAAAAAGTGTGGGAACTCCCACCCAAGATCCACTCCCCCACCAAAAAAAAAAAAAAAGATACGCTCATATGCATAATTACTAAACCGCATGTTTTTTTTTTTTCGATCCACTGTAAGGTACAGTGGATCGAAAAAAAAAAACAGAAGCAATTTCTTTCTAAATCCCGCGATAACTCATGGCAGGCCTCCGCAATGTCTCCTGGGAACAATGACAAAAGCTCCCAGGAGACATTGCGGCATCGAGGAAGTGACGGAATACCCGCACACTACCCGATGAATCCATATACAGGAAGCGGCCAGTAACATAAAGGATTACTAAGGTTCGCCTGCCCCTGACAGTGACTCGAGCTGGGCATCGCCGCTTAGTGAAGGATTGGCTTGGCTGCTCTCGGCTGCTCTAGTTCTGCAAAGGGAACTGAGTTCCTGCTGTGAAAAAATTGCAGGAACTCCGTTCCCACACGTTCCCGCAGGACTTGAGCTCTGGTAAGCGGTCAAGTGACCAGGATTTATTTTTGTATTTCTTTTGTTTCTGTCACATTTGTTTTGTATATAGTTCAAAAAAAAATCTGCACCTTTTTGTTTTCCTCCTACCATTGTCTGCTGTGCCTAATTGTTTTTGTGTGCTGAAACCGTCCAGGGGGTCACACACACCCGTTGACGGGCTAACCCCCTCGCAACTGTTTGTTTTAAGGTTGACATTTTAATGATTGATAACAGTTACTTATTTATTTTTTATTTTTTTTTGAGAATTAGTTAAAAAAAACTATAAGGTTTGCTGGGTCATCCCCTAAATTGTTACTAAACTCCTTACCCTGTATTCACTATACTGTATCTGCTCTCCCACAGTACACAGGACATGGAAATGCAATTATTTTAGTAAATATAAACTTCTAAATACCTTTTCTCATCAGCAGAGAAGTCTTGTGACTTCTAACAGTTTCTGGTAAAAGCTTGTAGGAGGAGTTTTCATTATCCCACAATAGTCCAATTAGAATGCAGGACCCCTGACCCTCTGTCTGGTCAGTACTGACTGGCCCTGTGCTGATCACATGCACTCTCCCAAGAAAAAAAAACTGTTTAGTAATATACACCAAACTGAGCATGTGCAGCCTGTCCCCTGGCTCTGTAAATATCAGTTGGAATAGAAGGAGATGATCAGGGCTGGACAAGAATTAAAAACTGGTTTGACTGATCTATCCAAAACTAAATAAATGGCTTTGCTTAACAAACTATTGTTATTACTTGTATATTACTTAACTATTACTATTGTATATTACTTAACTATTGTTAATGGTTTACTTTATTTTTATATTGTTTAAGCAAATCTGTAATTGAAGCCAAACTAAAAACTGCTTTGATACTAGAGAAGAAACAACCTCTACAGTCTCTGTCAGCATTCCAAATATATAGATTTCTAGCATAGTATCTCACAAAAGTGAGTAAAGTACACCCCTCACATTTTTGTAAATACTTTATTATATCTTTTCATGTGACAACACTGAAGAAATGACACTTTGCTACAATGTAAAGTAGTGAGTGTACAGCTTGTATAACAGTGTAAATTTTCTGTCCCCTCAAAATAACTTAACACACAGCCATTAATGTCTAAACTGCTGGCAAAAAAAGTGAGTACACCCCTAAGTGAAAATGTCCAAATTGGGCCCAAATAGCCATTTTCCCTCCCTGATGTCATGTGACTCGTTAGTGTTACAAGGTCTCAGGTGTGAATGGAGAGCAGGTGTGTTAAATTTGGTGTTATCGCTCTCACTCTCTCATACTGGTCACTGAAAGTTCAACATGGCACCTTGTGGCATCAAGAACTCTCTGAGCATCTGAAAAAAATTGTTGCTCTACATAAAGATGGCCTAGGCTAAAAGAAGATTGCCAAGACCCTGAAACTGAGCTGCACGGTGGCCAAGACCATACAGCAGTTTAACAGGACAGCTTTCACTCAGAAACAGGCCTTGCAATGGTTGACCAAAGCAGTTGAGTGCACGTGCTCAGCATCATATTCAGAGGTTCTCTTTGGGAAATAGACGCATGAGTGCTGCCAGCATTACTGCAGAGGTTAAAGGTGTAGGGGGGGTCAGCCTGTCAGTTCTCAGACCATACGTTGCACACTGCATCAAATTGGTCTGCATGGCTATCGTCCCACAGGGAAGCCTCTTCTAAAGATGAAGACAAGCAGACTAAGGACATGGATTACTGGAACCATGTCCTGTGGTCTGATGAGATAAACTTATTTGGTTTAGATGGTGTCAAGCGTGTGTGGCGACAACCAGGTGAGGAGTACAAAGACAAGTGTGTCTTGCCTACAGTCAAGCATGGTGGTGGGAGTGTCGTGGTCTGGGGATGCATGAGCGCTGCCGGAACTGGAGAGCTTCAGTTAATTGAGGGAACCATGAATGCAAACATGTACTTTGACATACTGAAGCAGAGCATGACCCCCTCCCTTCGGAGACTGGGCCGCAGGACAGTATTCCAACACAACGACCCCAAACACACCTCCAAGACGACCACTGCCTTGCTTAAGATTATGAGGGTAAAGTTGATGGACTGGCCAAGCATGTTTCCAGACCTAAACCCTATTGAGCATCTGTGGGGCATCTTCAAACGGAAGGTGGAGGAGCACAAGGTCTCTAACATCCACCAGCTCTGTGATGTCATCATGGAGGAGTGAAAGACTCCGGTGGCAATCTGTGAAGCTCTGGTGAACTTCAGGCCCAAGAGGGTTAAGGCAGTGCTGGAAAGTAATGGTGGCCACACAAAATATTGATACTTTGGGCCCAATTAGGACATTTTCACTTAGTGGTTTACTTACTTTTGTTGCCAGTGGTTTAGACATTAATGGCTGTGAGTTGAGTTATTTTGGGCGGACAGCAAATTTACACTGTTACACAAGCTGTACACTCACTACTTTACATTGTAGCAAAGTGTCATTTCTTTAGTGTTGTCACATGCAGTGCTTTAAAACAGGCACTTATGCCGCGTACACACGACCGTTTTTCATGACGAGAAAAATGCCATTTTTTAAATTGGTCATGAAAAACGGTCATGTGTAGGCTCCAGAGGATTTTTCTCGACGAGAAAAATGGGCGTTTAAAAATAAGAACCTGCTCTATTTTTTCTCGTTTTTCACATCGTCTTTTTTCATGTCGTGAAAAACGGTTGTGTGTACGCTTTAACGAGGGGGGGGGGGAAGCATTCTCAAAAGCAAGTTATGTGACACTGAAATTAGCATAAGCAGCCCAACGGGTGGCGCTATTTGAATGGGACTTCCCCTTTATAGTGCTGTCGTATATGTTGTACGTCACTGCGCTTTGCTCGAGCATTTTATTTTCACCATTGTGTGTATGCAAGGCAGGCTTGAGAGGAATCACGTTGAGAAAAACATTGTTTTTTTCCATGACATGAAAAACGGTCGTGTGTACGCGGCATTAGGGTGTATTTATAAAAAAAAGTTTGAAGAGCTATTTATCCTTCGAAACGGCATGTACAGCCATTCTGTGCAAATACCAGCAACTAGGCTATTTGTCCTGTGTAACTGCATGCAAATTTGTTATGTGGGAAGATCAGCAAAATCAAAATCATGGCGTGAATCAGAAAAATCGGGCATTATGGCCATTATGGCTGGAGCTTACAGTATTAGCAAATATGTATAGTTTCTCATTTCTTATCATCAGCTCTACTTAGTGGCCATAATTCAGGATTTTCCTGATTAATGTTATTATTATGAATGCAGAACACTCGACCCGGAGAGAGAATAGCCTAGTAACATTCGATTTTTCCAATATTCGCACAAAACAAAAGTACATGCAGTTTCGCAGGAGAAATTGTTCTGCAAAATGTTTTTTTTTATATAAATACACTGCTTGGAACTTATCCTTTTCTATCTCTTTTTTTTTCTTTTCTGATTGTAAATGCATGCAAAGTCAACATCTCTTTTCATTGAGGCATTGAGCTGAACAAAATGTGTTCAATTAGTTGGTGTGACAAGATTGTCAGCTGTTTCGTGGGCTTGTTTTGGAAAGGAAATTCATAGTGTTTATGTAACAGATTTTAAACAGATGGGACATGATAGAAAATTATTGTTTTTTTTTAAATAGTACAATCACATTTACTATGTAGTAATGTCTATTACCTTTTGAGTCTTTGTACAATATTGTAAAATGTAGGATTATTGTATTTTTTAATGTAAATGTAACAGATTGTTCATATTAGGAACTGTATTTGGGGAAGACCTATGACCTATGACCCTATCAAGATAAATACGACAAGTCAGTGCCATTACATGCATGTTCGTATTCAGTACATACATATCCATTCACAAAACAGCTTTTGTAGCTGTGCTAATTTGGGTAGCACCATCAGGACCAGGCATGCATTGCTATAGTGACCAAATCTCTATTCCTTTTTAAAAAATATTTATTTTTGCATTCCCTACACAGTGCAATATATTTAACAGGGTGATTTATACTACAAAATTGAGAGCGAACCAAAATCTTGGGCTAGATTCAGGTAGGGGGACGTAGATTTATGCGGGCGTAGCGTATCCTATTTACGCTATGCCTCCGCAACTTAGACAGGCAAGTGCAGTATTCACAAAGCACTTGCTCCGGAAGTTGTGGAGGCGTAGCGTAAATCTACCGGCGTAAGCGCGCCGAATTCAAATTGTCAGGAGGTGGGCGTGTTCTATGTGAATAAAACATGACCCCACGTAAATGACGTTTCTCCCGAACGGCGTATCCCAGTGTGCATGCTCCTAATCACGTCGCAAATAGTCAATGCTGTCGACGTGAACGTAATTTACGCAAAGCCCTATTCGCGAACGACTTACGAAAACGACGTAAAATTTTCAAAATCATTGGCTATGCCTCATATAGCAGGAGTAACGTTACGCCGGAAAAAGCCTTACGCAAACGACATAAAAACATCCGCCGGGCGCACGTACGTTTCTGAATCGGTGTATCCAGCTCATTTGCATATTCTACGCTGAACTCGACGGCAGCACCACCTAGCGGCCAGCGTAAATATGCATCCTATGATAAGACGGTGTAAGAGACTTACGCCAGTCGGATCTTAGCCTAATTTCGGCGTATCTTGCTTTCTGAATACAGAAAGAAGATACGCCGGCGCAGCTTTGAATTTACGCGGTGTATCTATACATACGCCGGCGTAAATTCTTGCTGAATCTAGCCCCTTGTGTTACAGGATTTCAGCCACTGCACTGTGTCTGTAATCCACAGTGTATGGTCAGTATGGTCACTGGTTCATCAAGTACCAAAGAATATCAGTGTAGCACCTTTCACACAAATACCATTGAATGGTAGTATAGTCACTCGTTCAATAAGTACCATAGAATATCAGTATAGCACCTTTCACACAAATACTATTGAAAATACTGTAAGGACAAGCTCTAAGGGCCAGATTCACGTACAGCGGGCGCAGCATAACGTAACCGGTTTACGTTACACCGCCGCAATTTTTCCGAGTTAGTGTCCGATCCACAAAGCACTTACCTGGAAATTTGCGGCGGTGTATCGTAAACAGGTTCGACGCAAGGTGGCCCAATTCAAATGGGGCGGGTACCATTTAAATTAGGCGCGCTCCCGCGCCGGACATACTGCGCATGCTCCCGTCGCAAATTTACCGACGTGCTTTGCGCGAAATTACGACGCGCCGACGTTTTGTGAATCGCGACGTGAAAAAAGATTTACGCCGGGAAAAATTCAAAAGCGACGCGGGAAAGACAGGCATACTTTAACATGGTGGAGTACTTTTACACCATGTTAAAGGTGCCCTATCTTTGCGACAGAAATCTAACACTCGCGACGACGGGAAAAATCTTCGTGGATCGCCGTAACTCCTAATTTGCATACCAGACGCTGGTTTATGACACAAACTCCCCCCAGCGACGGCCGCGGTACTGCATCCTAAGATCCGACAGTGTAAGTCCATTACACCTGTCGGATCTTCTGCCTATCTATGCGTAACTGATTCTATGAATCAGTCGCATAGTTAGAAACAGAGATACGACAGCGTATCAGGAGATACACCGTCGTATCTCTTTTGTGAATCTGGCCCTAAGTACCTTTCTGTGCGGCTGCACTATCTTTCATTGTAAGAACAAATAATGGGTAGAGGTAGAGAGCCTTGCTGAAGGAAAGTAGAGAGAAGAGGATGAGGGAGGGAAGAAAAAGTGAGAAAGGGAAACCAAGGGAGGGTATCCGTCTGGTAGGCCGATCTATCAAATTGGGAATTTCTAACTATACAGTATTTCTCATATTTCAATCACAAGAAGGTTTGCAGTTTAGGGGAGGCAGAGAAATCGACCCAGGTGTATCACAATTCCACAACTTTTGTGGTAACGTTCATTAAGGCTGGTGACAGGCTCCTCCATCCTCATAATGTTGTTGTCTTCCACCACCCATTCCCTAATAGTGGGAGATGTGGTAAATTTCCGATACCTAGGGATTTCCACTCAGGTCGCCAACATCAAGAATCTAAAAATTCCTTTCTTAATCTGATTAAGATGGCCCAGGAAACATAGCGAGAAGGGCGACTTCAGGGGTTTCAGGCCAAGTTCTGCCCGTAATGAGATGGCAGAGTTGGAAGATGGAATGCCAACATGGTCGAATAATGGAGCAGGTCAAACACAGGAGAGTGCCTCCTGGTTCGTCACATTGCCAATACCAGTCTGAAATTGAGGGAATTATTTTATGTAATAGAAATGGACTTCTGAACGACTTGTCGCAATCCTCCTCTGGAATGATGTCTCGACTCTCTCTCCCAATTGGTGACCTGGAAACTGAAAGAAGAATAATATAGAGCTGAGAAATAGCATGTGAGCATTACGAACCTGTAGGTACAGAGCCTCAAAGGGTTCAAGCTCCCTACGGAATTCCCCTAATTTTGTGTTTAGTGTCAAAAAGTGTCTAGGTTGTACATAGATAACAGAGCCAACGTACCTGGCAGGGGGTATGCAGGGTTATCAGTTCCCTCAAAGGTTTTATCCCCGAGGGGCAGGTAGTGAATCTGTCCAGAGTAAAAACTGTTTGGAATTCATCCTCGGGGGATATCTGGATTGCCAAGAATTGGTGAAAGCAGGCCGAGGATATGTGAGGAAATGCCATATTAATTAACTGTGGAGTCCCACACAAAAAGAAGGGCAACCACTAGGGACGGAAGTCGTGGGCCCCTGGTGGATGCGATGCTGGCTAGAGCCAGGGTATAGGGGTTATAGGCAATGGAGTAGTATGTCATTCAATGCTTACCCAGAATTTGCCTTTCTCATGCAAGAACCAATCTGCAAAGGACTGCTGTTTATAATATAATTCTAGATGCAGTAGGCCTGCTCCTTCATTTTTCATTTTACTAATTTGTCATGATGCACTCAAACTGGAATTCGGGGCCACTGGTACTTGAGTGATCTCACTGCTAAGTGGCAGTATGTCCATCTTGAAGATGCACATCCTGCCCAACCAGGAGTGTTTCAGGGATGACCAACTTTGAAGTCTACGTTAAGTGGACATCAACAATGGTAGGTAATTACATTCATACAGCTTATTCAGATTGGTTGGAATCTAGGGTTGTCCCGATACCACTTTTTTAGGACTGAGTACAAGTACCGATACTTTTTTTCAAGTAGTCGCCGATACCGAATACCGATACTTTTTTTAAATGTCATGTGACCGTTTTCAAACCACAATACAGACTAAGGATATTTTCTTTAGAATTATGAAGAACTGGTACATCATGGTGTGGGGCTGTTTTTTAGCATACGGCAGTGCTTTAAGTGGGCCGGAACGCGGCGGTACTCAGTACCGCCACTTCCAAAAATGGCCCTCGAGAGTACCAGCACCTCTCCGTGCGCCTAGTACGTGGGTTTCCGGTACCGGAACGCAGCGGAGAGCTAGCTACAGCATTGTAGTCAGGGGCGTCTCCAGGGTGGGGCCTGAGCGGGCCACGTCCCCCCCAATTTTACTGTGTGCCCCCCCAAGTAATGTTGTCTGTTTGTATTGCAGACAGACCGCGAAACAATAGCCGCCGCGGCTGTCCGCGATCCGTCTGCGGCGCTGAATGACAGAATCATGACTGTTATTGTCATGTGACGTCGCCACAGTGCCGCTAATTATAATGGGAGTTGTAGTCTCCGCGGCCGTGCGGGCGGCGTCGGCTACGTGCTTGAGTCAAGCTCAGCCTGCTCCCGGGGGGTGGAGACGAGTCAGTCAGTTACTGTGAGAGCAGCGGAGCCAGGCCGCGTGCTAGACCAGACCTCCCATTTGCCCGCTGACTTCAGTGCCTGCCTCGCTCTGCTGCCACAAGGTAGGTCAGGAAAAAACGTAATTTGATGGCAATTGGAAATACCATTTTATTGGTGGTGATGGACAATTTTCATTTCTGTTAGCTCCCTCCCTCCATGTTACCTCCACGAGAGCTCATTATATATATATCAGTATTGGGGGGGGGGGGAGCACCGGCGCCTAATAGAGTACCTGCACCTCTTTTGGCCCACTTAAAGCACTGGCATACGGTACTGGAAAACTACATGTCATTGAAGGAGTGATCACTGCCAGTGCCACCTATCAGTGCAGCTCATCGGTGCCAGTGCCCAAAAGTGCAGCTAGCCAGTGCCACCTATCAGTGCAGATCAGTGCCCATTAGTGCATCAGTGCAGGGAGGCAGCTTATTAGTGCATCTCATCAGTGCCACCCAATCAATGCCAGTGCCACCTATCAGTGCCATCCATTTATGAGTGCCATTCAATCAATGCCAGTGCCACCTATCAGTGCCATCCAATGGCACTGATAGGTGGCACTGGCATTGATTGGATGGCACTGATAAATGGATGGCACTGATAGGTGGCACTGGCATTGATTGGATGGCACTCATAAATGTGGCACTGATGAGATGCACTAATAAGCTGCCTCCCTGCACTGATATAGCACCCCCCCCCCAAAAAAAAAAGTTAACCACTTCAAGTTCGTTGCAGCCAGTACTGTACCCACACTTCTTCTGCACAATTAAACATTATCTCATCTGTATGACAGTGACTTCCCCAGCGCTCATGGCTTACTTGCTTTTTACTGTACTTTTCCTGTCGATCGTGCGGTGCGGTCCTTTCGCAAGGCAATGGAGACTCCTAGGACGCCGGGGACGGCGTCTGGATGACGTCACGCACGCCACCGGGGGACGTCAAGCTCCGCCTACAGTCAGTGTCTGTGTACAGTACTGAAGGGGAGGAGCACGCTCAGCCTCGGCGCACTGGCACCGCCCGCGCTACAAGAGGCTGTGTTGTTGTGGATAGCCGCGGCTCTGCTGTGAATCATAGCAGCGGCTCACGGCCCGTGATTAAATGTTGTTCACTGCGTCAATTGGGCCTATATCATAATGCAGGCTGCAGCTGCCTGGACGTGTGGATTTATTATATAGCGGTCGTCGGCCGGCCGCCGGGCCCTGGTGAGAGAATTACGTTTGGGCCTATATTATGATGGGGGCCTGGAGCTGCAGCTCCATCAGCCCCACGGTTAATCCGGCCCTGCCTCTATGCACCGCTCGATGTCGTCACAAAAAAAAAAGTATTCTATTTTGGTATCGGGAGTATTTGCACGAGTATGAGTACTAGCGCAAATACTCGGTATCGGTACCGATACCGATACTGGTATCGGTATCGGGACAACCCTATTGGAATCTGAAACCCTAAGGCCTAGTACACACGAGAGGATCGATCCGCGGAAACGGTCCGGAGGACCGTTTCCACGGATAAATCCTCTGGCGGATTTTGATCTCATGGTTGTACTAACCATGAGATCAAAATCCCAGCGGAATTCCCTCCGCGGTGACACGTCGCTGCGATGATGACGCAGCGACGTGCACGACGCTGTCATATAAGGACTTCCACGCATGCGTCGAATCATTACGACGCATGCGAGGGATGGAATCGGACGGATTGATCCGCTGAGTCTGTACAGACCAGCGGATCAATCCGCTGGACAGGATTCCAGCGGATAGATTTCTTAGCATGCTAAGAAATTTTGATCCGCTGGAAATCCATCCCCGGGGAAAAAAATCAGCGGAAAAATATCCGCTGGATCGTACACACCAGGGGATCTATCCGCTGAAACCGGTCCGCGGATCAATTCCAGCGGATCGATCCTCTCGTGTGTACGGGGCCTAAGTATTTAATCGAGGATTAGGACAAGCCAAAGCAGGACCTACTTCTTAGATTGTTTGGGGTCAATGACATCTTGGGGCATTTACTTTAAGGTTGCTGAGAGATCCAAATTTTTTAGCTTTTTCAATATAGATAGAAAATGCGACTTGGGGGTTTTACACAAAAAGGAACAGGTCGTCCGCAAATAGACTCAATTTGTGTGATGTCTGCCTCATATGGAGTTGTTAGACTGCAAAGCTACCGCTAATTGTTCCATTGTGAATATATATAGGAGTGGGGGAAAAGGACACCTGAGGCGTGTTCCTTTGGTGCAAGATAGCACTGAGGGACCAAATCTCTACTCTTACAACCAATTCTTTGAAATGACAATACCCTTTCCTTCCTCTGCTTTTTATAAACATACCTTTTAGTCCTACAAATATCACCTTAAAGGGAGACTTTAGTGGTTTTAATGGTTTCATTTGTGTGAAACATCGATTAAATAAAAATTAAGGTTGGTGGGCTAATGTTCAACCAATTTTCTACCAGAGGCATTTTTTTTAGGTTTTGCACACATTACACAAAATTTGTTAAAACTCCCAAACATTATGGGCCAGATTCACGTAGCGCGGCGTAATTTTAGGCAGGCGTAGCGTATCGTAGTTACGCTACGCCGCCGCTACTTTGAGAGGCAAGTGCTGTATTCACAAAGCACTTGCGTCTAAAGTTACGGCGGCGTAGCGTAAATGTGTCGGCGTAAGGGCGCGGAATTCAAATGACAAAGATGTGGGCGTGTTTTATGTATATTAACTGTGACCCCGCGTAAATGACGTTTCGATCGAACGGCTCATGCGCCGTCCGTGGGGGTATCCCATTGCACATGCTCCAAATGACGTCGGCAAATCATCATGCTTTCGACGTGAACGTAAATTACGGCCAGCCCCATTCACGGACGAGTTACGCAAACGACGTAAAATTTGAAAAATGTTACGCGGTTCCGACGTCCATACTTAACATTGGCTGCGCCATGTTTTTGGTGGTTTATCTTTACGCCTGAAAACCCCTTACGTAAACGGCGTATCTTTACTGCGACGGCCGGGCGTACGTTAGTGAATAGGCGTATCTAGCTGATTTACATATTCTAGGCGTAAATCAGCGTACACGCCCCTAGCGGCCAGCGTAAATATGCAGTTAAGATACGACGGCGTAGGAGACTTACGCCGGCCGTATCTTAGCAACATTTAAGCGTATCTCAGTTTAGGCATACGCTTAAAGTTGCGACGGCGCGGATTCGGACTTACGACGGCGTATCTACTGATACGCCCGTCGTAAGTCTTTGTGGATCCGGGCCTATATATTTTCTGAAAGTCATGTCACGTGGTATTAGTGCACATGTTTATCAAATGCATATTTGCATTTTAAAAAATACACGTCGTTATTAATTTTTTTGGACAACAGACATTGTCCAAAAGCAAAACTTTAAAAGCCTTTACAGGTTATCAACACCCACCATGCCCAACTTGATGCAATGCTGGCTGAGCAAATTAAAAAAGCTGTGTTTAATGTTTAAGTATGTGTAGTACTACCCCCGAAGGAGCTGCTGGTTTGTTTTGGGTGGCATGTTACCTCATTTCTTCTCGCTGTCTAGGTTAATGGATGAGAGCTACAGTAAAGTCAGTGTCCACACGACAGGTGTCTTTTCTGTGCTTTTATTACCCAACAGGGTAAAATAGTGAAAGTTAGTAGAAGGTGAAGGGATGGCAAAATGGAAGACAGCAAATTCAGGTGTAACTGTATATGGAAATGGTCCTGCTTTCAACAAAAACTTTACTTCGCCACTCTAGCCAGAGTGGGTGTAGTGCATCTGGACAGGCCTCTCTCACTAGCCTGGCAGCCAGAGTGTCACTCGGAACTCTAGGATTAAGTCTCTGCCACAGACCTTCCTGAAGAATGGAGACAATTGCGGTCCAAAATCCTGGATTCAGCACCCGGTTCTCCTTCAAATAAGTTTAGTAAAATCAGCAACTGAGAGGCGACCAGCGTCCAGCCTCTCAGAACCAAAGTTTCCTCCGATGAATAGACAGGCCTCTCCTGAAACACAAGCCTCATGCTCGGTATCCCCTGGACAGGTTCCTCATCAGTCAGCTTCCTCCAATTGGACAGACAGGCCAGGACCATTTGGCAAATTAGGAACCCAGAAGCACGGAGAAGGTATAAGGAGTGAGGAAGGGGTGCACAATCCAGTGTACTGTACCTGGAATTTTGCCTTTAATGGACAAAGTATGGGTTTGTATCAAAACCGATACTGCACGTCAAGATTTCTCCTCATAAGCCAAACTTTTCCCAAGATTTAAAAAAGAAAATATACAGTATCTCACAAAAGTGAGTACACCCCTTACATTTTTGTAAATATTTTATTATATCTTTTCATGTGACAAAACTAAAGAAATTGCACTTTGCTACAATGTAAATTAGTGTGTGTAAAGCTTGTGTAAGAGTGTAAATTTTCTGTCCCCCTCAAAATAACCCAACACACAGCCGTTAATTTCTAAACCGCTGGCAACAACAGTAAATACACCACTAAGTGAAAATGTCCAAATTGGGTGCAAGAAGACACCTGACTCGTTCGTGTTACAAGGTCTCAGATTTGAATGGGGAGCAGGTGTGTTAAATTTGGTATCATCACTCTCACATACTGGTGACTGGAAGTTCAACATTGGCACCTCATGGCAAAGACCTCTCTGAGGATCTGAAAAAAAGAATTGTTGCTCTACATATGGATGGCCTAGGCTATAGGAAGATTGCCAAGACCCTGAAACTGAGCTGCAGCATGGTGGCCAAGACCATACAGCGGTTTAACAGGACAAGTTCCACTCAGAACAGGCCTCGCCATGGTCGACCAAAGAAGTTGAGTGCACATGCTCAGCGTCATATCCAGAGGTTGTCTTTGGAAATAGACGTATGAGTGGTGCCACCATTGCTGCAGAGCTTGAAGGGGTGGGGGGTGGGTGCTCAGGCCATACGCCGCACACTGCATCACATTGGTCTGTATGGCTGTTGTCCCAGAAGCAAGCCTCATCTAAAGATGATGCACAAGAAAGCCTGCAAACAATTTGCTGAAGACAAGCAGACTAAGGACATGGATTACTGGAACCATGCCTGTGGTCTGATGAGACCAAGATAAACGTATTTGGTTCAGATGGTGTCAAGCGTGTGTGGCGGCAACCAGGTGAGGAGTAAAAATACAAGTGTGTCTTGCCTACAGTCAAGCGTGGTGGTGGGAGTGTCATGGTCTGGGGCTGCATGAGTGCTGCTGACACTGGGGAGCTACAGTTGATTGAGGGAACTATGAATGCCAACATGTACTGTGACATACTGAGGCAGAGCATGATCCTCTTCCTTCAGAGACTGGGCTACAGAGCAGTATTCCAACATGGTAACAACCCCAAACACACCTCCAAGATGACCACTGCCTTGCTACAGAAGCGGAGGGTAAAGGTGATGGACTGGCCAAGCATGTCTCCAGACCTAAACCCCATTGAGCATCTGTGGGGCATTTTCAAATGGAAGGTGGAGGAGCGCAAGGTCTCTAACATCCAGCTATGTAATGTTGTCATGGAGGAGTGGAAGAGGACTCCAGTGGCAACATGTGAAGCTCTGGTGAACTTCATGCCCAAGAGGGTTAAGGCAGTGCTGGAAAATACTCACTTTTGTTGCCAGCGGTTTAGACATTAATGGCTGTTGTGTTATTTTAAGGGGACAGCAAATTTACACTATTTTACAAGCTGTACACTCACTACTTTACATTGTAGCAAAGTGTAATTTCTTCAGTGTTGTCACATGAAGATATAATAAAATGTTTACAAAAATGTGAGGGGTGTACTTACATTTGTGAGCTACTGTATATACAGTCCTGATCAAAAGTTTAAGACCACTTGAAAAATGGCAAAAAATCATATTTTACATTGTTGGATCTTAACAAGGTTCCAAGTAGAGCTTGAACATGCAACAAAAAGAAATGAGAGTGAGACAAAACATTATTTGAGCATTCAATTTAATGAAAACAACGAATAAACTGAAACAGGCTGTTTTTCAGCTGATCAAAAATTTAGGACCACACCTCCACAAAAAAAAAAACCTAAACCCCCCCCCAAAACAGAAATCCAACTTCCAAACATGAACTTAGTAATGAGTAGCTCCGCCGTTATTGTTGATCACTTCAAAAATTTGTTTTGCCATGCTTGATACAAGCATTTCCATGGGGTGAGTGGGAACATTTCTCCAAGTGGTGAAGACAGCCGCACGAAGGCCATCTACTGTCTGGGACTGTTGTCCATTTTTGTAAACTTCCCTTGCCATCCATCCCCAAAGGTTCTCAATTGGATTTAAATCAGGGGAACATGCAGGATGGGCCAAAAGAGTGATGTTATTCTCCTGGAAGAAGTCCCTTGTCCTGTGGGCATTGTGTACTGTAGCGTTGTCCTGTTGAAAAACCCAGTCCTTACCACACAGACGAGGGCCCTCAGTCATGAGGAATGCTCTCTGCAACATCTGGACATAGCCAGCGGCCGTTTGACGCCCCTGCACTTCCTGAAGCTCCATTGTTCCTCTGAAGGAAAAAACCCCCCAGACCATTATGGCGCCCCCTCCACTGTGGCATGTAGAAAACATCTCAGGTGGGATCTGCTTGTCATGCCAGTAATGTTGGAAACCATCAGGACCATCAAGGTTAAATTTTTTCTCATCAGAGAATAAAAATGTCTTCCACCTTTGAATGTCCCATGTTTGGTGCTCTCTTGCAAAGTCCAAACAAGCAGTTCTGTGGCGTTCAAGGAGACAAGGTTTTTGAAGACGCTTTTTGTTTTTGAAGACCTTCAGTCTCAGATGCCGTCTGATGGTTATGGGGCTGCAGTCAGCACCAGTAAGGGCCTTAATTTGGGTCGAGGATCGTCCAGTGTCTTGACGGACAGCCAATTGGATCCACCGGCTCATTGCTGGTGACATTTTTTTGGGTCTTCCACTTGACTTTTTTGTTCCATAACCCTCAGGATCATTTAAGAAATTCCAAATGACTGTCTTACTGCGTCCCACCTCAGCAGCGATGGCGCGCTGTGAGAGACCCTGCTTATGCAGTCCAGCAACCCGACCACGTTCAAAGGGAGCGTTTTTTTGCCTTTTCCAACACAACGTGCGACTACCTGACAGAAAATGACAATGAATCCACATCTTTGCACAGATTTGGCCTTTTAAAGGCACGTGGTCCTAAACTTTTGATCAGCTGAAAAACAGCCTGTTTCAGTTTATTCGTTGTTTTCATTAAATTGAATGCTCAAAAAATGTTTTGTCTCACTCTCATTTCTTCTTGTTGCATGTTGAAGCTCTACTTGGAACCTTGTTAGGATCCAACAATGTAAAATATGATTTTTTGCCATTTTTCAAGTGGTCTAAACTTTTGATCAGGACTGTGTATATATATATATATATATATATATATATATATATATATATATATATATATATATATATAGTCGTTCTGCATGTAAGTACATTGCTGTCCTCGCTGACTCATATCACACACCTGTTCTTTCTGTGTACAGGACGATGGAGAGACAGATTCCTTTAATATTCATTAGCATGAATAAATAATGTTTTCCAATGTAACAACAACATACGTAGTTCAAGAGAATTATTCTTTTTCACAAACCACGCTGTCAAATTATCACCAGAACTTTATGCATAAGTTTCTATTGTATGTGGGACAATAACACAACATAATCCTGCTTTTAAAGAGACTATTATCTCCAGCCCACATTGGAACAAATGACAATCCACCTTCATGCATAAAATATCCGTCTCTCTCAGGACCTGCTTCTTGGCGATTGGTTGTCACAGGTGGCAGCAAATGACATTATGTTGCATGACCAGTGCTTGAACGCAAACTGGGAATAATGGAGTTTTCAAGAGATGTCTCCGAAGGTGGATAAGTTTTTAATGGATGCCCTGCAATAAAGCTTATTTTTAGGATATTTGACAAGGTCATGGATGTTACATCAAGATTACGATGGATTCGAAACAGGCTGTTGAGAAATAGAGGACATGGCAGGCGTTTTCACAGTAAGTACCATGGATATTTAGGACATAAATAATGGACTGATGGACTGACTATGTAAATGCCTATAACAATAGAACGTTTATACCTTTAGGTATTTTGTCTCCATTCAGGCAATTTAAGTGATTATGGTTTACTATATGTCATTATCTTGCTATGTTTTCCATTATTTAATAAAGTAGGCAATGCATACACAGTTATAAAGATAATGTACATGTTACAGAATTGCAAGATGTACTCTTCTGTCATTTTAAGTGGGGATTTGACAGTTTACAATTCTAGGTGGATTGTACTGTGCTGGCTCAGTGTCAGTCAGACAAAAAAAATATGTATTCTAAGCATCTTCTGTTGACCTATGACTGTAAATGCAGCTATAGTGGACAGGCTGACACAGAACAAGCCTATTCAGAGCTGGATCTAAACTTAAAGGGGTTGTAAAGGCTCATTTTTTATTTTCTAAATAGGTTCCTTTAAGCTAGTGCATTGTTGGTTCACTTACCTTTTTCTTCCATTTCCCTTCTAAATGTTTTTTTTCTTTGTCTGAATTTCTCACTTCCTGTTCCTCCTCAGTAAGCTTGCCCCCATCATCTGGCTGGGGGTTAGTCAACCAGAACAGCTTACTGAGGAGGAACAGGAAGTGAGACATTCAGACAAAGAAAACAAAGAAAAAAAACATTTAGAAGGGAAATCGAGGGAAAAGGTAAGTGAACCAAGAATGCACTTGCTTAACCACTTAAGCCCCTGGAACATATTGCTGGTCAAAGACCAGGCCACTTTTTGCGATTCGGCACTGCGTCGCTTTAACTGACAATTGCGCGGTCGTGCAATGTGGCTCCCAAACAAAATTGGCGTCCTTTTTTTCCCCACAAATAGAGCTTTCTTTTGGTGGTATTTGATCATCTCTGCAGTTTTTAGTTTTTGCGCTATAAACAAAAATAGAGCGACAATTTTGAAAAAAATATTTTTTTTTTAATTTTTGCTGTAATAAATATCCCCCAAAAATATATAAAAAATATGTTTTCCTCAGTTTAGGCCGATACGTATTCTTCTACATATTTTTCGTAAAAAAACGCAATAAGCGTTTATTGATTGGTTTGCGCAAAAGTTATAGCGTTTACAAAATAGGGGATAGTTTTATGGCATTTTTAGTAATATTTTTTTTTTTACTAGTAATGGCGGCGATCAGCGATTTTTATCGGTACTGCGACATTATGGCGGACACTTCGGACACTTTTGACACATTTTTGGGACTATTGGCATTTTTATAGCGATCAGTGCTATAAAAATGCCACTGGCAGGGAAGGGGTTAACACTAGGGGGCGAGGAAGGGGCTAAGTATGTTCCCTGGGTGTGTTCTAACTGAAGGGGGGGTGGGACTGACTTGGGGAAATGACTGATCGCTGTTCATACATTGTATGAACAGACAATCAGGCATTTCTCCCCCTGACAGGACCGGGAGCTGTGTGTTTACACACACAGCTCCCGGTTCTTGCTCTGTAACGATCAATCGTGGGTGCCCGGCGGTGATTGCGCCCGCCGAACACGCGCGTCGGCGTGCCGGGGTGAGCGATGGGCGCGCCGGGGTGAACGATGGGCGTGCATGTGCGCATCTCCGGCGGCGCGTGCACCCATATTGCCACTGGCAAAGTTGCCTGTCCTGGAGGCGACTTGAAGTTTCCTCGAAGTTGCCTCGAAAAGTCGTGCCGACTTTCATGTCGCTATAATGTGAACCGGCACTTACAAAGTAAAAAAATCTTTTTGCCTTTAGTAAATCAACATCCATAAGCATATTACCTCCACTCTATAATACAGGGCTTGGTGTCTGAGCCACCATTTGCCAGTCCTAAGTGCAAGGAGCATAGCCCTGTATGAGTTTAGAGTTGCTCACCAAGCAGAAACTTACATAGGAATCCTAGGTACTCTGGCAGTGAATTGGGGTGGTGTGGAGAACATAGAAGTCTAATTTAAGTCAATGTATGGTCCTTTCATTACGGTGGGTTCTTTTCACCTTTAAAAATGCTCTTTGGAAAATTGACCTTTTCATGTGATTTAGAGGAACCTTTTTCTTAAAGGATCTGATAATTGAAAGGATGGAAAATGAAGGTATCTGCTTATAATAAACTATTGATGGCTTTTGGCTTTTGTTATAAGTTTGGTTTCAAAACTACCAATTTCATCCACCCTGATTTAATGCCAAATTAGAAATCTGTTGCTTAGGGGAATTATGGGGAAATTTATGACACCTGGGCAATGGCCCACAAGGGCCTTATAGTAAATACAGCCCTGTCATTTTCCATTTTTTTACTTGAAATTCAAAATCAAACTTTATTACCGGTATGAACATTATTGTGTATAATGTTAACATTTACTGCTACAGTACTTCAAATGAGTTTACTATACATTATTCTCTGTAACATTAACTACAACTTGTAAAGTAATACTATAAGTGGATACAAAAAAGAGAGGAAGTATATTTGAATTAAATAACACTATTACTTTAAGTTTTAACTTTCAATTTTACAAATGTAACATATTTTCATCTGCTCTTATTTCACTCAGACATTTATATTTTGAACAGCCATTTTACTTTAAAACATAGTGCACTGTGTGAGTGGGAGGAATACTGACAGTAAAGAACATGACAGCTGTCATTAAAAGAATACATAATTTGTGTGAGAACATACTGAATACCTGTATCTAAAAAAGTTGAATTTTCTGATGATTTAAACAAGTCTTTGATAGTAAAAACTTTGGGCCAGATTCATGTACAATTCCGATGGCATAACGTATCCCATTTACGTTACACCGCCGCAAGTTTTCAGCGCAAGTGCTTGATTCACAAAGCACTTGCCTGTAAACTTGCGGCGGCATAGCGTAAATCCGTCCAGCGCAAGCCCGCCTAATTCAAATGGGGCGTGTATCATTTAAATTAGGCGCGTTCCCGCGCCGAACGTACTGCGCATGCTCCGTTTTTGTAATTTCCCGCCGTGCTTTGTGCGAAATGACGTCGCACCGACGTAATTTTTTGAACGGCGACGTGCGTTACGTCCTTTCCTATTCCCGGACTTACGCAAAAAAAAAATTCAAAATTCGACGCGGGAACGACGGCCATACTTTAACATGGCTAGTCTAAATATAAGCCACTGAAATAGCATCCGTAACTTTACGACGGGAAAAGCCGACGTAAGAGAATGCGACGAGCGCGCGTAGCTTCGTGGATCGCCGTAAACAGCTAATTAGCATACCCGACGCGAAAAACGACGCAAACTCCACCCAGCGGGCGCCGAAGTATTGCATCCTAAGATCCGAAGGCGTACGCTTGTCGGATCTTACCCAAATGCCGTTGTATCTTGGTTTGAGGATTCAAACTAAAGATACGACGCAGGAAATTTGAAAATACGCCGGCGTATCAGTAGATACGCCGGCGTATTTCATCTGTGAATCTGGCCCTTTATTTTCCTGTGTGGTACAAAACACTGCAAGGAAAACAGGGCAACTTATTTATCCATCCTGAAAATGATCATGAATCATACCACATCATTAGGCAATTATAGCTATATCATATTGACAATGCTTACATAGGTAGAATGCCATGGAAGCTTTTATATCAGGATCAAAGTTGGGCACCCTTCAGGGCCATGGCAAAACAGTGGTTCTTACCTCTATAGCTATAGACTTAAAGGGGTTGTAAAGTACATGTTTTTTCACCTTAATGCATTCTTTGCATTAAGGTGAAAAAATATCCGAGGATTATCGGCCCCCCAGCCCCCCCGTTTACTTACCTGACCCCTTGAAAGTCCCACGCCGTGAACACGCTGGCTTCTCGGCTCATTCATTGGTTGATTGATAGCAGCGCAGCCTTTGGCAACCGCTGCTGTCAATCAAATCAGTGACGCAACCTTGGTGAGATTTGATACATTAGGCTATCCATTTAAATGAATGTGATGCTTTAGCGCAAAGCATGCATGAGTTGAACACAGATGTAATGAGCCCTGGACATTGCTCGTTGAAAGAAAACTCCTGCAATACCAAATCTGATAACACCCTTGAGTAAAGGGTATTGTGTGCTTGACATTAACAAAAAAAGAACTCTCTAGTTCCCTGCCTATGCAGCATACCAACAGTTTTTTGGGTTCTGTCTAGTCTTGCCCTCCGTAACTTCAAGTTACTATATTGGGTAATTATCACCAAATATGACTATATTCAAGGTAGGTGGTAGAATATAAGAACAGTGGCTACATGACACTCTGACACATTTCACATGGATTAGTGCTTAGTCATAGAGTCTGATTGTCTATGCAGCCTTGATGACAGATTTAGACTCCCATTGATTAGAGAATGCTGCGCCTATTGTTTATGGTCAGGTAGACTTCCAGTAAGATAACAGGATCAGCAAGGCTCAAACAAAGCAAAGCTTTCAAATCTATTAACCCCAGACGAAGTGTACTAGCACGAAACGCGTGGGGAGGACTCCACTGCTGCCTTACCTGTATACATATACAGGTAAGATCTATCCAGCACCTACCAATAAGCCTTAAATTTAGGCTTACCTGTAGGTAAAAGTGGTTGTACAACCACTTTAATGTTAGATTATTTATATTAGTCTGATCTCCTTCACACATATACATAGAAAATACCTAAAAAAAGGACTAAACTTCCTCTATAATCCTAACCCACACCTAAACTATAAAACTTATGCTAATGTTTTAAATTAAGCTGAAGCCTAACAATGAACTTTAAGCTGAAAAAAAGCTTTTAAAACAATCCCTTAACCACTATATAGCCATAGGTCAATGATGCTTGGATGTCCAGGCCAAATTGAGCAATGTCACTTAACCTGACCAAGCCTATGACCCATTTGCCGACCTAAATTCTTTTACATTGTTTTTACAGACATCGTTTATTTGGTACACTGTTTTTAGTAAAAAAAAACTGCCAGGAATTTTTTGCTTATACGCTAGCAAATTAACAGAAATATGAAAAATTATATTTTCAGAATATAGGCAGGAAATGTTTGCCAAACATTTTATCCTAACCTAAGGCACAAAAAAAACCTGTAATCTTCATTATTTTGTGCTTTGCAGTGTCTGTCACCTATAATGAGTTCTCAGCAAGGCTAATCGAAAAAAAATATGAGGCATCTATGGCCAGTCTGTTTCTTTTAGAGGAAATGTGACAGCTGAGGAAAAATAAAGAAACAAATGAAACTTGACTGCAAAAGTGTATGGATAGAATACATTTAATCCCTAGAAAAGCATCTACTTGTTTTTTTGTTGCTTAAAAATGGCTACATTTACACATAAAGGGCCAAATCCACAAAGATCCGGCGTAACGTAAATTTTTCCATTTAAGTTACACTGCCTTAAAATTTCTACCTAAGTGCCCGATCCACGAAGCACTTACCTAGAAATTTTGGGCTGTGTAACTTAAATTCCGCCGGCGCAAGGCGTTCCTATTTTCATGGGGGCGATTCCCATTTAAATTAGGGGCGCTCCCGCGCCGGCCGTACTGCGCATGCTCGTGACGTCATTTTCCCGACGTGCATAACGCGAAATTACATTACGCCGAGCTTTGTGGATTGCGACGGGTCAATAAAGTTGCGTCGGGAAAAAAAAAAGATACGGCGCGAAAAAAACATTTCAAAATTAAAAAAAAATTGCGTCGCTGCACATAAAGGTCTGTTTTTACAAGGTGTAAACAGTTTACACCTTGTAAAAGCAGCCCTAATTTTGCGTTTGCAAACTAAAACTTACGGAGAAAAAAAACGAAGCTGAAAAGCTTCGTGGATCTCCGTAAGTGCTAATTTGCATACCCGAGGCGGCATTTCGACACGAAATGCCCCCAGCGGCGGATGCGGTACTGCATCCTAAGATCCGGCAGTGTAAGTCCCTTACACATGCCGGATCTTCTGCCTAACTATGGAAAACTGATTCTGTGGATCAGTTCCATAGTTAGGAACAGGGATACGATGGCGTAACAGCAGTTACACCGTCGTATCCCTTTTGTGGATTTGGCCCAAAGCACCCAGACATTGGGTTGCTTCAGTACTTAGAGTTACATTGATGTTCCTCTTCTCAAAGGGGTGGTTGGTTATGGTATGGATAGTATAGAGCCCCGATGCTTTCGAATATTAGCTTCCTGTGCACTTATTCCTATGATATTAATGCCAATTTAAAGCTGGAATCAGGGATAAGCAAATATGGTCTAAATACAAGAGGCATGTGTATTTGAATCTTGGTGTGCTTTGTGTATTTCTTCTGGATCTGTGTAGTAATCCAGTGTGAAACTTTGCCCTTGTGCAGGAGCTTCCTGTAATAAAGACCAGTCACTGCTTCTCTCTCTCTCTCTCTTTATGCCGGGTGACTGGTCTTGTCTCTGCACCTTCCTATTGTTTTCTGCAGGCAGCCTGTAGTAGGTATGGCCTGCCGGCCCCTTCCACAGCTCTTTTCTCTACTCAGGCTATGCTTAGCCCTGTGTTGATGTCACTGTCACAATATCTGCATTTGAAAATGCATTTAGTGTACACAGAGTAGATTTATAAGTAGATGTATACCCTTCATGGCTACTATGAACATAACAGTTTTTGTGCCTGGGAGTTTAGCTTTTAGACAGACCCCTTTCACACTGAGGTGCTAAAAATAGCACCTGTAAAACGCCTGTAAAGTGCGACAAAAGGCACACCAGTGTGAAAGTTCGAGGGCTTTCACACTGGGGTGGTGCACTTGCAGGACAGGAAAAAAAGTCCTGCAAGCAGCATCTTTGGGGTGGTACGGGAGCGGTGAATACACTGCTTCTCCACCGCCCCTGCCCATTCAAATGAGCGCATGCAAAACACTTCGGCAGCGCCGCAACACAGGCACTGCCAAAGTGTTTTGCATGTGCTTCGGCAGCACTGCCCATTCATTTGAATGGGCAGGGGCGGTGGAGAAGCGGTGTATTCAAACTCCCTCTACTTAGGACTACCAAAATACCAGATCTCATGCCTACAAGTCATTCAGAACACAGCAGCTAGGTTGGTAACAGGAAACAAACCCTGGGAATCCATCACCCCATCCTTGAGGGCCCTTCATTGGCTAACAGTAAAGGATCGGATCACATTCAAGACCCTCTGCCTCACCCACAAATGCACACAAGGAAAGGCTCCTCAATACTTATGCGAGAAAATAAAACACTACACCACCCATCGCACTCTCCGATCATCTAACCAAAACCTCCTCTATATCCCCAAGTACAACTACAAATCGAAGGGTGAACAAAGATTTGCAGTCCAAGGACCACGGCTATGGAACGCTCTACCAACAGACATCCGCATGGAAGAAAACCATCGGGCCTTCAGGAAAAAACTTAAGACCTACGTCCTCTGAAGGATTAGGACGACACGGGATGGAAAAGCGCCGTGAGGCGATTTAGTTCGCATGTGTAGCGCTATACAAGTTATTCACTCACTCACTCAAAGTGGAAAGATAGTGCTGGACCCATAGGGTTATCCTGCTGGCAGGCATCATTAAATGGTGGGCCGTGATCCGGTTTCAGACATGTGGTCACGCCATTTAGGAGCCGTCATTCTCAAGGCAGCGCAGACAGCGAGAGGCACACAATAGCAATGAATAGAGAGCGGGAGGCACAGCCGCACTGGGTGGAGGGCAGGAGATGCATGGGTTAACTTTCCATATTAACAGGTGATTGGTTGCTAGGACACGGGGGGGGGGGGGGGTCTAGCAACCAATCACCAGCTTAATACAAAAAGGTAACCTTGGTAGCTCTCACTCCTGCCCTTCATCCAGTGCTGCTGTGCCTTCCGCTCTCCGCTCTGTGTAAGGTAGGAGAGCATGGGCAAGAGGACATAGCTGTGAAAGTGGGGGGGAGGGGGTGATTTGAAGAGGGCAGTGCGGTGTGTGTGGTGTGGTGATTTGAAGGGGAGGCAGAGACATTATTGTGGTGGGGGATGTGAAGGGGAACAGTGCTGTGGGGCAATATGAAGAGGGGCAAGTGCTGATATGGAGGGGAGATGTGAAGGGGCAGTACTGTGGAGGGGGTGATGTAAAGGTGGGGCAGTGCTGTGGTGAAGAGAAATGTAAAGGGGGGCAGGTGCTGTGGGGGTGTACAGATGGGTAGTGCTGTGGGGAAGAGAAATGTAAAGGGGGCACGTGCTGTGGGCGGGCACTGCTATGGTGTGGGGTGATGTGATGTAAAGGGGGGCAATGCTGTGGAGGGAGAAGAGATGTAAAGGGGAGCAGTGCTATGGGGGGATGTAAAAGGGGGCAGTGCTCTGGGAGGGGAAGATGTGATGTAAAGGCGGGCAGTGCTGTAGGGAGGTGATGAGAAGGGGGCAGTGCTGTGGGGGTTATTTAAAGTGGGGCAGTGTTGTGGGTGGGGAGATATGATGTAAAGCGGGTCAAGGGACATGGGGGGAGAATGAGTGATGTGAAGCAGGGTGTGATATAATAGGGGGGCAGTGCTGTGTGGGGTGATGTAAAGTGAGGGCAGTACTCTGGGAGGGGGTTGATGTGAAAGGGACAGTGGACATTAATGTAAAGGGGAAACTGAAGTGGGGGACTGTGATGTGCGGGGGACTGAGGACACTCATGTAAGACAGGGAATGTGAAATGAGGGGGATGTGATGGGAAGGATTTGAGACATTGAACAAACATGAAATTCAAACCTCTGCGGGAAGAAAATTTTACTGATCTGTCCTTCATGAATTTTAATTCAAGACCCCTATCTTAAGGTATTGATGTTGGTGTAAATGATCTGGTTCCGGCAGGCGGTTTTTACACTGCTGAGGATCTCCATAGTTTCCTTGGCTTGTAGTGTAATGTAACGAGTATTGAAATTGAAGCGCCACACTACTGCTAAGATGTCCAGATCCAACTCTATTTTATTAAAAGTCAGGGGTGCAATCCAAAAAGTAGCCATAGGCCTTTTTATGCAGCTTGTTTGGCAGCCCTAAAATTTCACACCAGAAAATATACCATTGTAGGTCCTGTACATTTCTCGTTTCTTCACACTGTAGTCAGTCTATCCCTAAAGAGGGGGGTGCTCCCAGGGTCGATCCGCCCTATAGGCTCACTATGCAAGCCGCTTAGGGCCCCGCAAAGCTGCAGAGGGCCCCCCAAATTACTAGAGACCCCACCTGGTGAGAAGTCATTTTCGGCCCCTCACCCAGCTTCTCAACTCGCTGGCTGCATGGGAGAAGAGGTAAGAAGTCAGCACCCCCAGCTTCTCACTTCAATGTAAGATGTCATTACCGACAGCAGAACACCCCCTCCCCCCGCTTCTCAACTTTAATGTGACATGTCACTGTTGGCAGCGCAAACCCCCCCCCCCCCTTTCTCAACTTCAATGTGACATGTCATCTTCGGCACCCCCCCCCCCCCCCCCCCCCCCCCCCCCGCTTCTCAAGTTTAATGTGACATGTCATTTTGCTTAGGGCCCCAGGGAGGTCAGGATCGGCACTGGGTGCTCCTGAACCCCCCGCGAACACATTGTAGTTGTATCTTGACCTCTTAGCTGTGGTGTGTCTCTTCAATATCAAGTCATGGAAAGAAGACCATGTTCATAAAAGTACAATGACAATACCCTACAATAAAGGTACAATGTCTGTATGTTATGTTTTATTACATATTATCACACACACTATATATGAAGTAGATTAAGTGGACTAAAATGTATCCAAGTATAAAAAGTAGTACTGATTGGTGGCCCTCTATTGATAGTACAACCCTGCGCTTTAGGAGTAAACAACAAAGTCCAAGCAATAAAAAATCTGTCAAGATAAAACACAATAAATAATAAAAATAAAAGCAGCTGCTTAAAATAAATGTCACTTGATAAAAGCAGAAAAATAAAAACAGCCCGCACAGAGCATGTAAATAGTCCTGCAGCAGCGCTGCAAACCCCTGGTTTGAAAAAAGATAAAAGCTGTGTAGGATGACTCGATCAGATGTAGCTTAGGTATGTGCTCCAATCACCAAAAAGGCATTCACCACGTGGGGGGATATAGGGTCCCCTTCGGGGGAAACACTCACCAGATGGTTTCTTTACACTCGCATTTCCATATATATCGCCTCACGTATCACCTTCAGATGTTTGGAAACTGCATACCCCTCTCCTATCTTGATCACCGTTATTGTATTCATGTTAGGTGTGGACCCCTGAAGACCGCTCTGGAGACTTTCCTGTAGCTGTCACTTCCTAGTTCCTCACTCAGTGGAACGCATACGTCACTTCCGGTCGGGTGCTGGATAGCAGCGCTCTGACGTTTCGTCCGTTCGGACTTTTTCCAAGAGCGTGCTATTCCTCTGCACCCGCCGGAGTTATATTGCGTAGTGCTACACGCCCACCTGTGACGATGCTATAGACGGGGATGACCCTCTATCTATGCATCATTCGATCCTCACTCCGAGCGCCGCGCTGAGCCACGCCCCCCGGAGAGGAGGAGATCACTGGGTCTTTTTTGTACTCCGCTCGCTGACACTCACTGTTGCCACCATAGGACTGTCAGATGAGTGTACGTCCGTGCGCGGCCATACATGCACTATTAAATTCATATTTAGGCTCTGTACCTGTGAAAGATGTAATTTTTGTATATAAGCCGAGTGGTCTGAAGTCTGCAATGTTACTTCTTACACTAGTATATGTTAATAAACACATATTGTAGCCCATGCATTGTGCTTTACTAGGATCAAAATATCCTTTATGTCACAACACAATGTGCTTCAATTTTAATGGGACTATACATGAGTGGCTGACTGACACGTTCATAGACATTGGTTCTTACACACTCAGCAGAACCAATATCCATTAAGAAAAAACAGAGAATATATAAAATGGGTGTTGAACTTGAATGAATCTAGGACACTGTGTGTCTATAAATAAATATATACACCACACGTGTGTAAAACCACCTAAAATACACACTCATATATAACAGTGAACCATAAAAATACATTCATATTAAAATTAGAATATAAATATAAAAATCTTATTATAAAAAAATATATTATAAAAAAATATATTATAGAAAAAATTTTAAAATATATAAGAGAACAAAGAACAAAGAATATATAGAAATGTAGAAAAATAGAAATATAAATATATATTCCTATGTCATCATAGAGACATGGGTAGATAGTTATATGCAGTGTGCAAAGACATATTTATGGGGATCATATAAGATGTGTTGTGCAAATATCCAAGTCCACATCCCAACCTTGACCACATATGTTGATGGGGGAAGAGACCTATTTTTCAATGTGTTTGGGATCACTCAACAATGTAGTATCTCACATATTAGTGTGATGAGCTTGGTTTTCTTTACCCCCCAGGGGCCATTTCTGATGAATGATTGAATACCAGCCCTTGTACATTGGTGGTCATATTTTGTTATTTGTTGGATGGGTGTAGATAATATTTACACTAATCTTTTCTTAATAGCATATGTATTGCGTAACCCCTTTATTATTTTGATCATATTACTTAAGATGGCATTAAGGCCCTAGTTTTGATGGTCATTATTAGGTATCACTAATGAAACAGTTGATATCGAGTTCCACATTGAGTCCTTTAGGCACTAAGACGTCAGTAAGGAAGATCCAATGAGTTTCTCTTTTGGACAACTCGCGTACTCTGTGGGAGCCCCTCCAATGTGCTTCAACTTGTTCAATGCCCCAGAATTCCAAGCCCGATGGGTCTTCATTGTGTTTGATTTTGAAATGGAGGGATACATTATGATCAGTATTTCCCAGGTAGATGTTCTTTATGTGTTCCCCTATTCGAATTTTTAGTTTCCTTTTTGTGCGACCAATATAGAGTAAACCACATGGGCACCTTAATGCATATACAACATGAGTGCTGTTGCAGGTGAAAAATGTTTTATTTCAAAATCTTGCTCGTTTGACGGTGATGTGAAGTGATCCAAATTTCTCTGTAATTTTCTCACCTCTTTGCAAGGCTTGCATTTTCTGCACGAGAAAAATCCATTCTTATTCCAAAAACTTTGAGGTTTTTCTGGGAGATCAAAGATTTTCTTCACTATAGTGTCACCATATGTGGATGCCTTTCTATAAATAAATTGGGGTTTCTGTGGTATTACGGGTCCTATTTTCTTATCTAGCGACAGAATGTGCCAGTGCTTGATAAAAATGGATTCCACCTCCTTATATTGACTATGGAATTGGGAAATGAATCCCCATTCATTAGGATTTGGCTCTTGAACTTCCTGTATATTTCCAACGTTTTTTTCTTCTAGACATTTATTTCTAGGTATCTTTCCCACTTCTTCCACGATTGTGTCCAAAAACTGAGGGTTATATCCTTTAGCTATAAGAACCAATAAAAGATTAGAAAAAGTAGATAAAGAAACACAAAAAAAGAAAATTAAGAAATATCATAGAGACATGAACGATTATACACCAATAATTTATATGAAAAAAGAGAAGATTGTTGCGCAGACCCAGCATATAGTGCAAAAAATAAATAAATAACAGCCGCGTCTTAAGTGTGCCATACAGCACAAACAAGCATAATAAGAAAAAAGAAGTCGCGCTAGTTCAAAAATAAAAATTAAAAATGGTGAAAGACCGGTGACTAATTAAACCAAATAATTAAATATATGGTGATAAGCACCATTAATGAAGAAGTGCAAATTATATATAGCCACTAATTGACACAAATGTATCTATATTAATAAAAACACATTAATAGTCCAAGTGAGCCAAAGGTTAAAGTAGTCCACAGGTGTGTGATGAAAAGGAATCTTTCGGCTAACAGTGATAGCAACCACGCTGTGTTTAGACCAACAGGAGACCTCCACCACAGATAGTACTGACTCTTACCAGAATTCAGTAAAAATTAGGCATGAAATCAAATCCAGCAGCAACATACAGGATAATCTTCAACCAGCGGTATCCATAAATTGATATTCACCAATAAAAATCCAGGCTCCATAGATGCAAAAGAGACACCAAGAGAGGAATATAGTGTAATACTGCGCTGGTTTATTGTAGCATAAAAAAGCTAAATGCTTACTTACATTTCCGAAGAAAGAATAGGCATCAAGCGGACATAAAATTGGGTACAAGATAAAAAGACACAGCCGGCGGACTGTGTATAGGCGTGCGTCCCGGATATCCGGATCCTTACACCTGGTAAACGCGGCAACGTCAGAGCGTCTCCTCCCGACGTTTCGTCACAATAGGGACGTGTTCACGGGGTAAGGAGACGCCCCAAACCTGCCGCACATATATCGAATACAGGGGCGGAGCCAACCAGGGAGCAGGTCTGATCACGATCGCTCATCCTCCATTTTGACTCCTGGAAACCCGCAGCTCCTGCTAATGCAGGACCGCTGCCAAAGTAAGGGAAAAAAAATACACAATAATACTCCCTCCCAAAGGCAAAAGGAAAAGGGAATTACTTTTAAAACCTTCCATTAGGACTCACAGTCTTAAAAACCGGAGGACCAAGGGAAGTGGACCAATGTGAAAAGGGAAATATATAGTCCTCATATAACTGTAGCCAACGGACAATGCTGTTAGCATATTGATCCCTGTCATACCGGACTTCTATAACCAAATCAAAATTATGGAGATACGATCACCAGAGTCCGCCCCTGGTAGTCTATATCCCCTATGCACATAAATCAACATATAAAATTACTGCAGTAAGTAATCCAGCTAGATAAAATCGGCAAAATGTGTAGAAGGAACAGAATTAACTGTCTATGTTTACACGAAATAAATACCTTAAAAGATTATAAATGACATAAAAATGTATCACATAGGTTAATGGAACATACATAATTTACAATACCACATTGACACGGATATTTAAGAATCTCTCGTTTAAAGAAAAAAGGGGATTCATCATGCTATATCAACATTAAAGGACTAGTAAATGTATCCGTAGAAAAAACGCGACTTTCATATCTAGAATAGCTCTCCATAACGGAAATATACATGGACAAATCTCAATCTCATAAATCTTGAAGACTATGAGTTATCCAAAAGCAATTCAAGTTACCCTCGATATTTAAGCCGTGAGGCGAATAACATTTGATCTTATGTATCCAGGACATCTCGGTCCTAGATATAGATCTAACCAAGTCACTCCCCCCTCCAATGGGCGGTGAACTTGTCGATCCCAAGGAATATAGTGTCTTTGGGATTACATGCATGGGCAGTGAGGTAATGCTTGGATACGGAAATGCTCCGTGAACCCACTCCTAATGTTCGCAATGTGCTCATTAAGTCGCACATATAGCGGGGCGTTTAGTCCTCCCCACATATTGTAAAACCGCACGGACATATTATTAAGTAAATAAACTCAGAATGTAGAGCACGTGACTGAAGGGTTTAATCAAAAACCTTCTTACCATTGCAACTGGAGCTAAACTCCACTGTCCTTTTCTTAGTGCGGTTATTTAAACTACAGCTCTGACAACGGCCACATTTATAGAAACCTGTCAGGCCTGCCAAGAACATCTAGGGTATTTTCGGGGGATTCATTATGTTGCCAGCCACCTTATCTCTTAAGGAAGGGTGGACCCCCTAAAGACCATCTGCGGCCTATCTGGTAGTAGACCTCCTAGAATGTTGTCACTTTTGAGGATGTGCCAATGTTTAGACATTATATGCTTAATCCCCCCGTGTTGACAGGAAAAATCTGTGATAAAAGGGCATTTAAATTTATCAGACTTGTTACGAGGCTTATCCTCAAGAAAAGGGCCCCTGTCTAATTGTGTCACATGTTCCAGAGCACTGGACAAATCGTCCGACTTGTACCCCTTTGCTAAAAAGCGATGTGTTAACACATCTGCCTGTTGGACAAACGATGTCTGTTTGGTGCAGTTCCTCTTAATGCGTAAATATTGGCTCTTTGGAATGGAGTCAAGCCAGGGAGCATAATGGCAGCTATCCCTAGAAATATACGCATTTCTGTCTGTTGACTTGAAATGGGTTATTGTCTGAAAGTTCTCCCCCCTCCACCGAGATCACCAAATCCAAAAATTGACTTGCACCTGGCTAGCCTCATAGCTCAGCGAGATGCCCCGATCATTTGCATTTAGAGCAGTCATGAAATGGGTCAAGTCATCTTCAGTGCCATTCCACAGGAGGAGGATGTCGTCAATATACTGGCCCACAATAATATTTGTGGCCTGGATGGGACACAGACGACATCCTCCTCCCATAGTGCATGAAGAGATTGGCAAGGCTCGGAGCGTATTTAGCCCCCATCGCTACACCGCGATTTTGTTTGTAGAATTTGCCATCATGCCAGAAAAATTATGCGTTGCCGCGAATTCCAGAGTTCCATGATAAATGATATCTGTGTTTTCTCCAACTTACTGTCCCTATTTAAATAGTGTGAAACTGCGTGTAGGCCTAGGTCGTGTGGTATTATCGTATACAATGAAGCAACATCACATGTACTAGCCACACACCTGGAGGTGGTTTAATCCCAGATACAATATTAATCACCTCTTTGGTGTCCTTGATAAATGATGGTATCATTTTCACCAAAGGTTGAAGGAAGAAGTCTATGTATTTACCCACCCGGGACGTGACCGAATCTGGGTCTGCGCAACAATCTTCTCTTTTTTCTATTGCTGTTTATACATTTGTTGCAGCGACCCTAGAATATTTGGTATTCTGTGAGCACTAATTATTTTAGAATTTTTCTTTTCTTTTTTGGTGTTCACACTTTAAATAGTTTTTGTCATGGATTTTTTTGATTTTCGTGCCAAGAGAGTAGTCAATACTGATGGTGTATTTGAAGTCTTCAAAGAGGGGGATGGGGATTTAGGTGGCCTCTTTATGAGGCTCAAAAATCTCACAGTGTCAGAACTGCATACCCAATGGGATATCGTCTTTTTGGAGACTTATATCAAACAACAGATGGTTCCCAGGAGCCTCAGATGGGAGATACAGCCCCAGAAAGGTGATACAGACCTTGTGGGGGTGGTTCAAATATTTTAATGAAGCAGGTCTTAGTCTTTTGCAGTTTTTAGGCGAACGTAAAGCTACTAAATGAAGAGATTAGATGCAGCAGAATTATTCTATAAAGGATAAATGGTTCCCTTTATGGCCAGTCCAGAGTATAGTGAAAGGTCTCAAACCCGTCTAAAAATTCTGGAAAAAGAAGAGAGGGAACAAAAAATTAAAAAAAGAAAAAATTCAATAGAGATCTGGTTGACTACCAGGGCAATGTGGTTTTCGACTGGCAAAAAAAAAAACTGCTAGCGGAAGCCAATGCCCCTGAATAATCCCCAGATGGAGGATCGTCACAACCTACCTCAAGTCAACTGAGGTCATGTACTCTCTTCCTCCACCATCCCATGTCCTCAAGGGACCTCAAATTATTCCGTAAAGGGAGGCACCCCAAAGGGCTATAAGAAAACCTAAAAAGTTCTCTGCTGCATTAGCTGCTAATAGAGGTAGAGGCGCTTTTACTCAAAGAGCACGCCCGATTCCCACGATTTGCCCACCCACTTACCAGTGGGGCTCTGTCGAATCCATCTGGTACCCCTACATTAAGGGGGAAGAGGCACTCAGGGACCACCACCCCTTTGCCCCCAGTATAATACTGGCTACCAGCATCAATTTGGAGGCCATAGAGGTAGTCAAGCTTATGGAGGGCAATATTTTGGCCCTCCTCCAACTTCAGGAATTCAGGAGGTAGTTCACTATGCTGAAAGTTTACAACCAGAGTTCAACATACTAACCCATAACCCTTTTCTTCCCCTGGAAGATACACTGGACTTGGGGGAGGTGCGTATGGCCCTCCCCAGGGACAGAATGGATCTACCCAATCTGGGACTTATGAACTCGGATATGGAGGGTCTAATGTTCCTAATGTGAACAATGGCCTTAACCGCCCACAATGGGGTTTTCCCCGGGCAAACCAGGGTACCAAAAGAACTGCAGAAAGAAAAGAGGACCAGAGGGGGGAGGAACAGGAAGCCCAAAGAGGTCGAGACTGTGAAAGGGGAAGGCATCTTTAATCTGAGCTCTCATACCCTAAGCCCCTCAGAGATAACAGTTCTGGATAAAGGACTTAAATATGTCCCTCCCGCCAATATTAACAAATTTAAGGTATACATGGATATACACAAATACATTAGAAAGCTCAATATCCAAAGATATTGTGCTTCTAATCCTTTTAACCAATCCGCATTGTCCACCTCGAATATAATACATTCAGGATTGTCTAATGCTTCCGTTTGGAAACCCTCCGGGTCATCTTCCAGCTGCTCTCAAGGTATTTAGAGATCTCACCTTGAGAGACCTGGATGATATGAAAGTGAAGCAGGTTCGATGCAAACAGGACATCCCAAAAGGGGAAAGGAATCCCTGTGCCACAATAAAATGTGGTTATTCGCCCGGCGGATAAGGGTGGTGGGATTGTGGTCCTTAACAAAACCGACTACATGCAAGAAATGCAGCGGATTCTAGGAGATGAGGAAACTTACGTTCCACTTCTCCTCGATCCGGGCAGTAAATACAAGAAAATTCTGACAAGATTAGTGAATAGAGGCTTCCGGAGCAACATTCTTAATGAAAAGAAGAGACTTTTTGGTCCCCAAAGCTCCGAGAACGCCGATCATATATTATTTGCCGAAGGTACATAAGAGTCTTACTTGCCCCCCGGGACGTCCCATATAAGTGGGATAGATTCGGTCACGTCCCGGGTGGGTAAATACATAGACTTCTTCCTTCAACCTTTGGTGAAAATGATACCATCATTTATCAAGGACACCAAGAGGTGATTAATATTGTATCTGGGATTAAACCACCTCCAGGTGTGTGGCTAGTAACATGTGATGTTGCTTCATTGTATACGATAATACCACACGACCTAGGCCTACACGCAGTTTCACACTATTTAAATAGGGACAGTAAGTTGGAGAAAACACAGATATCATTTATCATGGAACTCCTGGAATTCGCGGCAACGCATAATTTTTTCTGGCATGATGGCAAATTCTACAACAAAATCGCGGTGTAGCGATGGGGGCTAATACGCTCCGAGCCTTGCCAATCTCTTCATGGCACTATGGGAGGAGGATGTCGTCTGTGTCCCATCCAGGCCACAAATATTATTGTGGGCCAGGTATATTGACGACATCCTCTCCTGTGGAATGGCACTGAAGATGACTTGACCATTTCATGGACTGCTCTAAATGCAAAATGATCGGGGCATCTCGCTGAGCTATGAGGCTAGCCAGGTGCAAGTCAATTTTTTGGATTTGGTGATCTCGGTGGAGGGGAGACTTTCAGACAATAACCCATTTCAAGTCAACAGACAGAAATGCGTTTATTTCTAGGATAGCTGCCATTATGCTCCCTGGCTTGACTCCATTCCAAAGAGCCAATATTTACGCATTAAGAGGAACTGCACCAAACAGACATCGTTTGTCCAACAGGCAGATGTGTTAACACATCGCTTTTTAGCAAAGGGGTACAAGTCGGACGATTTGTCCAGTGCTCTGGAAATGTGACACAATTAGACAGGGGCCCTTTACTGGGATAAGCCTCGTAACAAGTCTGATAAATTTAAATGCCCTTTTATCACAGATTTTTCCTGTAACACGGGGGGTATTAAGCATATAATGTCTAAACATTGGCACATCCTCAAAAGTGACAACATTCTAGGAGGTCTACTACCAGATAGGCCGCAGATGGTCTTTAGGGGTCTCCCTTCCTTAAGAGATAAGGTGGCTGGCAACATAATGAATCCCCCGAAAATACCCTCGATGTTCTTGGCAGGCCTGACAGGTTTCTATAAATGTGGCCGTTGTCAGAGCTGTAGTTTAAATAACCGCACTAAGAAAAGGACAGTGGAGTTTAGCTCCAGTTGCAATGGTAGAAGGTTTTTGATTAAACCCTTCATCACGTGCTCTACATTCTGAGTTATTTACTTAATAATATGTCCGTGCGGTTTACAATATGTGGGGAGGACTAAACGCCCGCTATATGTGCGACTTAATGAGCACATTGCGAACATTAGGAGTGGGTTCACGGAGCATTCCGTATCCAAGCATTACCTCACTGCCCATGCATGTAATCCCAAAGACACTATATTCCTTGGGATCGACAAGTTCACCGCCCATTGGAGGGGGAGTGACTTGGTTAGATCTATATCTAGGACCGAGATGTCCTGGATACATAAGATCAAATGTTATTCGCCTCACGGCTTAAATATCGAGGTAGACTTGAATTGCTTTTTGGATAACTCATAGTCTTCAAGATTTATGAGATTGAGATTTGTCCATGTATATTTCCGTTATGGAGAGCTATTCTAGATATGAAAGTTGCGTTTTTTCTACGGATACATTTACTAGTCCTTTAATGTTGATATAGCATGATGAATCCCCTTTTTTTCTTTAAACGAGAGATTCTTAAATATCCGTGTCAATGTGGTATTGTAAATTATGTATGTTCCATTAACCTATGTGATACATTTTTATGTCATTTATAATCTTTTAAGGTATTTATTTCGTGTAAACATAGACAGTTAATTCTGTTCCTTCTACACATTTTGCCGATTTTATCTAGCTGGATTACTTACTGCAGTAATTTTATATGTTGATTTATGTGCATAGGGGATATAGACTACCAGGGGCGGACTCTGGTGATCGTATCTCCATAATTTTGATTTGGTTATAGAAGTCCGGTATGACAGGGATCAATATGCTAACAGCATTGTCCGTTGGCTACAGTTATATGAGGACTATATATTTCCCTTTTCACATTGGTCCACTTCCCTTGGTCCTCCGGTTTTTAAGACTGTGAGTCCTAATGGAAGGTTTTAAAAGTAATTCCCTTTTCTTTTTGCCTTTGGGAGGGAGGTATTATTGTGTATTTTTTTTCCCTTACTTTGGCAGCGGTCTGCATTAGCAGGAGCTGCGGGTTTCCAGGAGTCAAAATGGAGGATGAGCGATCGTGATCAGACCTGCTCCCTGGTTGGCTCCGCCCCTGTATTCGATATATGTGCGGCAGGTTGGGGCGTCTCCTTACCCCGTGAACACGTCCCATTGTGACGAAACGTCGGAGGAGACGCTCTGACGTTGCCGCGTTTACCAGGTGTAAGGATCCGGATATCCGGACGCACGCCTATACACAGTCCGGCCGGCTGTGTCTTTTTATCTTGTACCCAATTTTATGTCCGCTTGATGCCTATTCTTTCTTTGGAAATGTAAGTAAGCATTTAGCTTTTTTATGCTACAATAAACCAGCGCAGTATTACACTATATTCTCTCTTGGTGTCTCTTTTGCATCTATGGAGCCTGGATTTTATTGGTGAATATCAATTTATGGATACCGCTGGTTGAAGATTATCCTGTATGTTGCTGCTGGATTTGATTTCATGCCTAATTTTTACTGCATTCTGGTAAGAGTCAGTACTATCTGTGGTGGAGGTCTCCTGTTGGTCTAAACACAGCGTGGTTGCTATCACTGTTAGCCGAAAGATTCCTTTTCATCACACACCTGTGGACTACTTTAACCTTTTGGCTCACTTGGACTATTAATGTGTTTTTATTAATATAGATACATTTGTGTCAATTAGTGGCTATATATAATTTGCACTTCTTCATTAATGGTGCTTATCACCATATATTTAATTATTTGGTTTAATTAGTCACCGGTCTTTCACCATTTTTAATTTTTATTTTTGAACTAGCGCGACTTCTTTTTTCTTATAATAATTTATATGCATGGCAATCAACTTTACCAGACAAATTGAATTTAATTATCAAACTAGCGGATGATGAAACAGTAATCAATGTGGGTGACACCACACAGTCACATCCCGAAAGAAGACAAGAGAACATAAGTGAAGAAGAGATAGTGATTGATTCCCCAGCACAATTCTCCACACCTATAAGAAGGGGCAGGGAAAAACCCAGAGGAGCAAGAGGTAGAGGATCAAACTACAACCAACAACCAACACCTTATCCAACCCCTATTTATAATTATTATCAACCGCTAAACACGCAACAGAATAATGATGCGCCCCCACCACGTCCTTTTTTTAGGGAGGGGAGGAGGGTCGCAGAGAAGAGGGAGAGGTTACCACATCCCAGGGGGAGGCCTCAGCAGCACCCACCACAACAATACAGAGAACAAGAGTGGAGACCACAACAACCACAGACCTATTGGACCAGAGAACAAACCCAGCACCCCCAACCAAGAAACCCAGCACAAGAGGATGTAGGGCAGGAAGGAGGGTCCAGGAAAAGAAGTCGACACCAGTAGCAGATGGGATCTTTAATCTTAGCAAAGTAGAATTGACACATAAAGAGCTAAATATCTTGAATATGGGGCTCAAATGTGGTAAGAAAAAACCGATAAATAAGTTTGACGTGTACATAGATGTACATAAATATATTAGGAAACTAAACATAAAAAAATATTTTGTGGGCCTAAACACACAGACAGCACCCATCAATAACCATCAAGGAGTGATTAATAGTGGCTTAAAAAACAAATCTTTGTTTAACCCACCGAATAACCCCAATCACCAAATCGAGGTATTTAAAGGACTAGTTCTGCGAGATTTGAATCAATTGAAGCCCAAAAAGAATGTGAGTGCCCAACACATAAATGATGGTATTAAACTGTTAGAGAAAAGGAAAGATATAGTAGTGAGATCTGCGGACAAGGGAGGAGGAGTCGTGATATTATCCAAAGAGTATTATCAAAATCAGATTGAGGACATGTTATCTGACCAAAACACATATGGTTTGTTGGAACATGATCCAACACAATCGTATAGAGACCATTGGAAATATTAATACAAATCGGCTCATCTTCAGGAGTATTGTCGACGAAAGAGAAAATGTATCTATTACCAGCGAGTAGTAAAATACCGACGATCTACACCCTGCCCAAGATTCATAAGGACCCGGACAACCCACCAGCACGCCCAATTGTGAACAGCATAGACTCTATATCTTCCAGAATGGGCCAATACCTTGACAAATTTTTGCAGAAGAGTGTGAAGACGACAAGATCCTATTTGAAAGACACAAAGGATTTTTTAAATTGTTTTCACAACGTCACTTTAATTGAAAATCAGCAAGTGCTACTAGTAACAGCAGATGTGTCCTCACTATATTCCATAATTCAACATGAGGATGGCACTTTAGCCCTTAATTGGGCTTTAAGTCAAAGGGATGACCTCCCCCCACAATCAAAAAGTTTTTATCGGCCACGCATTAAATTTTGTTTATCACCCAATTACTTTTGGTTTGGGAACAAATTTTATACTCAAAACGCGGTGTCGCAATGGGAGCCAAGTTTGCCCCAAGCATTGCGAATTTGTTCATGGCCGAGTGGGAAGATAAATCTATTTTTAAAGAAAGAAAAGCCGAGTTAATTTTTTATAAACGTTTTATCGACGATCTGTTTTTTATTTGGGCAGGAACAGAAGAATCTTTAAACATGTTTTTAAATATTTTAAATAATAATAATAACAACATCAGGCTTACATCAGAATGGCATCAGGACACAATCAATTTTTTAGACGTAACTATTTATCGGAAAATAACAAATTGGGAAACCAAGGTCTATTTTAAACAAACGGACAGAAACAGTTATCTGCCAACAACCAGTGGACACCACCCAAGATGGTTAAAAAACATTCCAAAGGGGCAGATAATGCGGGTCAGACGTAACTGCTCAGAAACCAACAACTTTCTCAACCAATCGAAAATCCTTACAGAAAGATTTATAGCTAAAGGATATAACACTCAGTTTTTGGACACAATCGTGGAAGAAGTGGGAAAGATACCTAGAAATAAATGTCTAGAAGAAAAAAACGTTGGAAATATACAGGAAGTTCAAGAGCCAAATCCTAATGAATGGGGATTCATTTCCCAATTCCATAGTCAATATAAGGAGGTGGAATCCATTTTTATCAAGCACTGGCACATTCTGTCGCTAGATAAGAAAATAGGACCCGTAATACCACAGAAACCCCAATTTATTTATAGAAAGGCATCCACATATGGTGACACTATAGTGAAGAAAATCTTTGATCTCCCAGAAAAACCTCAAAGTTTTTGGAATAAGAATGGATTTTTCTCATGCAGAAAATGCAAGCCTTGCAAAGAGGTGAGAAAATTACAGAGAAATTTGGATCACTTCACATCACCGTCAAATGAGCAAGATTTTGAAATAAAACAATTTATCACCTGCAACAGCACTCATGTTGTATATGCATTAAGGTGCCCATGTGGTTTACTCTATATTGGTCGCACAAAAAGGAAACTAAAAATTCGAATAGGGGAACACATAAAGAACATCTACCTGGGAAATACTGATCATAATGTATCCCTCCATTTCAAAATCAAACACAATGAAGACCCATCGGGCTTGGAATTCTGGGGCATTGAACAAGTTGAAGCACATTGGAGGGGCTCCCACAGAGTACGCGAGTTGTCCAAAAGAGAAACTCATTGGATCTTCCTTACTGACGTCTTAGTGCCTAAAGGACTCAATGTGGAACTCGATATCAACTGTTTCATTAGTGATACCTAATAATGACCATCAAAACTAGGGCCTTAATGCCATCTTAAGTAATATGATCAAAATAATAAAGGGGTTACGCAATACATATGCTATTAAGAAAAGATTAGTGTAAATATTATCTACACCCATCCAACAAATAACAAAATATGACCACCAATGTACAAGGGCTGGTATTCAATCATTCATCAGAAATGGCCCCTGGGGGGTAAAGAAAACCAAGCTCATCACACTAATATGTGAGATACTACATTGTTGAGTGATCCCAAACACATTGAAAAATAGGTCTCTTCCCCCATCAACATATGTGGTCAAGGTTGGGATGTGGACTTGGATATTTGCACAACACATCTTATATGATCCCCATAAATATGTCTTTGCACACTGCATATAACTATCTACCCATGTCTCTATGATGACATAGGAATATATATTTATATTTCTATTTTTCTACATTTCTATATATTCTTTGTTCTTTGTTCTCTTATATATTTTAAAAAATTTTCTATAATATATTTTTTTATAATATATTTTTTTATAATAAGATTTTTATATTTATATTCTAATTTTAATATGAATGTATTTTTATGGTTCACTGTTATATATGAGTGTGTATTTTAGGTGGTTTTACACACGTGTGGTGTATAATTTATTTATAGACACACAGTGTCCTAGATTCATTCAAGTTCAACACCCATTTTATATATTCTCTGTTTTTTCTTAATGGATATTGTTCTGCTGAGTGTGTAAGAACCAATGTCTATGAACGTGTCAGTCAGCACTCATGTATAGTCCCATTAAAATTGAAGCACATTGTGTTGTGACATAAAGGATATTTTGATCCTAGTAAAGCACAATGCATGGGCTACAATATGTGTTTATTAACATATACTAGTGTAAGAAGTAACATTGCAGACTTCAGACCACTCGGCTATATACAAAAATTACATCTTTCACAGGTACAGAGCCTAAATATGAATTTAATAGTGCATGTATGGCCGCGCGTGGACGTACACTCATCTGACAGTCCTATGGTGGCAACAGTGAGTGTCAGCGAGCGGAGTACAAAAAAGACCCAGTGATCTCCTCCTCTCCGGGGGGGCGTGGCTCAGCGCGGCGCTCGGAGTGAGGATCGAATGATGCATAGATAGAGGGTCATCCCCGTCTATAGCATCGTCACAGGTGGGCGTGTAGCACTACGCAATATAACTCCGGCGGGTGCAGAGGAATAGCACGCTCTTGGAAAAAGTCCGAACGGACGAAACGTCAGAGCGCTGCTATCCAGCACCCGACCGGAAGTGACGTATGCGTTCCACTGAGTGAGGAACTAGGAAGTGACAGCTACAGGAAAGTCTCCAGAGCGGTCTTCAGGGGTCCACACCTAACATGAATACAATAACGGTGATCAAGATAGGAGAGGGGTATGCAGTTTCCAAACATCTGAAGGTGATACGTGAGGCGATATATATGGAAATGCGAGTGTAAAGAAACCATCTGGTGAGTGTTTCCCCCGAAGGGGACCCTATATCCCCCACGTGGTGAATGCCTTTTTGGTGATTGGAGGCACATACCTAAGCTACATCTGATCGAGTCATCCTACACAGCTTTTATCTTTTTTCAAACCAGGGGTTTGCAGCGCTGCTGCAGGACTATTTACATGCTCTGTGCGGGCTGTTTTTATTTTTCTGCTTTTATCAAGTAAAATGTATCTAACCCTGTTTAGTCTGACCTTGGATATGATATAGCTCTTAAAACATAAAGCTCGTTTATAGAATTATCATAGCTATACAACATTTAGTGCAAGCATTTACTGTCTTTTCAGTTGTCTCTGCAATTAGCTCGTCTTGAAGGGACATTAAAAAAGAACTCTCTCATTCTCAAGAATATGCAAGTGATGAATTATTGAACATGGCAGCAGCACTTATGATGTAACTAACTAGGCAGACTATATTGTCACTCAAGTTAAAGCAGATGTGAAGCCTTGGGCGACCAAATAAGCAAAGTGTGATGAAGGCACACAACAATCATTCCAAAAAATCCGAAGTACCTTTTTTTGGCTGTATTTGCAGCGAACATGTGACCACTTTCTGTCACTTTACATCTATGCATGGCATGGGCTGTGGGTGGGGAGAAACTGCAGAGATTTGTTTCTGTCGATTTCATAATCTAGTCCTGGATTGCAATTCTCTGCAGTCCTTGCAACACTTTCCACTGCTGTAGGTGGAGTGAGATGACGGATTACTGCTTCTTGGCCACCTTTTGTATGAGGTCAACATTGCCAGTAGTGGATTAAGCTTGCAAAAATGAAAAGCTCATTTAATACTTGTAGTATTAAAGCACATTTAGAACTATAACCCCCTATTTGTTTCTTTCCCTGTGCTTTATGGGCTGACAACAGAGATCCAGACCACTGTACTGTAAATACTATTTTAAACCAAAATTGCTTTTAAACATTTCTGTGGAATTGTTAGGTTTTACTCTTACATATGGAATATGCTGTATATAATCGAACAGCAAGAATATTGTATGTATGCATATGGTTTGATACATTTTTAATAAGGAAATGTATACAAATCATATGTGCTTTATTGTAATTCATTAATAGGGCAAGTTTAAATCCTAAAAGGTCATAAATAAGTATTTAAAAGCAAGTGTAGCGCCCCCCTACTTTCACTACGGGCGCTACACTAAAATTAGTGGGGAATGGGAGGCTTAATCACTCCCATTCACGAATTATGGAAATTTAGGCTGCTGCCAATTCCAGAATCTGTCCTGTAGGTCAGTCTGTGCGCCAGGGGTGCGTTGACACTCCTGGGCGGCAGTTGGCGCTAGAGGGGTTCTGGGGGATCCACCTCCTTTCAGCAGCCAATCAGGGGGGGTTTTCCCTCATTGGGCATATTGGGAGGGGGGGATATATCTGTGGTGGTCGCTTTTGGCGGGTTGTTCTTGCGGGGCCGGAGTTCCAGGTGCGGTACCCACCTTCAGGCTATGCGCATCCATGGGCCCCGCCACCGCATCCTGACATGCCGAGGTCGTGCATCATGCACCTTGATTGGAGAGGGACCCCAGCGGCTTGCTGGGTCCCAAACTGTTGCTGAAAGGATCCCAAGCTAGAAGATGTGCGGTGGGAATTGGCTCGGGAGAACCTGGAACCAGAGGTTGTCCGGAAGGCCTAGACGAACCACCGGGGATCCAGTCACCGCACCGTATGACAGGTATGCTCAGGCTGTCAGTGGGTGACATTGATTGAACTAACTGGGAGGATTTACTCAAACTGACTTTTCTAAATCCTAAATTGTCCAGCCTGTGGCAGAGGTCCGGAGGCAGGCCTGTGGCAGAGGCCTGTATCCTCCCAGTGATTTTTTGCAAGTGACGCTCCGGTTGCCAGGCCGGAGATAACTGCCTGTCCGGGGGCACTTTACCCACCCTGATTGGGAGGCGACAAATTGATCTGCATCATTGGTGAGAACAGGCTTGCTCGCTTCTAACATCCAGAGGCCTGATACTAAAGTTCCTCGACGCTCATCAGCCTTTTTCCTGTCGTGTGCCCTGTTGATGTTGGCCAGTTTGGGCCTTGGAATAAAGCTTTGAAACTGAATTTGTGTCTGGATACTTGCTCTTATTCACACTCACACAAGTCACCCCTAGACCAAGTCAAAAAGGTAACCTAGAAATCCGATCCTGAATCAAACAGCGGCTCCCGCGGGGGTAGCGATACACAAGTAATATTCCTTAAAGCGGAGCTCCACCAGGTTCCACTCTCCTCCCTTCACTGGCACATTTGGCACTTTTTGGGGTGGAGAGGGAGCGGGTACTAGGTTCTGACAGGTACCCACTGCCTTTTAGGCTCAGATTGCTGCGGCGAACTGAGATGGAATTCTATTATGAAAAAGTATCCTGTTCTCTTTGTATTGCTTCCTTTGTGTGAATTGCCTTTTGTTCCTGCCAGTCCCTCTGCATTCCTATTAAAAACTGACCACACTAAATAGGAGAGCACAGCGTGGTCAGTTATCTAGCTGTGCTGGGACCTCAGCCTGCTCTGATCAGACTTGTCCTGACACCCCCCCCCCCCCGTCGCACAGCCATTCACTGGGAATCTCAGTGTACTTGCTTCTCCTTCCCCCAGTTCTTATTTAGCTGAGAACATAGTGAGCAGAGGGAATGAGATCACTTATAAAGAGGGGGGGGGGAGGTATTTAGAATGTGTTTTTTTTATATCTATACACACCTATTTTGTCTTTTGTTCCAATTTTAAACTGAGTGGGCTGTTTTACAAGATGAACCTTTACAATATTTTGTCTGTTCCTATAATTAGCCATTCTATCAAAACTCTAATAATATTAATGGTGATGATATAATAACAATATTATCTATAAAAATAAACACAATGCTCAAAGAAGCAAAGGTCTCAAAGATCTTATTTATTTACAAAAAAAATAGAACACACACGACCGTTTTTCATGACGTGAAAAATGCAATTTTTTAAATTGGTCATTAAAAACGATCATGTGTAGGCTCCAGAGCATTTTTCTCGACGTGAAAAATGGGCATTAAAAATGTAGAACATGCTCTAATTTTTCACGTCGTGAAAAATGGTCATGTATAGGCTTTAACGACGGGAAAAAAACGCGCATGCTCAGAAGCAAGTTATGAGATGGGAGCACTCGTTCTGGTAAAACTAGCATTTGTAATTGAGATAGTACATTCGTCACGCTGTAACAGACTGAATACCACGAAGACTGAAAAGCACGAATCGTCTCTCACCAAACTTTTACTAACACAAAATCAGCAAAAGCAGCCCAAAGGGTGGCGCAATTCGAATGGAACTTTCCCTTTATAGTGCCGTCGTACGTGTTGTACGTCACCGCGCTTTGCTGGAGCATTTTTCTTTTCACAATCGTGTGTATGCAAGGCAGGCTTGACAAGAATCATGTCGAGAAAAACTTTGTTTTTCCATGACATTAAAAACGGTCGTGTGTAGGCGGCATAACATAAAATCTGAGGATATTAATACAGGAGCATATAAAACAAAAGAGCACAGATGATACGTTACTTAAGTCCTTCCTCAGAGTCTGTATGTTGGCTGGGCTCCAGGAGAAAGATGGGGCCTTCATCACTGGCCCTCACATTTTAAAGCAGACACAACCCACACAAACACCCTCTGCCTGCCCGTGTAGTCCTCTGTCCAATGAGAAGCTATAAGAGGCTGTCCTTCCTAATCACCGGGAAGTATGTTATTACCCTGAACATCTTCCAGGAAGTATGTTACTGTCTTCCACAAGGGGGCAGCATTACCCTGTGAACACGTGCCTTGACCCAGGTCAACATTCCATTCCACATCAGGTTTCCTTTATTGTAAGTCAGGAAATCAGTCATTTTAATTTTCACCTCCTCTATCCCCCATACATCACATCAGGAGGCCTATGTGAGAACATCCTTCAGGAGATTAATTCCTATTTTTTACCACTTGTTACCAACAACCTGCTGGGTAATCTTGCCCTAATGGCATTCCAGGCTACCCCAGCAGTATCCAGATGTCTTCAGTATAACCAAGTCTCAACAGTCCAGAAATATCTGATATTAAAAATAGGGTTGTCCCGATACCGATACCTAATATTGCAAATACCCCCGATACCTAAATAGAATACTCCCCCCCCCCCCGCCGCCGCCGTATATTGTTAAGCACCGTGCGGCGAACATTACAGGCACCTTTAGTTTGAATAGCTGTTTTGCCCCCCGCGCCGTGTATAGACACTCCCCCTTGGACGGATCTGTCCAATCCCGAGCAAGGGGGAGTGTCCTTTACACGGCATGGCAGGGAAAACAGCTATTGAAACGAAAGCTGCCTGTAATGTTCGCCGCACAATGATTAACGCGGCGGCAGCGGCGGGGGGGGGGGGCGTCATTGGCATCATGATCAGGTATGTCAGTTTTCTTTAGACCAGAGCAGTTGCAAATATCCATTTGAGGCAATCCTAAGCTCACCTTTTACAAGAGTCTTACTTTTCAAGGATGGCTGTTTGTTATGTTTCTAAGTTGTATTCTCTTACTTTCAGAACAAAATTGTGTCCAAATGTAAGGTCCCCACTAACACAAACCATAGGCAGTGCAAAATCTTCATGATTCCCCTATCATGTGCTGACAGTATGGGGGACATGGCTGCATATGTTTGGGGACATGGCTGGATATATGTGGGGGACACGACTGCATATATGGGGGACATGACTGCATATACTGTATGGGGGACATGGCTGCGTATATGGGGGGACATGGCTGGATATATGGGGGACATGGCTGCATATACTGCATGGGGGATATGGCTGCATATATGGGGGGACATGGCTGCATATATGGGGGGACATGGCTGGATATATGGGGGGACATGGCTGCATATATGTGGGGGGACATGGCTGCATATATGTGGGGGGACATGGCTGGATATATGGGGGGACATGGCTGCATATATGTGGGGGGACATGGCTGCATTTATGTGGGGGGTATGGCTGCATTTATGTGGGGGGACATGGCTGCATATATGTGGGGGACATGGCTGCATATATGTGGGGGACATGGCTGCATATGTTTGGGGACATGGCTGCATATGGGGGGGACATGGCTGCATATGGGGGGGACATGGCTGCATTTGTGGGGGGGACATGGCTGCATTTGTGGGGGGACATGGCTGCATATGTGGGGGACATGGCTGCATATGTGGGGGACATGGCTGCATTTGTGGGGGGACATGGCTGCATTTGGGGACACATTTAAAAAAAGTATCGATATTCGGTATTGGCGAGTACATAAAAAAAGTATCGGTACTCGGTCCTAAAAAAGTGGTATCGGGACAACCCTAATTAAAAACATGTTGACTTCCAACAAATACTATTTCATGATATTTAGTCTAAAAACTAATAGGCTCTAATAGGCTTCAAAATAGGGTGGGCTTGGAGTGCAGAACATTGCCCGATGTGCCCACCGATCGCCGCTGCTGTGTGCCCACCAATCCCAGATGTGCCTGCCAATCCCTGCTGTACCCACCGATCCCCGCTGTCGATGGGGTAAGTGCCAGTGGACTGGCAGACAGTGGGGGGGTTTAAGGTGCTGCGTGGGAGGGATTGTTTGCCCCCCCTTATGACTCCTGGCTCTGGAGATATTAAAATACAAAGGTAGCTGTTATGCATGCAATACTAGTGATCAGTTCAGACTATAGACAGATTAAATGTAAACAAAGCAAAACTGATACTGGTTTAAGCCAGCCATACATGTTCAACAGGGACCAGCTGTATTTCAATACATGTATGGGAAGGCTGGTTGTACATAAGTCGATCTATTGATTGACTTGTGTACAACCAGCCTGCTGGAAAATGTTCTCTTAATCAATGCGGATCAGTGTATTCTGACAGTAGGGAGGTCTCCCTGCCATCAGAATACAACAGCTCAGTGGGAGGGATCCCCCCCCCATGCACACACTCAAAGTGCCTAGGGCAATCCCTCCTGCTTGGCTATTGTATTCTGACAGTTGGGAGACTTCCTTGTCATTAGAATATACTGATCAGCACCGCTGGCTATATTGAGAGAAAAAATTTCATTAAGCTGGTTGTACATAAGTCGATGGATAGATTCACTTATGTAAAACCAGCCTGCCCATACCTGGATCTAATATCATCTTTCAAATCATGTATGGCCAGCCTGTCCAGCCTGCCCATACATAGATCAAAACTTGGCCGATCCCTGCTGAACCAGCTGAATTTTGATCCATGTATGGCCAGCCTAAACCAGTTGGTTGAACAAAAGAAAATTACTCATGAATGGGAAGCCTTATGCCACGTACACACGATAATTTTTCAGCATGAAAAAAAACGTTGTTTTCAGCATGTCCAAAAAACGAAGTTTTCCCAACTTCATCGGTAAAACGACGTTGCCTACACACCATCATTTTTAAAAAATGATCTAGCAAAGTGCGGTGACGTACAACACGTACGACGGCACTATAAAGGGGAAGTTCCATTCGCCTTTGGGCTGCTTTAGCCGATTCTGTGTTAGTAAAAGACGATTTGCGCTTTTTTGTCTGTTACAGCGTGATGAATGTGCTTACTCCATTATGAATGGTAGTTTTACCAGAACGATCCCTCCCGTCTCATAACTTGCTTCGGAGCATGCGCGGGTATTTTACGTCGTTTTAGCCCACACATGATCATTTTTTACAACCCAAAAAACGACATTGTTTAAAACAACGTTTAAAAATGCAGCATGTTCGAATTTTTTTTTTTTTGTCGTTTTTCAGAACCTGAAAAATTATGTGTAGCCCACACACGATCATTTTAAATGACGTTTTTGAAAAACGTTTTCTTCATGCCGAAAAAAGATTGTGTGTACGCGGCATTAGTCATGTGATGTCCTAATAAGCCCATTTTTTTTAACAAAGTAGCCTAATGTCCTTGGCTTTATTAAAAGTAAAAATGTGCTTTAAAAACTACAGGAATCACTAAATGTCCCCACCCTTTGCACACCAGCTGAAATCTCAATCAAACTGACACTGTGTGTGCCTGAAAAGACATAGATAATTTTTGGGTGCAGCAGTAATGACTGGCACAAAGTCAAGAATGAATAAATAAAAAAGTAAAAATAAACTCAAAGCAGAAAAATAACAAACAACCACATCCACAGGGCTACTGGTAAGGACAAGCCCCAACCCAAGCAACTTGATAGCAAAACTTTAAGTAGATGAATCAGCCTTGGAAACTGTAACAACATGGGCCTTATAAAGTAGCCATATAAAATTGAGGATATTGATGTAAACAAGGACTGCCCTCCCAGAAAATTATACTATGATATACAGTAGATGCCAGTGGGTATTGTAATTAGCAGCAAAAGGGTGTTTTTTTTTTTTTTTTTGTGGACCGTCTATTTAATCTTTTTCATACAATCTGTACTGAAATTAAAGTGGTTTGTATGTTACATTTATTGGATTGATTCTGGTATCTGAGCAGCAGTGTAAAATAACCTTGTTATCTAGGCTTCATTGTTGCTTCTGCACAGGGGAAGGCGGCTTTATTCTGACACAAAGAAAACCTAATCCAAAGTACTTGAACTCCCGATGAGAAAGTTCTTATCTAACCCTTACATAATTCATGCATCATCTTTGCTGAGTCATGTGGCAAAGCCGGACACTTTTTGGAATAACCAACATCAAACTTGTCTGTGGTGCTGTTTAAATTTCATTTGCTGTGCATTTTTACACCAAAACATTTCAGATCAGTGCCTACATAAAGAAGTAACTCAAACCTATTTGCTTTTACTGGAATATAACAGAATATGTTAAAAGGAAATCAAGGACGCAAAAATTCTAAAGGAAGGACAGATTGCAAAAGATAGTAGGACAAACCCCCAAAAATTCTTTGTATATATTAATAGTAAAAAGATCAGTTCTGAGCAAGTAGATTTACAAAATAATCTGGAATGGGTGACTGGGGACAAAAAGAAGGCAAATTTATTAGATACCTTCTTCAGCTCGGTGTATACAAAAGAACATGGGGAAGCTTAAGTCTATAATGAGGATGGTATTGACACAGACCCAAATTATCCACAATGGCTCAAAAGTGATATGGTCCAGATGGCATCCACCCATGGATCCTTAAAAGAATTGAGCTCTGTCATTTCAAAGCCATTGTTTAAACTTTTTAGGGACTCTTTAAGGACTAGAATAGTGCCACTGGATTGGCGTAGAGCCAATGTGGTACCTATATTTAAAAAGGGATCAAAGTCTTTACCAAGTAACTATAGACCTGTTTGTTTAACTTCTATAGTCGAGAAGATACGGGAGAGTTTATTAAACGACCACATAGATAAGTTCTTGCTGGAAAAAAAAATGTAAGCAACAGACAGCATGGATTCATGAAAGACAGAAGTTGTCAAACAAACCTGATTTCTTTTTACGAAGAGGTACGTAAAACCTTGGACAGAGTGGTGGTGGTGGACGCGGTATACTTGCATTTTGAAAAAGGGTTTGACACAGTTCCCCAAGCTATTCAGTGGAATAACAAACTGCACAGTGGAGGTAAGTATGACATGATTGTTATTTTTTTTTTTTTTAAGTGAACCTTTAGTGTCACTTTAAACTTCTCCATAACTTTATTCCTGACCTGTCTGGTGTGTTCCTTGGCCTTCATGATGCTGTTTGTTCACTAAAGTTTTCTAACAAACCTCTGAGGGATTCACAGAACAGCTGTATTTATACTGAGATTAACCACTTGCTTACCGGGCACATATACCCCCTCCTGCCCAGGTGAAATTTCAGCTTCCGGCACTGCGTCGCTTTAACTGACAATTGCGCGGTCATGCGACGTGGCTCCCAAACAAAATTGACGCCATTTTTTTCCCCACAAATAGAGATTTCTTTTGGTGGTATTTGATCACCTCTGCATTTTTTATTTTTTGCGCTATAAACAAAAAAATGTTGAAAAAAAATCAATATTTTTTACTTGTTGCTATAATAAATAGCCCAATTTTTTTTTCCAAAAAAAAAAAAATTCTCAGTTTAGGTCGATACGTATTCTTCTACATATTTTTGGTAAAAAAAAAAAAAAAAAAAACGCAATAAGCGCTTACAAAGTATGGGACAGAATTATTATTTTTTTTTTTTTTTTTTTACTAGTAATGGCGGCGATCTGCGATTTTTTTTATTGGGACTGCGACATTATGGCGGACACATCGGACACTTTTGACACATTTTTGGCGCCATTCACATTTATACAGCGATCAGTGCTATAAATATGCACTGATTACTGTATAAATGTGACTGGCATTGAAGGGGTTAACACTAGGGGGTGAGGAAGGGGTTAAATGTGTTCCTGTATTGTGTTCTAACTGTGGGGGGAGGGGGGTGACTGGGGGAGGTGACCGATCTGTGTCCCTATGTACAAGGGAGACAGATCGGTCTCCTCTCTCCCCTGACAGGACGTTTACACACAGAGCTCCACATCCCTGCTCTGTCATTACGGATCGCGGGTACCTGGCGGACATCGCGACCGCCAGGCACGCGCATCGGCATCTCGGGGACGCACCGGGCGCGCGCGCCCCCCAGTTGCCGGAGGAATCCAGGACGTCAATAGACGTCCTGTTGGATTTTCAGAGCCACCGTGAAGACGTCATTTTACAATGACTCGGGGCTCAAGTGGTTAAATTACACACAAGTGGACTCTATTTACTAATTAGGTGACTTCTGAAGGCAATTGGTTCCACTAGATTTTAGTTAGGGGTATCAGAGTAAAGGGGGCTGAATACAAATGCACGCCACATTTTTCAGATATTTATTTGTAAAATTTGAAAACCATTTATCCTTTTCCTTACACTTCACAATTATATGTCACTCTGTGTTGGTATATCACCAAAAAATCCCAATAAAATACATTTACGTTTTTTGTTGTAACGTGACAAAATGTCAAGGTGTCTATTGGATATTCCAAGTTTGAAAAATGTACCAAATTTCAACCTGGATAAAATGGGAGATGATTTAAAAAATATATGATGATCTCACACACAGAAAATGTGGTCAGCACATGAATGTGTTCACTGTCACAGCTAGTTGACATCAAGTTAGTGCTAATCAGATAATAATCTACAGAAGTCCCTTTTGACCCATATACAGTACATTGGCTTAGAAGTTAGGTTGGGTTTTAAGCCAGCTAGTATATTGTAATAATTGTACCATATGGGCACCTTGCTTTACAAGTGGATAGGAAAAAATGCTTTATATTGTGGCACAACCTAAAAAAAACACCCATTTAATTAATTTCTGCATGGAATGGGTGAAAATGTCAGCAGATATTGTCAATAAAGAGTCGATTACTTTTTTCTCTCAGTTCACCGCTGCTAATGCACTCCAAATAAGCTGCTGTCAGGACTTTTTCTGATGCCCTGCCAGCGCACCGCTCCAGTGTGAAAGCGCACTAATGACAGGCGCCGATGTCTACGGCGTATGCGTGCTGTAGACAACGGCGCAGGTGCACTGACCGTGCCGTTTTTGTCAATGGCATTATTGTAGATAATGCCGTATTTCTGCGCATGCACTGGGACCTGGCGGTCCCGCGTGCATGCGCGGGAGTGATGTCATCGCCGCTCCGGCCAATCACAGCATCGAAGCGGCGATAACAGGAAGAAGCGACGAGGGAACATGGTGGCAGTGGTGGACAGGACAGAGGAGGACTTCGATCGCAGGTAAGTGACATATAATGAGCTAGTATGCTGTGCTAATTAGCTCATTATGCCTTTCTCTTGCAGGGTGTTTTTTTTTTAAATTAAGGGTTTACTTCCTCTTTAAGGGTGGATTGCAGGCGCTATTTTTAACGCTATAACGCCTGCAAAACGTCCTCCGTGTGAAAGGGGTCTAAGGAGGGGGGTAAACAGTGCAGAGCTGAAGTGGTCAAAATGCTACTATGTAGCAACTGGCAGGATGGCCCCAAATTCATATATCATAAGCTTTGTGAGTTGCAATTATAGTCATGTAAAAATAAAACATTTATTTCAACTGCCTAGAGGAAGGTGTGTGTCTTTAAAAGTAATGACAGAAGAGTTCATACATTGTATATCTCCACCCAAAACGTCTTGTTGCCACAGAAACCGTATTTGATGTACGTTACTGTAGGTGTCAGAGAGCTGCTTGAGTCAAGAAGACCAAAGTGGTGCAGTAATCACAGAAATGGAAAATCTAGGAAATATGCTATTACTCTAGGTATTAACATTCATTTCAGGATTTTTGGGATTAAATACAAAACACAAAGTGACAGTATGGCTAGTTTTGTAGATAAGATACAACCATCATTAAATTCACAGTGACAACCAAAGCATTGAAAAAATGCGTAATGCGTGCATGTACTCTTTACATCATCTCGAAGTAATCTTTAAAACATTTTTTTATCCAACATGACATGTACATGAACAGCTACATATATAATTTGCAAACAAATTACCACCTACACATATCTACGCACTCACAGTATTATTTAGGGCTGATGCACATCCTGCATCTTGCCATAACTCATCGAGGTAAGAAGAAATGTTTTCTGCCTTTGCTATGAGAAAGCTAATTTTTTTTTATCAATTTTAATCAATTAATCACTAGGGATGAGCCGAAAAAAATGAGTTCGAACACCGTTAAAGTCTATGGGACACGAACATGAAAAATCAAAAGTGCAAATTTTTTAGTGCGTTTTCAGTTTTGCAGACAGGGCCGGCCTTTGCGTTGTGCGGGCTGTGCGACCGCACAGAGCGCCATGGACAAGAGGAGGCGCCGTGCGGCCGTCACAGCTCCCAGTCAGTTTACCGTCCGTGAATGGTGTGTGCGGGGAGGCCGCGCCGCCGTCCGGGTCACTGCTCAGCGGGCGCTGCAGAGGGGGGGGGGTGGCGCCGACGTGCCGACGCGCCCAAAGTGTCTGACAAGACACGACTCACACTGGTCCCCTTGGCACGCCCTCCCTTCCTCCCTCCTCCTCCTCTCCTCCACTTCTTGTCTCAGGCCAGGTCAGGTGGTACTGTCCTGACTCCTGGGTAGCGCGGCGCCATTGCGTGCATGCGCAAGGCATGCAGTTCAAATTATAACGGCGGGACCAGAACAGGACGGGACTGACAGACTGCCGCCTTACACACTCGCTGAAGAAAAGTAAAGGTAAGGCCGTCCGTCCCCTCCACCTAATCTAGCAGGCTGACAGGTGTCCTCTCACCTCACCTGTACTCCAATGAGGATGTTAGCCAGTTTAAAAAAAAAACGTAACATTTTTTTTTTTTTCCAAAATTGGTCTTTTGTTGAAAAAAAAAGGAAACTAAAAAAATGCAGAGGTGATCAAAAACCAAAGCGCAGTTGTCAGCTTAAAGTGGAGGTTCACCCTATAAAAAAATTCTAACACTACATCCAGCCCAGTTCTGCATATAAAATGACACTGACCTTTTTTTTTTTTTTTTTCGTAGATAGCGTTTAGCCGTGGAATTCACCGCGGCTTCCGGGTAGGGAATCCCGCGGGAGTGGGTGTTCCTATTGACATGTCAATTGATTGACATGCTAAACGACGGCGCACACAGCGCGTCACGACTTCCAGAAGCAAGCTCGGGTCGGCTCGGCTCTATTCGGTGGCTGCGCACCGGCGCCGAATAGAACCGAGCCGACCCGAGCTTCTTTCGGGAAGTCGTGACGCGATGTGTGCGCCGTCGTTTAGCATGTCAATCAATTGGCATGTCAATAGGAACGTGCACTCCTGCGGGATTCCCTACCCGGAAGCCGCGGTGAGTTCCACGGCTAAACGCTATCTACGGAAAAAAAAAAAAAAAAGGGTCAGTGTCATTTTATATGCAGAACTGGGCTGGATGTAGTGTTAGAAATTTTTTATAGAGTGAACCTCCACTTTAAGTTATGCAGTGCACATATACAAAATGGCCTGTCATGAAGGGGGGGGGGGTAAATCACTGATTAACCACGAGACCTCTGGAAGATTTACCCCCCCCCCCTTCATGACAGGCCATTTTTTGCGATGTGCACTATATAACTTAAGCTGAAAACCGCGCGGTCATGCGACGCTGTACACAAATACAATTTTTTTTTTTTTCTTGGTGGTATTTGCTCACCTCTGCGTTATTTTATTTTTTCAGTGTGTTTTTATTTATTTTTTTAGATTTTTTTTAACAAAAGACCAAATTTGAAAAAAAAAATACTTTCTGCTATATAACTTTTTTTTTTTTAAGTTTTTTTCATAAATTTAGGCCAGGTGTCTCCAAACTTCCTAAACAAAGGCCTGGTTTACTGTGCTTCAAGAGGGCCAGACTGTGGCTATTTGGAGTACAAAAGGTCCTGATGTCAGTGTGGAAAAAACAATGCTCCATTTTTGGTGTCAATGGGAGAAATTGTGCCCCATAATTGGTGTCATTAAGAGATATTGTGTCCCATCATTGATGTCAATGGGAGTAATGGTTGCCCTATAATCGGTGTTGTCAGGAGAAATTGTGTCCTGTCATTGGAGTCATTGAGAGAAATTGTATCACATCATTGGGAGAAATTTTGCCCCATTATCGGTGTCATTGGATGAATTGTGCCCTATCATTGGTGGTAGTAGGAGGAAATGTACCCAAGGGCTGAAATAAAAGCAAGCAAAGGTCCACATCTGGCCCCCGGGCCGCATTTTGGAGACCACTGATTTAGGCCAATGTTTTCGGTACAAAATAGCCTAATAAGTGTCTACAAACTATTGGATATATTTATGGAATTTATTATTTTTTTCTAGTAATGGCAGAGATCAGTGACTTATAGCGGGGCTGCGATATTGCGACTGACAATCTGACACTTTGTGGGAACCAGTGACGCAGTAAACAATGCCACATTTTTTCGTGTCGGTGAGAGGAGTGGTGTAATTTGGAGGAGCTGTGCCCCTTTGTTGGTGTTATTAGAAGGAAATTGTTCCTCATTGTTGGTGTCATTAGGAGGAATTGTGCCTCTTTGTTGGTGTCATTAGGAGGAATTGTGCCCCATTGTTGGTGTCATTAGGAACTGTGCCCCATTGTTGGTGTCATTAGGACTGTGTTGCCTAACAAGTGTTTTATGTGTACTGTATGTGCTGCTTTTATTAGGGGAAGAGATGGAACACAGAATCCATTACTACCCCCCTTTCGGACGAAAGAGAGATCTACCTCATTTACATAGACAGAGCTCCATTCTGAGTCTCATTTCAATGGAGAGTGGCATTTTTGGAGCGTTTTTTTTTTTTCAACACCCAAAAGCTGCTCCAAAAGATGCTGCTTGCAGGACTCGGTGTGAAAGGGTCCATTGAGATGCATGGATTGTTTGCACATGCACTTAAATTGTCTGTTTATTAAAACAAATTATTTGTTACAAATATTTTTGTCCTCTTTGTGTATGTTTAGGTGACCAGGGGGCGAGGGATGAAGATGGGGGGGGGGGGGGGGCCACAGGATTAGCTCGCACAGGGCGCCTGAACACCTAAGGCCGGCCCTGTTTGCAGAAACACACTACAGTCCATTTAACATGGTTTCCTATGGGTCACGTTCACATCTGTGCATTTTATGAAAAGGACCAGGGACTTTTTCTAATTTTTGGTTCCATAGACTTTCTTTTGGTGGTATTTGATCACCTCTGCGGTTTTAATTTTTTGAGCTATAGACAAACAAAGAGCGACAATTTTGAAAAAAAAGGATCTTTCCCTAGCGGTCCGAATCTAATAACAACCGGATCTGAACCTGCATTATGGAGCTCTATGGCCTGGTCATGATGTAAGAGAAAGAAGAAGTTATCTAGTGCACGCATGAGGTTCATGCTATGTGCATGGCGGGGACCCCATTCTGTTACTGGCAGTAGGGTAACAGAGGTATGCTGGACTGGTGGAGTGGGCACAGGCTCAGCATGTCCCTCCTAATGCAACATACATCAGTTACAGTGTGTAGTGACATGGGACAGTTATTTTTAAAAGGAACTCTGTATTTTTACTGCACACAGTGTGAAAGCTCATCTCTAAATTGGGGAACTGCCTTAATGTTAGATTCCTCAAATGATCACAGTCTCCGCCTGGTCCCAAGCATTAAAAGGTTTCCCCGTGTGCAGGGTAAATTAGGCCCTGCCCACAAGAGGATCATCCATTCAAGGTGCGTATGTATTTTCTAAACTAAAATCTTTCCCAGAGATATCACAATCATGTGAATCCTGGGGCCTATGCTATAGCCTTTATATCCGATGTTGTGTGTATAAGCAGATCAGCCCCTTGCTAATACTTCTCCCCTTGTCATTTGTTACATTCTAAGTCAGAAATTAACAAAAAAATGTTATGGTACCCTGGGATTCCTTGAGCTGGGGCTGATTGTCCTCCACTTTTTGGTGTCTGCATAGTATTAGGCCCTTTTTTAGACTAGAGGTTGGAAAGGGGTGGCAAAAATGAGTGGTTAAGATGCCTCCCCCCACACCAACTAAAGCTGCAATAGGAGGGAAAGGGATGTTTACATGTTGACCCGACATGTAGCGATCAGCAGGCTTTTGTTGACAAAAATGGGGTTTAAACAGGCGGTGAGGAGGCAACGCATTGCTTCTTCATTGCCTGTCAATAGCCTCTTGATTGTGATCCTGAAGCAGATCGTGCTTCACAGGCGAGGGAGATTTATATGCACGTCTAAATCTGCTCTTAGAGCCATCACAATCAAATACTTTTTTTAGTTGTCTGTAAGGATGGCGTTTTAACCATCACTGTAAGGCAGGCATTGTTTCCAATAGCCATTGATGTGGAACTTTATCCCACTGCTTTCGGAAAGGGTTCCCCAAGACCTGAAATATATTTAGAACGTTTCTCTGGGGTAAAAAGGTTGAGAAGGGCTGTTCTAAGTGAGCACTACTTGAGAGGAGACTGAGGAAATGCTCCTTCTTTAAAGTGATTGTGAAGTCTCGTTTTTTTCAATTAAAATAACAAACATGTTATACTTGCCTGCTCTGTGCAGTGATTTTGCACAGGGCAGCCCAGATCACACTCTTCTTGGGTCCCTAGCTTGAGCTCCTGACCCCTCCCTTCTGTTAAGTGCCCCCACAGCAAGCAGCTTGCTATGGGGGCAACCAAGCCAAGCTGCGGCTTGGTGTATCCATTCAGACACAGAGCTGCGGTTCTGCCCCTCCCCCTCTACTGATTGGCTGAGTTTAATTGACAGCAGCGAGAGCCAATGGCAGCGCTGCTGTGTTTCAGCCAATCAGGAGTGAGAGTCCCGGATGACCGAGGCATTCGTGGACATTGCTGGATAGAGAGGGGACTCAGTTAAGTATTAGGGGGCCTGCTGCACACAGAAGGTTTTTTATCTTAACCACTTAAGACCCGGACCATGATGCAGGTAAAGGACCTGGTCCCTTTTTGCGATTCGGCACTGCGTCGCTTTAACTGACAATTGCGCGGTCGTGCGACATGGCTCGCAAACAAAATTGGCATCCTTTTTTCCCACAAATAGAGCTTTCTTTTGGTGGTATTTGATCACCTCTGCAGTTTTAATTTTTTGCGATATAAAAAAAAAATAGAGCGACAATTTTGAAAAAAATTCAATATTTTTTACTTTTTGCTATAATAAATATCCCCCAAAAATATACCGGTATAAAAAAACATTTTTTCCTCAGTTTAGGCCGATACGTATTCTTCTACTTATTTTTGGTAAAAAAAAAAATCGCAATAAGCGTTTATTGATTGGTTTGCGCAAAAGTTATAGCGTTTACAAAACCTGGGGGTTCTCAACCCCCAGGTTGAGAACCACTGCTATAGGACTACAAGTGATACAATAGCTACTTATCCATTTGCAGGCTTCAATGTAGGAAATAGGGACTCCGTGGTGTAGGGTGTTCAGCAAGAAGACCTCAAGATTGTCCCCAGCAATGGCTCTATGTTGCAGTAGGTGCAACAGCACCAAAGTAGTAGTTGTTGCCTGGAGCGGTGGTGTTGAAGCATGGGGAGCGATGGCACCACGTTCCACGGTGGAACGCACAGGGCGCTGCGCGATGATGTCATTGCGTGGTCGCCGTAATGCATTCCAGCGTGGAACGCATTACAGAGGAAACAGGCGCGTGGAGCGCCTGTTACACCAATCACCCTAAACAAAGCCACATGCCTGAAAAGCAATGACTATTTTTTAACCACCTGCTGACCGGCATACATATGAAAACATCCTATCAGAAAGCGGTTAAACCAGGATCATGGCTGCAGCTGCGCTCAGTTAGCGGCTTTGGGGGTAGGGGAGACATCAGGGGTCTAATAGACCCCTGATGTCTCCACAAAAAAGTAGTTGTCACCTGTCCAAAGCTATCACAAGAGACTTGCCATCTTGTGATAGTAATAAAGTTATAGGTAAAAAAATGTAAAGTGTAAAAATGTATTTAAATAAAATGAATACACACAAATAAAATAAATACACACAAATGCAAAGGTTTGCATATGTAAATGATGATTACACCACGCATGTAAAGTATCGCCATGAATATCACAGTAAGTGCAATAATTCTAGAGCCCTAATTCATTATTAACGCTAAATGGGTAACTTGTAAAGGCTTTTAAAGCATCACCAATGGACAATTTTACGTACCATAATTTGTCGCTATTTCACAGGCATGCACAATTTTAAATCTTGACATGGTTGGTATCTATTTACACGGCAACATATCTTGTATATTTTACCAAAAAAATGGGTATTGTATTGTTAGTGTGCACTATAATTGTATTTGTTCCTGAAAATGTGCTTTTGATTAACAGCTGTGCACAATTGTATCATATAACTTAACAAATTGCAACAGCCAGCATTTTATTCTATGGGGTCTCTGCTTTCAGAAAATAATGTTTGGGGGTTCTATGTAATTTTCCTTGTCAAATATCTTTATTTGTAAATGTCAAAGAATTGAACAAACAGTATAACACAGATACATTACAATTAAGGAATAAGTTCTTTCGCAAGTACGTCATCTTGAAAATTTCGTATAATGAGCACGTTATAACCTTGGTGGATAATTTGCAACAATCTTATACCGATTAATCAAGAGGTAGAAAAACTTGAAACAAAATTTGAAGCCTAAAATACCATACTTATATATCCGTTAAGTAAGTCTACTTATTATATAAACAGTTGAAGCTTCAATCTTATATTACTGACCTAAGATAACTTAAGTGGAATATGTACAGCAAACATCAAAACGTCAGAACAAAAAATAAAAAGAGGGGGGGGGGAAAGGAGGGGGAGGATAAGGTAAGGGAGTCTGCAGGACTAGGCCGGGAGACGCTTCCACTTGAGCAAGAAATGTAGCTACCGCCACGATGGCTGGGCTACCATGGCAACAACACATCATTATTAAAAGTATTAGATGTAGTATAAGTAATCCAAGGCATCCACTCTTTTTCAAACTTGGTGATTGTATCCGAGTCCATGGCCGACATTTTGGCATGTGTCATTGCTTTATTTGTTCTGGATAAGACTTCATTTACTGACAGGTTTGGGGATTTCCAAGCCTTTGCAAGAGTTTGCTTGGCAGCTGTAAAGAGCTGCCTTATGAGTTTAAATTGTATATGCGTTAAATTGTCAGGTTTTAAGTTGAGTAAAGCCGATTTGGGGTCTAAAGAGATTGTTTGTCAGTATGTTTGCCAATTGAAAAATTTCTGACCAAAATGTTTGTGCTTTCGGACACGACCACCAGGTGTGATAGTATGTGCCTATGTTAGAGCATCCCTTAAAGCATAGTTCTGAGTAATTCTGAGTATATTTAGCCACTCTAGCTGGCACAAAGTACCATCTAGAAAGCACCTTGCAGTTTGTTTCTGACGCTAAAGCCCCATACACACTATCAGTTTTCCTGATGGTTTTCTCTTCAGGTTTACCAAAACCATCTAATATGAGGTCAAACCTTAAGCGTTTCAATTTGAATGCAATCAGGCAGGTCCTTGTACTACATGGTTTTGGTAAACCTGAAGAGAAAACCAGCAGGAAAACTGATAGTGTGTATGGGGCTTTACACGTTTGGGGATGCAGTTTTGGTGTTATACCATATTTGGCTCCAATCCAAGTCACTCAATTCTGCTCCCAAGTCCTCCCATCTGAGGACATATAAAAGTTTCCCAGTGTTGGGTTGTGTTACTAGTTGGGAATAGAGGGTAGATATCAAGCTTCTTGCATGTGGATATTTTTTACATATGGATTCAAAGACTGATAATTGAGTAGATGAAGTAGAAGCATCTGCCGGGGGTTGGAATTTTTTTTTTATTTGCAGGTACCTAAATAGTTCACTTTGTGGGATACCGTATGTTTTGCATAAAGTTGGAAAGGGAATGATGGATGAAGAATCTAGAAATTTGTATTTTTGAATGCAGTCTTTTTTCACCCATTCTTTGAATGTGCCTGGATAGACCCATGCTGGGTAAAATGCCGGATTCTTGAAGAATGAAAGAATGAAAGTAATGGTGTTAGTGGGGATTGCAGGCAGTTTTTTTTTTTGACTTTGTCCGATAAGGATAGCGAGTGTTTAATGATGGGATTGCTTATATGTTTACGTAGTTTTGGAGTGATCCAAAGTATGTTAGATATTGGTATGGGGTCACTTTCTAGCGCTTCTATAGCTACCCAAAGAGGTGATTCTTGTTTTGTGTGGTATTTTGTTAGATTTGCTAATTGTGCAGCTTGATGATAAAGCAAAAAGTTGGGATACCCAATCTATGTAATTTTCTATGAATAAATGTGGATTTAAGCATTTATGTGAAACATTTCAAAAGTGCCATGGAGAGCAAGTGGTTAATCATAAAATAGTAAAAAAATATTTAATTGTGCTATTTTTTATGACACTTCAAAATTGTGCTTCTGTTGACTTGTAAATGTATTGATAGGTTTTCTGTAGCAAACTAATGGTGAACCTTTCTAAGGAACATGTTTTTTTCATTTTAAACATGAATTCCTAGCAGTTATTACTTTGATAAGTATCCTTCTTTAAAAAAAAAAAGAGAAGTTGTTCACAGAGCACATTAAACCGCAGACTGATAAGAACTTTCCAATGACCATTTCCCTGTCCCTGGATGTAGGCATTTAAATAATATTATTGTATCAAACTTAACTTGATATAAAATGATGTACATCAGGAAAAAACATTCTCCACTTGTATTGCTGGAATTAAATTAAATATTAGCGCTATAATTACCTGAAAGTAATTTACCTGAACTCTGTTTTTCTTCATTACTAATTAACTTTTCCGGGACAAGGGTATCAGGAAACTTTTAAAAATAATAATGGTCTTTAACACGAATAGAACACATCTTCATACTTACATTGTTTTTAAAGGTATGTTATGCTTTATATCAGGGGTCTCCAAACTTTTCACTTCAAGGGCCACATTGTATATTTTACGCAAATGCGCGGGCCGAAATAAATCAGTGATTTAAAAAACGAGTCCACAGCAGCAGAATAGAAAATCATTTGGCAGGCAACTGGCAGCTGTGCTGGATGGTGCTCCTATATTCCATGCTGGCACCTAAATGCTAAAGAATCATGCCCTGGGCCCTACATCTTTGTTCCATTTAGAGCAGTGGTCTCAAAGTACCGGCCCGCGGGCCATTTGTGGCCCGCGGACCAGTTATAAATGGCCCTCAGGCAGGGTGGAAGTGAGGGGAGCAAAAAAAAAAAAAAAAATTTTTTTTTTTTTTTTTTTTTTTGAGCTGGGGTGCCATCTGGTGGTGAGCCGTTGGTATTACAAGTTTTTACCACCAGATGTGAGCTGGCACCATCTGGTGGTGGCCGTTGGTATTACAAGTTAAGCATTACAAGTTAAACAGCAATTCTAATGTCATTTTACACTATTTTCACTGCCATATTCTTCCCTCTAATTAGAACCCCCAAACATTATATATATTTTTTATCCTAACACCCTAGAGAATAAAATAGCGATCGTTGCAATACTTTCTGTTACGCTGTATTTGCGCAGCGGTCTTACAAGCGCACTTTTTTGGGAAAAAATTACACACATTTTAATTAAAAAATAAGACAACAGTAAAGTTATCCCCATTTTTTTTAATATTATGAAAGATAATGTTACACCGAGTAAATTCATACCCAACATGTCACGCTTCAAAATTGTGTCCGCTTGTGGAATGCCGACAAACTTTTTTACCCTTTAAAATCTTCATAGGCAACGTTTAAAAAAATCTACATGTTGCATCTTTTAAGTTACAGAGGAGCTATTGCTCTCACTCTACCAATCGCGGCGATACCTCACATGTGTGGTTTGAACACCGTTTACATATGCGGGCGCTGCTCACGTATGTGTTTGCTTCTGCACGCAAGCTCGTCGGGACGGGGTGCGTTTTCTGGCTCCTAACTTTTTTAGCTGGCTCCTAGATTCCAAGCAAATTTGTCAAACCCTGACTTACACCAGTGCTGGTGGTAATAATGCGCTCGCTGACACCAGTGCTGGGGGTTAATAATGTGTTCGCTGACACCAGTACTGTTGTTTTTGAAGTTTGAAAGTTTGCATGCGGCCCCCCATGGCATATGAAAACTTGTCATGTGGCCCTCAGGTAATTTGAGTTTGAGACCCCTGATTTAGAGTATCCCCATACATCTCTTTCTCTTTTCAAATGTTTTTTATTGTATTTTTCAAAGATACACAATAAAGCACAAATAAGAGTCATAACAATACAACAGTTTGTTAGTCATACTTTGTGTTCAACAGTGTGCCTGGGTAGGCTTCAAATTATCATTTTACTAAACAGTAACCATATAGGGCCTTAGTCCAGTTGGATAGTGGTCAGATGCTTAAACAAGTAACTAGCAATCCCTGTTTACCCCAACGGGATCATGCTGTAAACAAGGGATTATGGCTCATTATCTTATATTATAAAATCAAAATTAACATAAAGGGGTATCAAGGGAAGGAGGGGAGGGGAAGGTGAGTAGGAAGTTATCTTTTACATCCGGTCTAGTTTAGGATGGTAGTTGTTCAGGAATACACTTAATAATTTTTAAAATTCTTCAGAAAAGAGACCCTAGGATGAGTAATCCATTCATTCCAATTTTTTATGAATTTACTTATGGTTCCTTTCCTATGTGCTAACATTAGCTCATAGTGAGCCTGAATATTGAGTCTCTGGACAACATCAGATAAGTTAGGTGCTAAGGTAGATTTCCATAGTTTCGTTATGGTGAGTCTCGCTGCTGTAAGGAAGTTGGCAACTACATCTCAGGTGTCACTGTCCCCAGCGCAGTGCTTCCTTACCTTTTAGGTGTCACTGTCCCCAGCGGAGTGTTTCCTTACATCTCAGGTTTCACTGTCCCCAGAGCCCTTCTATATCCCATCAGCAGTGTCTCCGCCGCCATTACTGAAGGCTGAGGGGGAACAAATTAGAGGCAACCATTTTCCAGAAGACCACAGACGAGAAGGAAGCCTGCCGAGTGGCTACAATAGAAATTGAGTGGCGGCACCGCCCACCCGCCACCCTTTTCCATAACAGGTCATAGATGACAGACAGACAGACCACTGGTGCCGCAGATCCATTTCTATTGTAGCCACTCGGCAGGCTCCCTTCTCGTTTATAACTAGTCTGTGGTCTTCTGGAAAATGGCTGCCGGCAGAGACATTATCTCCGCTGGCTGCGGACCTCCAGTGGCGGTGGCGGGCGGGTGAAAAATAGTACATTACAGTGCCGCCGCCCGTGGGGGGACTATGTTAGTGCGGGGGGCGGCCACAAAAGCCGAGAACTTGCCGCAGGTGCGGCGCCGCCCCTTCACCCACTGCTGCCCCGAGGCCTGGCCTCGGTGGCCTTGTGGGAAATCCGGCCCTGATTTCATCCCAAGTGTATGCAGTGCATCCATTGATAAAGGAACAACTACAGTTGGTCCCTGGGTTAGAAACAAAATAGGGACTGTAGGTCTGTTCTTAAGTCAAATTTGTTTGTAAGTTGGAACAGTACCTTTTTTAAGTACATATTTCCCTCCCGAACCTACATGTAGAATTGGATCGTTACAGCACTCTCTCAGGCTAAAAAATTAACAACTCTAAAACGGAAGCCACCCCTCATAATATGACCCCTCAGACACTTTCTGCCCTATCCCAATCATTTAACTATTCATGGAAGACATCCACCTTAAAGTACCTCAGGGTCCACCTCACACCTTCCTACGAAACTCTATACAAGGCCAACTTTCATCAACTGTATACATCCATCAGGGCCTCCCTGGCCAAATGGAAAACCCTAAAGCTATCTATCTTTGGTTGTCTGGCGACCATTAAGATGGCGATCCTACCCAATTTCCTTTACCTCTTTGAGATACTTCCTATTCCTATCCCAGCCGCACACTTCAGGACCCTCCAAGACAACTTGCTCAAGTTTTTCTGGAACTACAAGAGGCACCGGATTGCTAGATCAATTTTATACGCCCACCGCGGCCAAGGCGGCCTCGCGTTTCCCAACATAGCCAAGTATTACTTGGCTGCCCAATTGCGCTCGATGGACTCTTGGTGTACCCTTCACGCATACAACAGATGGACACAAATTGAAAAGCTGTGGCTGGCCCCTACCCATCCAAACTCAATGCTATGGAGTACAGATGTGCCTCTCGGTGGATCCCAATTGCTAGGACCGCTATGGCGACGCACTAAATCAATGTACCCGCTCACCTCCACTGCATCTCTGGCCACCTCCTGTTTACTCCAAATGTTCCAAACCGCTTTACCTCGCAGATGTCCCACTTCTGGATGAATAGGGCCTTGTTCCGGTATGGTCAATTGGTGGATTCCAGAACCAGAACTTTTAGGTCCTTCCAGGATCTGAAAGATGCATTTGATTTACCTAGAGAGGCCTTCTTTAGTTACCTACAAATCTGTCATTTTGCAGTCTCTGGTATCGAACTTGCAATTCTCTCCCTTGATCAAGTTTGAGAAAATCTGCTTAGAGGGTTCGTCCCCTAAAGGTATTATCGCGCACCTATCAGCTCCTGATCACAGATATGTCACCAACTGGACCCTGGCATACCTCTATGCGCAAATGGGAGCAGTGTGTATGAGGCTTTCAGGTTTCTCTACAAGAAAACTGCCCAGAATCTAGACGAGAAAAATAGAGAACATGTTCTCCATTTTCTCTTTGTGAGATTCTCTGCAGTTTTCCTGCCGAGAAACCAGAGAGTGTGTATACTTACCTGGTTGCCGTGGAAACCCGCGCATGCTCGAAATGACTTTGACGCATGCGCGGTAGCTTCCCAGGCATAGGTAGTGTGCAGCAAGATGGCGGCGACGGCATCGAATGTGAGGAGTGCATGCTCGTCGTAGGCGATGATGTCATCGCGTTCTTGCCTTTCAAGAGAACCGCGGTTCTTTTGGAAGGAGTCTGTACACTCGGGCGGCAAGAGATTCTTGCCAAGAATCTCTTCGGGAAAAACAGCGTTTTTTTCCTGACGAGATTCTTGCCCGTGTGTACAGGGCTTCATAGTTCTGTCTGTACGTTATACAAACGAAAATCAATACAAAATTTTACTTCACTGGTACCAAACTCCTGACCTGCTCCATTTTATATACCCCTCTCCCTATCACCATTGTTGGCGATGTTGTAAATATGTGGGGACGCTGTATCATACCTATTGGACATGCCCACTGATTGTCCCCTACTGGCAGACAGTGCACTCTCTTCTCCACTCCATCTTTAGTTCCTGGGTGCCATTCTACCCTAAAATGTTCCTCTTGGGCCTCCCACCCCCTTCCTTTTCCAAATCCTCAAAAAAACTCTTGGCCCAGGTGCTAACGGCTGGGAGAAGCTTGGTAGCCCTGAAATGGAAAAGGAAGGAACCCCCCTCTTTGTTTGAATTGCATTCCAGGACAGTGGCGGCTGGTGCTCAACATTTTTGTGGGGCGCAAACGAAAAAAAAAACATCAATTGCAGCCTCACTGTGCCCATCAATTGTCGCCACTGTGCCAAATGCAGCGACTGTGCCCATCAATTGTCGCCATTGTGACATCAATTGTCGCCACTGTGCCATCAAATGCAGCCACTGTGCCATCAATTTTCACCACTGCACCATGCCATCAATTGTCACCACTGTGATATGCCATTAATTGTCACCACTGTGCCATGCCATCAATTGTCGCCACTGTGCCATCAAACACAGCCACTGTGCCATGCCATCAATTGTCGCCACTGTGCCATGCTACCAATTGTCGCCACTGTGTCATGCCATCAATTGTCACCACTGTGCCATGCCATCAATTGCTGCCAGTTTGCCCCCACAAAAGCCGCCAGTTTGCCCCCACAAAAACCGCCAGTTTGCCCCCCCCGACACTTACCTTTCTCGGGTCAGCAATCCTCCTCCAGACCTCCACCAGTGGTGGCTGGTGCTCAAAATTTTTGGGGGGGGCGCAAACAAAACAAAAAAAAACAATTGCAGCCTCACTATGCCCATCAAATGCAGCCACTGTGCCCATCAAATGCAGCCACTGTGCCATCAATTGTCACCACTATGCCATGCCATCAAATGCAGTCACTGTGCCATGCCAACAAACGCAGCCACTGTGCCATCAATTGTCACCACTGTGCCATGACATCAAACGCAGCCACTGTGCCATCAATTGTCACCACTGTGCCATGCCAAACGCAGCCACTGTGCCATGCCATCAAACGCAGCCACTGTGCCATCAATTGTCACCACTGTGCCATGCCATCAAATGCAGTCACTGTGCCATGCCATCAAACACAGCCAATGTGCCATCAATTGTCACCACTGTGCCATGCCATCAAACGCAGTCACTGTGCCATGCCATCAAACACAGCCTCTGTGCCATCAATTGTCACCACTGTGCCATGCCATCAACGCAGTCACTGTGCCCATCAATTGTTGCCACTGTGCCAATTGTCGCCACTGTGCCCTTTAATTGTCACCACTGTGCCCTTTAATTGTTGCCACTGTGCCCTTTGTTGCCACTGTGCCCATTGATGCCACTGTGCCCTTTAATTGTCGCCACTGTGCCCATTGTCGCCGCTGTGCCCTGTAAAATGCCCCTCCCCCGCCCGGCACTTACCTTTCAGGGGGTCAGCCATCCTCCTTCCACGTCCCTCAATGTCTTCTCCCGCCCTCAATGACGCTTCAGCCAATCAGGTTACCGGTAACCAGATCCGGTGAACCTGATTGGCTGAGATGTCTCAGCCAGTCTTATCCAAGGAACGCACCGCCGGTACGTCCCTTAGATAAGCATTCGGAAGCCGACTACAGCCTGAGGGCTGTACTCGGAAAGCCTATCAGAGCCGTTGGCTCTGATAGGCACTTCCACACAGCCAACCAGCTGCCGTTATTCAGGTGGCCGGCGCTCACCATCCGGCCATCTGAATAGTGGGCGGCAGCGGCAAAAATACATAGATTCATGCAATGCATGAATCTATGTATTTCAGTGGCTGTGCAAGAGCCAGAGGGGGTGGCGCTCCGGCGCCCTCTATGGACGAACCGCCACTGACCTCCACGCTCCCTCGATGTCTTCTTCCGCCCTCGATGTCGCTTCAGCCAACCAGGTTACCGGTAACCAGACCCAGTGAACCTGATTGGCTGAGAGGCGCCCTATGCTGATTACAGTCCACAGAGCCGCTGGCTCTGATAGGCACTTCCAAAACACACCCACCGCCGGCCACCGCTGTAATTCAGATGGCCGGCGCTCGCAGGGGGCCGGCCATCTGAATAGTGGGTGGCTGCAGCGCCAATACACACATTCATGCAATGCATGAATGTATGTATTGATTGATGGGTGGGTGCAGAAGAGAGAGGGGGCCCACTATGGACGCACCACCACTGTTCCAGGATCAGAGATGTCAAGCGAATGGAATTTCTGACAGCCTCCCTAAACCATACACTCAATACACACAACTGAGTAAGGGAACTGTGGGATATGCTGGAAGCCCCCAATATCAGCTGACGTGCGGTTGATGTCCCCGGGCTGTGAGGAGGCCCAGGGCCGGGTGGTTGTCGTCTTCTCTCCTACCATTCACCTTCCTCTAACCTTTCCTCCTCTCTTTATCCCCATCTTCTCTAGCCTCCTTGGCTCTATCTAACCGTTTTAACCTTTTCTTTCTCCCATTTTGTTATTGATATGTATTTAAATGAGTCCGAACTTAATGGTTATACAGAAGCACTAAATCATCACAATGTTTTCTTTTCTTTTTCAAATAGTTTTATTGAGAGAAAAAAAAAGGTTTTCCATATACAGTAACAAGTGAGGTCAACCATCAAAGCAGGTATCATAACAAAACAAAATGCTAACATCAATTGACATAGCTAAGAGAGACTTGGCTGTGGGACATATTACCTTTATAAGAATTAATGCATATAGAAAAAACAGACAATACAAAATAACACAGAGAGACATTAAAAGAAAAAAAAAACACAACGACTTTGGTCAGTCATGAAGTCGAAATAAGAACCAAGGGTTCCATTTAGCATCACATCGGAATGGAATCATGCAGGGTATGAAAAATCTTTTCAGCCAACATTATTTGGTCTACTCAAGAGAGAACTTGTGAGAAAGGGACAGAGCTTACCTTCAAGTGTATTGCAATGGCCCATTACACCGCAACGCATATAGAGTGGATCAATCTCATAAGGGGTTTAGGGGTGTCAGGCAGGCCTTCAAATACGAGGCAATGAGTGTGTGTTAGGCCGGGTACACACGAACAAACATGTACGGTGAAACCGGTCCGTCGGACCGTTTTCACCGTACATGCCTGCCAGAGGGCTTCTGTACGATGGTTGTACTAACCATCATACAGAAGTCCGCGCGTAAACAATACGCGGGGCGTGTCCGCGTCGTCGCCGCGACGATGACGCGGAGACGTGGGCGGGCCTGCCATTTAAAGGCTTCCACACATGCGTCGAAGTCATTCGACGCATGCGAGGGACGGCGGGCTCCTGGACATGTACGGTAGGTCTGTACTGACGACCGTACATGTCCGAGCGGGCAGGATTCCAGCGGACGGTTTTAAAACACGTCCAGGAATATTTGCCCGCTGGGAAAAGGCCCGGCGGGCAAATGTTTTCTGGAATTCGGCCCGCTCGCGCCTACACACGACCGAACATGTATGCTGAAACTGGCCCGCGGACCAGTTTCAGCATACATGTTTGGTCGTGTGTACGGGGCCTTAGAGCTACGTGTCCACCTGCCAGTGTATCTATCAGATCTAGGGCTGCCCTCCATGTGGGTTGTAGGTGTTCACAATCCCAAAAAAGATGTAGGAATGAACCTCTATGATCGCAACCGCTAAAGCAGTTAGGGGAGGCCTGTGGAAATATTTTACTGAGGCGCAGAGGGGTATAATACCAACGAGTAAGCAGTTTGATAGCAGTTTCCCGTACTGTAAGGGATTTGGTGCACTTACGCATATTTAGCCAACTCGTCACCCAGTCCAAGTCCTCCCCTCCCACTTGCAGCTCCTGTTCCCATTTAGACCTATATTTTAGTGGAGGACTGTCGTCAGTGCCGATCCTGACCTCCCTGGGGCCCTAAGCAAAATGTCACAAAAAAGTTGAGAAGTGGGGGGGAGGGGGCGCTGCCTACAGTGACATGTCACATTAAAGTTGAGAAGTGGGGGGAGGGGGTGTTCTGCTGTCAGAAATGACATCTTACATTAAAGTGAGAAGCGGGGGGTGCTGACTTCTTACCTCTTCTCCCATGCAGCCAGCGAATTGAGAAGCGGGGTGAGGGGCCGAAAATGACTTCTCACCAGACGGGGCCTCTAGTAATTTGGGGGGCCCTCTGCAGCTTTGCGGGGCCCTAAGCGGCTTGCATAGTGAGCCTATAGGGCGTATCGGCCCTGACTGTCGTTAATGGACTCCGGAGCTCTATATAAACCTGAGATCAGGCCCTTTTGGCGGAGAGATGATTGGCAAAGGTTTTCATAAAAAGTATTGGAGTCTGAGGGGGATTCTTTTCTTTTTTTTTTTTTTGTCTTTTTCTGTTGCAAAATATGGAAATTCAATAAAAATTGACAGTTTTCAACAAAAAAAAAAATTAAATTGCACCAAAATTATAAAGACTGGAAAAAGGAAAAACTAAAAGGCCCCGTACACACGAGAGGATCGATCCGCTGAAATTGATCCGCGGATCGGTTTCAGCGGATAGATCCGCTGGTGTGTACGATCCAGTGGATATTTATCCGCGGATATATTTCGGGCTGACCGATTTCCAGCGGATAAAAATTTCTTAGCATGCTAAGAAATCTATCCGCTGGAATCGGCTCCAGCGGATCGATCCGGTGGTCTGTACAGACTCACCGGATCGATCCGTCCGAACCCATCCCTCGCATGCGTCGTAATGATTCAACGCATGCGTGGAATTCCTTATATGACAGCGTCGCGCACGTCGCCGCGACACGTAATCGCGATGGGAATTCGGCGCGGATTTCGATCCGATCGTGTGTACACTCCATCGGATCAAAATCCTCAGAGGATTTATCCGCGGAAACGGTCCGGAGGACCGTATCCGCGGATAAATTCTCTCGTGTGTACTAGGCATTAGTGTTGCCCCTAATTGTATTGTATTTTTATTTATTTTTTTGAGAATTGTATTTTATCCGGTCCTTTAGAAAATCGAACCTGATTTCAGTTTTTTCATTCTTCTAATTTTTATGAACGCTGTTGACTATTGTCCAGTATTAGTGTCCAAACTGAATATGTGTGAAGTGAGTGTGCTGCCTACCTACAAGGAGATGGTGCCCTTTGCACCTCCTCAGTAAGGTTGGCTATTATGTGCACCATTTTGTGTCAGACAGAGCACTCACTGGGCCAGATTCACATAGATTAGCGGATCTTTAGATCCGCGTAATCTATGTGATTTACGATCCGCCGGCGCACTTTTGCGAGGCTAGTGCAGTATTCACAAAGCACTTACCTCCAAACTTGCGCCGGCGGATCGTAACTCCCCCGGCGGAATTCAAATTCCGTGGCTAGGGGGAGTGTAACATTTAAATCAGGTGCGTTCCCGCGGCGATTTAACAGCGCATGCGCCGCCGGCGATATTTCCCAGTGCGCATGCTCCAAATGACGTCGCTAGGACGTCATTGTTTTCGGCGGCAACGTAAATTCCGGCCATCCGTATTCCCGACCGACTTACGCAAACTACAAAAAAAATTCAAACTCCGCGCGGGAACGACGGCCATACTTAACATTAGCTACCCCTCATATAGCATGGGTAACTATCCACCGGAAAAAGCGGCGGAAATCGGAATTTGCATATTCCTCGCGTAAACAAACCGAAGCAACACCTAGCGGCCGGCGGGAGATTGCAGCCTAAGATCCGACGGTGTAAGTCACTTACACCAGTCGGATCTAAGGGAGATCTATGCGTAACTGATTCTTATGAATCAGTCGCATAGATCCGACCGTCGGATCTCAGAGATACGACGGCGTATCAGGAGATACGCCGTCGTATCTCTTTGTGAATCTGGCCCACTGACTTTAACTTTTATAGATTAAAAAAAAAGGGGGAATGCTCTGCCTACCACAGGGTGCACTGTAATAGCCAATCTAACTGGGTAGGTACAAAGGGCACCATCTTGAGGAAGGCAGCACACTCACTGTGTGAGCTTACCATTGGATATCTGCCCATTGGAATCCCTGTTAATCCGGTGTCTCAGTCCATGGATGGAGTTTACATTTATATGCTTATGAATCTGGTTGTTCCGGTAAGCGGCTTTCCATAAGGTGGTGGTTTCCTCACAGAAGTCATATTCACGGTGGTGCTGTTTTATCCTGTCTGTGGGTTCTGATGTGATCCACTCTACACATTTGGGACTGTACTTTTTATACCTCTATTATTCAATTATCATTGGGTTTTAAAGACTTTGGGCCAGATTCTCGTACAATTGCGGCGGCGCAACGTAACCCGTTTACGTTACACTGCCGCAAGTTTTCAGTGTAAGTGCCTGATCCACAAAGCACTTACCTGAAAACTTGCGGCGGTGTATCGTAAACACGTCCGGCGCAAGCCCGCCCAATTCAAATGGGGCGTCTACCATTTAAATTAGGCGCGCTCCCGCGCCGGACGTACTCAGTTTAGAAATTCCCGCCGTGCTTTGCGCGATGTGGCGTAATTTTTTAGAACGGCGACGTGCGTAGCGTCCATTCCTTTTCCCGGACGTCTTGCACCGAAACAAAAAATTTTTAAATTGGACCCGGGAACGACGGCCATACTTTAACATGGCTCGACTAAAGTTAAAGCGGGGGTTCACCCTTAGAGGGCACTTTTCCCCCTTAGATTCCTGCTCGTTTTTACTAGGGGAATCGGCTATTTATTTTAAAATATGTGCAGTACTTACCCGTTTACGAGATGCATCCTCTCCGTCGCTTCCGGGTATGGGCTGCAGGAATGGGCGTTCCTTCTTGATTGACAGTCTTCCGAGAGGCTTCCGACGGTCGCATCCATCGCGTCACGATTTTCCGAAAGAAGCCGAGCGTCGGTGCGCAGGCGCAGTATAGAGCCGCACCGACGTTCGGCTTCTTTCGGCTACGAGTGACGCGATGGATGCGACCGTCGGAAGCCTCTCGGAAGGCTGTCAATCAAGAAGGAACGCCCGCTCCCGAAGACCCATACCTGGAAGCGACGGAAGAAGATGCAGCTCGAAAACGGGTAAGTACTGCTCATATTTTAATACAAATAGCCGATTCCCCTAGACCGAACGAGCAGGAAGCTAAGGGGAGAAAAAAAAATGTTTTATAAATGGGTGAACTCCTGCTTTAAGCAATGTTAAAGCAGGTGTAACTTTGCGACGGGAAAAAATTACTAGCGACGACGTAACGAACGCGAAAACCGTCGTGGATCGCCGTAAATGCACATTAGCATACCCGACGCAGGAAAACAACGTGAACTCCACCCAGCGGCGGCCGAAGTATTGCATCCTAAGATCCGACGGTGTAAGTCAATTACACCTGTCGGATCTTAGGGCCATCTATGCGAAACTGATTCTATGAATCAGCCGCATAGATAGGACAAGAGATACGACGGTGTATCAGGAGATACGCCGTCGTATCTGTTCTGTGAATCTGGCCCTTTGTTCTTTGGAAATTTAGTACTGGCACTTTGCTGCTGGTTCTTCTCATTGGCGCAATTTTCTATTTGTATTATGTTATTTGTGTTTATCTCATTTAATTGCTGCCTCTGATCTTTATTGATGTTAATTTTTATATTTGTTTAGCACAGTTTTTTCCTTTGTATTTCTTCAGGCTAGGTTCACATCCTAAGCGGGTGCGAGAAGGTGTGTAATTGCACACCTTCCCGCACTTCATGCATCTCATTCCGATCGCACCCCCCTTGTAATCTGCAGTGGGTGTCAGTGCCATCCCAACGACACCCCAAACAAAAATTTAAAAACTGAGGGGCAGATCCACAAACAAAGTACGCCGGCGTATCTACTGATACGCCGGCGTACTTTCAAATTTCCCACGTAGTATCTTTGTTTTAAATACTCAAAACAAGATACGACGGCATCTGGGTTAGATCCGACAGGCGTACGTCTTCGTACGCCTTCGGATCTTAGATGCAATTCTTCGGCGTCCGCTGGGTGGCGTTCCCGCAAATTAGCCATTTCCGACGATCCACGAACGTACGAGCGGCCGTCGCATTCTTTTACGTCATCTCTAGTCGGCTTTTTTCTGCGTATAGTTAAAGCTTCTATTTGGTGGCGTACGCAATGTTAAGTATGGCCGTCGTTCCCGCGTATAATTTTAAAAATTGTATTTTGTTTGCGTAAGTCGTCCGTGAATCGGGCTGGACGTAATTTACGTCCACGTCAAAACAATGACGTCCTTGCGACGTCATTTAGCGCAATGCATGGCGGGAAATTTAGGGACGGCGCAAGCGCAGTTCGTTCGGCGCGGGGACGCGCTTCATTTAAATGAAACACAAACCCTACTCGCCGATTTGAATTACGCTCCATTACGCCGCGAGAGATAGACTACACCGCCGTAACTTACGGCGCAAATTCTTTCTGGATTCGAACCAAACACAAGTAAGTTACAGCGGCGTAGCGTATCTCAGATACGCTGCGCCGGGGCAGATCTTTGTGGATCTGCCCCACAGTGTGTTTGCCTGCACCAGATCACATTCACAAAACAACCATGCAAACTGGTTGCAGTGCGGCTCCAAAATTGGTGCATGCATGACTTTGGTGTGATTTGAGCCCATTCCAAATGGGCCTTGATTGCACCGCAATCAACACAGTAAGACTGGTTTAACAGTTTTCATGTAAATCACACAGGAAATTAACTGCATTCCTGTGTAATTCAGATGCCATTCTGTGTGGAGTTATTTGAGCCCATTTTGAATGAACTGAATCGCACCACATTGCACCAAAGAAGTGCAGGCACCTTTTTTTGAAAACCAAACATGCGATCTGGTTCAGACAAACCCTGCTTTTGTGACTTTCTTTTGGGGAGTTGTTAACTTTGAATTGGCACCTGCAGCATGTAAAAAAATAAATAAAATCAAAGTCTTTCCTGTACCACATATGTATAAACCAGGGGTAAAACAAGGCCAAGACATGCCACTGAGGGCAGCAGAAAGACCAGCATGTCTTTGGCATTGGCAAACATGTTATAGTGTCAACTGCTGAATCAGTAAGCTGGTGAACACCACAACAAGCTTGCCAGTGCCAGGCTGGACTGTCAATAACACAAGCAATAGAAAACTCAGTTCTGGGCTTATTCCTCACCATTCTCATGATCATTTATACTCCACCGAGGGTAAAAAAGTGAGTGTTATACGCCAATAAATACAGTATATATATATACATTCAATATATATAACACACACACTATACATACTATATATATATGTAGCGCCTGTGTACTTTCAGTCCAGGTGCTATTTTAAATTTAGAGGTGCCTTTCCACCTCGGGGCGACAGGTGGCAGCAGTGGAGTTCAGTCAGGAGCACCTCTTGCCAGCAGCCAATCGGGAGGGGTTTTCCCTCGCGGGGCATGCTGGGGGAGGGTACTTCTTGAGCGGACGCCATTTTGGGTCCTTCTTCTGGGTTTTGTTCCGGGTGCGGCACCCACTTTTAGGGTGTGCGCACAAAACGGGCCCCGGCGATATGGCCTTCCAGGCCGGGGCACACGTGCTACGCGGTGTTCTTAGTTCCAGGACCATGCTGGCCTGGAGCAACTGAAGCTATGGCGGGACCCCAGTAATCTACTGGGTTCCCCAATTTTGAGAGAAGATCCCAAGCGAGTTGTGCTGTTTGGTGGGGAGTCAGTCTGAGGAGAGCCCGGAGGCAGGCAATCCAACAGGGCCTGGACAATCCACCGGGGATCAAGGTGACCGGACATTGAGAGTTTGTCTGTTGGCAACCTGTCAGTCGGTAACCAGTTGAGGAAAACTACCTGAGGGAGATTCAGGCATTAAATTCACTGAGGAAGATTCACTTCATAATTCTATGTTCGGGGGAAGGGCCTGTGGCAGAGGTTCTTCCCCGATAAACATTTGCACCAGGTCTGTGGCAGAGACTTGTTCTTCTTTCAAGTGCTCCGAGTGATACCCTGGCTGCCAGGTCGGTGTGAGAGGCCTGTCCAGGTACACTATGCCCCCTCGGCTGAGGGGCGACGAAAGTAGAGTGTCGTTTTGAAGCAGGACTGCTTCTGTATCGTTCAAGCCTGAATCTGCAATTCTCCTTTTCACCCATCTTTTCCTATCTACCTCAAGTTTACTGTTTTGCCGTGTTGGGTGAAATAAAGCTACCAAAAAGACACCTGCTGCTTGGACATTACGTCATTGCTCTCATCATCATCATCATCATCATTACCCCTAGACGCTCACAGAGGTAACACGCCATCCCTATTCTAACCAGCGGCTCCTGCGGGGGTGAGCGCTACACATATATATATATATATCACACACACACACACTATACATACAGTATGTACACACATTATAAATACTGTGTATACACACACACATACAGTATACACACAGTATACATACACACATACAGTATGTACACACATACAGTATAGACATACAGTAAACATACGCACAGTCACACCAGCACGTTTCACCCAAATATCAGTATGATTGAATACACTGCTGCCCCATCTCCTGGCATGCTGGTAATTGTAGTGCCCCAGCAGCTCACATACACATTAGGTGGTAATGCAGTAGAGGAGGGGACTGTGTCTTTGTATTGGTGGGCAGCTAATGAGTAGGGAGGTGTAGTAGAGATTGGGGGAGACATTCAGAACATATCCTTCCTCCAGGAGAATTGCATGTACAGCATGTTCCTATTGGCTGAGGGGGCAGTGCAGAGGCGGAGCAGATATAGCCTTGGAATTTTCACAGCAAAAACATATCGGTGTCAGACATTTCAGGGACAGATGTAAAAAAACACAGAGTATTACATACTGTCCCTAGTTTTACTGAGGCTGGCCACCCTGATGGGGTCCCCTAGTGGCCAGGGCCCTTGAGCAGTACTCAAGTGCCCGAATGGTCAGTCCGCCCCTGCAGCTACCTGAAATCTTGCATGATACTGAGGATAACCGACTGTGAAAGTCCGTAATACATTTTGAAAATGTAGCCACATGGTTATAATAAAAAAAGAAGCAAAGGAGATAAACAGACAAACAGCATTTCCTCAGAATGTAAATGTGCCAGCTTTTGTGTTAAGCGTTCTGATTAAATTAAAATCACCAGTACATTATGTCAAAGGTCATACATCAAGAGTATGGTTTTCTATTTCCCACAAGATTATTTCAAATATCATTTTCACAGCATGTGCACTAATGCCTTGAGACCTCTGTATATTTTATGAAGATAAATGACAAAATACATGAGCAGATGCTCATAGCTTGCTGATGTAAGATACAACAGAAGCCACTTACGTTAAGCACTCCTTTTATACCGGCTATTTATGTGTACTGTGACACGTGCTAGGTGGGGCCAACTTGTGGTGCCATCTCAAAAACCACAAATTCCGTTCTCAAGCTTTGTGTCACCATTTGTGGTTTTCTTGAAAGCAGAAGTAGACCTGGCTGTCAACGTTTGTGATAAGATTTTGAATTCACCGTTTGTTTGGTAAACTGATAAATATGCTGTGAGCTCAGAAATGCCTAAGCCTAGAACACTACTCAGCTTCAGCTGTAAAGACTCCTCCAGAGGACCATAGTTCAACAAAAATTAGAGTGTATGCATAGCCAAAACTTTTTTGTTTCATTTTGGATAGTGAAATATAGAGTATTGCCTCAATCTAGTCAAATCTGGAGGTAGGGGCGGGTACGATCATCCTTTGTGGTAGGATATTGGAAAGAGGGCTATGCCAATGGCTGCTCCAAACATGCCCTGCAGCACTGTGAGAGTTGAGGACTATCTTGGTACCCAAGGATTAGGCCAAAGTAAGAACAAAATATCAATTTATTAAGAGAAATTAGTACATGAATAGTTATTGTGTAATTGGTATAGATGGTTCACAAAGTAATGTGGGGAGTTGAGATATATGTCCTGACGTTTTCCTCTACATGCTATAACCGCATCTTCAGGAGGAGTCAACCATAAACATCGACAAAGTAAATAGAGTCTCATAGTTACATAGTCAAAAAAGGTATTGAACAGAGAAATTAGAGATACAAGTTTAATACAGGAAACATAATAATATTGGGAGATTTATATAAAGTCATGCATAGCTTACCAATAAAGGCCAGATAGAGCACCAATCAGCACAAAAAGAGGCGCCCAAAGAGGGTAGCTCCCCCACAGCGGACACGGGAGACACTTGATGGTGCAAAAACTATAATTGGAAAATACAATACTCTAATAGTGGGTATGTATGATGGTCTGTGGACAAGGAGAAACATCAAAAAACAAGGAAAAGTAAAAAGGGGGGATAAAGAAAAGGGGAAAAAGAGAAAAGCGGGAAGATGAGAGTAAAATAAGGAGAAAAAAAAGCTAAAACAATATGATGAAAAAAAAAAGAGAAAAGAGAAGGAAGGGAGGGGAAGGGAAGGAAGAGAAGAAAGAAGAGAAGAAAGAAGTGAGGAGATGGAAAACGATGATGGGGTTGGGGGGAAGACAGGGGGAGGGAAAGGGAGAAGGGAAGGAAGGGGAAAAGGCGAGGGGAAGAAAAAGGGAGGGTGTGACAGACCTAGTCTGGACAGAGGCTTTTGGAGGGGACTGAATGCTAGCCTCTTGCCTACCGATCATGGACCCTGGCATTTGGGGGAATGGTGGGCCAGATTCACAGCCGAGATACGACGGAGTATCTCAGATACTCCGTCGTATCTCTCAGAGTATCTATGCGACCGATTCATAGAATCAGTTACGCATAAATATCCCTAATATCCGACAGGTGTAATTGTTTTACACTGTCGGATCTTAGGATGCAGTACCGCGGCCGCCGCTGGAGGGAGTTCGGGTCGTAAACCAGCGTCGGGTATGCAAATTAGGAGTTACGGCGATCCACGACGGTTTTTCGCGTTCGCTACGTCGCCGCTAGTCTAGTTTCCCGTCGCAAAGTTAGTCGTCGTTTTGGGTGCCTTAACTTTACACAGCACACGTATGTGCTGTATAAAGTATGGCCGTCGTTCTCGCGTCAAAATTTAAAAATTCACGTTGTTTGCGTAAGACGTCCGGGAATACGGAAGTACGCTACGCACGTCGCCGTTCGAAAAAATGACATCACTTCGCGCAAATTGTAGTTTGTCTATCTGACAGTGGTTTGGTTTCAACAGAACCCCTCATTTTCCACTTCTTGATTAAAGTTTGAACACTGCTGATTGGCATTCTCCATTCTATGGATATCTTTATGTCCCTTTTCTGTTTTATACAGTTCAAATACCTTTCCCGCAGATCCTTTGACAATTATTTTGCTTTCCCCATGAGTCAGAATCCAGAAACGTCAGTGCAGCACTGGATAAAAGATGCAAGGGTCTGTCAGGAGTCCAGAAACTCATTGATCTTTTATACAAACACACTAATTACAAGCAAACAGATCACAGGTGAGGATGGTTACCTTTAATAGCCATTCAAACCCCTTTGTATCAACGTGTGTGCATGTTAGCCAGCCAAAATCACCAGGGTATGTAAACTTTTGATCAGGGTAATTTGGGTAGTTTCTGTTACCATTATGATTTAAAAAGAGTAAACAAAGTTGATTGATAATAAATGGCTTCACCCAAACACTAACCATGAGTGAAAGAAATGTTTTTGTGTTACCATTCATGTTCTCTGAAAAATGGCCAATAAATCATAAATTATGCCAGGGTATGTAAACCTATGAGCACAACTGTATACCGTAAATATGTAATAGTGTCATGAAGACATACCATGCTTGTCAAAGAGAGTGCCAAGAGCCTAAGGGCATAAGTAAGCATTTGAGTGCAGTAAAGCGTGGTTGCCCCTGCGAGTGGCTTTTATATTGATCCAGTGAGCAGCCACTGGTAAAGGGCCTACCAGGGAAGAGAAATCTCTTCCTCAGAAAAATACTAAGCCTAAAGATATTTGTCATGGATCTTGAGATATTAAAATGTTTCTACTTGACATCTGTTACACAGGAGAGGGACATTCAATGCAATGACACCGGCTTTTGAAATGCTAAGTGGAACCAGCTTGTGAAATACCTTTTATTGTGTTCTGCAGGTTAAGAGCGGGTGTCGGAGACAGTCCGTCTGGCTAGAATTGGGGATTGAAGGTTAATTGAATCTATTATGTATGTTTGAAGATGTATGTGTTTACGCTAAGGGACTTTGTATTGTTCTAAAGGTCAGAAGCCTGTCAGCTGTATTGAATTAGCATTCTATTGTCTAAAAGGAATGTAACCTCTCAGAGGTAGTAATTAAGTAGACCGGGTTATTGTGTACATTGATTACCTCCTGGGGCTTCTGTCTCAATACACAAGTCTTTCTATCCAAGCTATTGGACCAATCCCTGTTGACTATTTCAAGTCCTCATTTGCATGGTCAAGGAGGACCTTAGTGAAGACTGCATACTTTACAATTGACCAATAGGAAAGCGGTTGTTGGGGGTGGGATGTTCCAAATTCTGTATAAAAGTGTGCTGTGTACTTGAAAATAAAGAGTCCTGTTTGAACTTACATACAGCCTGCCTGGTGTTTGTTCTTAATGGGTCCGAATGGCACATAGCTGTAATTCGGATCCCGGAACCTTGGATGACTGGACCATCAGACGTTGCAATCTGCAAGCTGACTCACTGGTAGCAGAGGAGTGTCGGGAGAGCAGAACTGGGCGAGCAAGGGGTCTCGTCACAATATGGCTAGGATAACAAATAAAAAATAAATAAAAGTGAATCTTCACTGCATCTGAGCACCGCAAACCAAGAACACAATTTAATTAATTTTTAATATTCAAAGCAAACTCCCCTATCCATCAATGTCTCTATGCTTTATTTATTGAGAAGTCATTCGAAAAACACCTATCTCGCATTTCTGGCCATGGCCATCTTGAGTTAGGGCAAATGATCCACATAGCATTCACCTCCTGGAAACCATCTGCTCTTATCCTAAGCACGCATGCAGGAGAGTATGCTTAGCTAAGGAAACCCTTCTCTCCTCCCCTCCTAAAGACTCCTGGGATGTATGACATCAGTTTCCTAGACAGGAAACTAGGAAGTAACAGAAGAAATGTAACAAAAAAAAGTTTAAACACAAGTAAATATGATATACTTTCCTATCCATTTACTAATGCTAGCAGCATAAGTATTCTAATGTTGATTTAGAGAGTAGTTCTACTTCAGGAACAGGGCCAAAAAAGGGAGAGGGGAGGGGGAAATAAAAATAAAAAAAAGGGGGGGTAGGTTGAAGGAGGAGGGTCCCTTCTCTTGTCTATACCAGGCCCTTCGGGTCTGGTATGGATTTTAAGTAGAATCACATGCCAAAATGTGAAAAAAAAAAAAGTGGTGTTGGGTCCCCCCCAAAATCCATAGCAGACCCTTATCTGAGCATGCAGACTGGCAGGTCAAGAAAGGTGTGGGGATGAGCGAGCACCTTCCTGACCCATACCTGGCCACATGTCCTCAAGATTGCGGGTGCTTTGGGGCAGAGGGGGCCCTGCCCCCCCCCCAAAGCACCCTGACTCCATGCAGGCAGGGGGGCTTATTGAAATCTGAAAACCCCCTTTAACATAGTACTTATTCACAAAAAAAAAAGTGTAGTGTAAAAAATTACAGTAGGCAGTTTTGGACAATTCCTTTATTTAAAAAAAAAAAAAAAAAAATCGTCTGCCCGCTGCAGATCCAGTGTCAATCACAACACCCGCTGCCACTGCCGACCTGAAAAAAACAAAACCAAAAAAACCTCTGGTCCCAAAGACTCCCGCCATCTGCAATAACTAAGAGGCGGGGCCATTTCCGGATGGCACCCCCCCTTACGATGGCCTTGGTCGATATTGTCTCAGCTCTTAGTTATTTAAGAGCTGTCAGACGGCAGAGCTGACAGATGACGGGACCGGATTATTTTTTTTCGGGTCGGCGGTGTCGATTGACGATGGACCATGGGGACTTTTTTTGGTTTTAAATTTCTTTTTTATCACACAGTTACACTTTTTTGGTGAATGAGTGGGGGTAATATGTGCTCCATACTCATTCACATGGGGGACTATGATTTGGGGGCCCCCCATGGCAAAATTCAGTCTCCAGATTCTGATAATCCCCCCGATAAACCATCCAGGGTGATGGGGCAGAGCCCCCCTGCCCCAAAGCACCCTGCATGTTGAGGGCATGTGGCCTGATATGGTTGAGGGGACCCTCACTCATCTCCCCCCCCTTTCCTCACCTGCTGGGCTGCATGGTAGGTAGGGAGACCGCCGCTCCAGGTGAGCACAGGCAGGTAATCAATGTCCACTCAGGAATCACACGGGTGCTGGCAATGCATAGAATTAAGCAGGTGGGAGAATGGATGGACAGCCGCACTCCAAAAAGTCTTGTTGAAAAAAGACGTGCTCTTTATTGTAAAAAGGAAAAAATGCACAGCACACAACAGCATACAGTGGGATAGACAGCTGACGCGTTTCGCATTAACAACTAATGCTTAGTCATAGCTGGGCTGCATGCTTGGATAAGGGTCTGGTATGGATTTTGGGGGGACCCATTTGTAAAAATTTTAGGGTAGGGTTCCCATTAAAAATTTATACCACACCCAAAGGAGACCTCATGCTGTTTTTTTTTTTCATTTATTTTTAATCGCCAGCATTCTTTCGTTTACATGCAGCTGTCAGTGGGGAAACCCAATGACAGCTGATGAGTCATCAGTTGTTAAGGATGCAGTGGCCAGCTTCCCAGCCCTGCTCCTTGCTTTTCCTTCTTCTTCCGTTCTGTATTTTGTTAGAAAATAAAGAAACCAAATTTAACAACATTTTATGACTTTGTAGAGCACAAACAAAACAATCACATTGGTCAAAGCCAAAGTTGTAACAAAGTTGCACTAATCCAAATCGTGTCAAAGACACATCACGTCGCAGGGTAAAGTCAGACAATTGTTAAGTCACACAAGTGTGAATGGACTGTTGGAGGCAAAGAAAATTATAAAAAATTGCCAGACACCCCTAACAGCCAAGTTAAAAACCTCCAGTGTGTTTGAGGTCAGAGCCTCCTTTTACACTGTGAATTCTATGTGGATTAGATGTGACCTGAAAAGCATACATCCGCATGTCATCTAAAAAGGGCAGCAAAGAAGCCACTTCTCTCCAAAAAAAACATCAGGGACAGATTGATCTTCTGCAGAAAATATGGTGAATGGACTGCTGAGGACTGGGGCAAAGTCATATTCTCAGATGAAGCCTCTTTCCGATTGTTTGGGGCATCAGGAAAAAGGCTTGTCCGGAGAAGAAAAGGTGAGCGCTACCATCAGTCCTGTGTCATGCCAACAGTAAAGCATCCTGAGACCATTTATGTTTGGGGTTGCTTCTCATCCAAGGGAGTGGGCTCACTCACAATTTTGACCAAAAACACAGCCATGAATAAAGAATGGTACCAAAACACCCTCCAACAGCAACTTCTTCCAACAATCCAACAACAGTTTGGTGAAGAACAATGCATTTTCCAGCACGATGGAGCACCGTGCCATAAGGCAAAAGTGATAACTAAGTGGCTCGGGGACCAAAACGTTGACATTTGGAAACTCCCCAGATCTTAATCCCATTGAGAACTTGTGGTCAATCCTCAATAGGCGGTTGGACAAACAAAAACCCACTAATTCTGACAAACTCCAAGAAGTGATTATGAAAGAATGGGTTGCTATCAGTCAGGAATTGGCCCAGAAGTTGATTGAGAGCATGCCCAGTCGAATTGCAGAGGTCCTGAAAAAGAAGGGGCAACACTGCAAATACTGGCTCTTTGCATAAATGTCATGTAATTGTCGATAAAAGCCTTTGAAGCGTATGAAGTGCGTGTAATTATATTTCACTACATCACAGAAACAACTGAAACAAAGATCTAAAAGCAGTTTAGCAGCAAACTTTGTAAAAACTAATATTTGTGTCATTCTCAAAACTTTTGGCCACAACTGTATATGCGGTGCAAATTTGATCCAGTTCAAACAAGGGTCCTGTGCGAGTTAGGGTGGTGCGAATTTCATCTTCATAGACTTCTATGGGACCGGATTAAAACCACAGTCCAGTGTGCTCATCACTGCAAATTTATTTTTGCCTATATTTTATAGAAGATAAAATCGCAGCTGTGACAAATGTTCACTAAATTTGCATGGAAATCGCACATGGCAAGCAGAAATCTCAATGCAAATTTGCATTGTGTACTGCTTTAAATTCGCACCGAATTCGCAGCACATATGTGTGAACTGGGGCTTATTGTCAAAGATTAAAGTCTCCCCCCTAGTCTAATTAAAATAGATAACATGCCTACAATCAACATTACTGACACAAGAACACGAACGTAGCTGTATAACATGTTTTCCATAGTGTGTTCAGGTTATAAAAACTGTTTATATGTTGCTTTACCTTCTGATTTCTTCTATATTTCTGCTTTACAATTGACCCATACTATTTCCCAGTAAGTGTGGCATGGAAACCTCACAGTTACATCAGTCAGAAGAACACAGGATGGAGGAATTACATAACAGATATTTGACAAGGCCAGATTGCATAAATGACCTAAAATTGCAAAGATTTATTTTTCTTCTTTTCCATTTAAAGGTTTTTAGTTTAGAATAATAACAACAACAAGTACAGTTTATCAGACGGCATCAATAAAATACACTATCAAAGTATGGATCTATACAAATAAAATCTTTACATTATAGTCGCCATTTATAAGCAGAAATTCAATGTATAATAGAACTGGTATTCAATTTGAAAAAAAGAAAAAAGAAATGAGCGTATAGTTCTCCATGAAATAGTAAATTATAATAAAACCATAGTAGTCAATACTATTTACCATTGAAGATATTGGTTCTGCTACATACCAGGGTAAACCTGGGACCAACTATTGAGAAATATAGTTTACCCAGACCAAACCCATAACTTCAATTACATCAAGGTTTGACAAATTTGCTTGGAATCTAGGAGCCATCTAAAAAAGTTAGGAGCCAGAAACGCGCCCTATCCCGCCGAGCTCGTGCGCAGAAGCGAACGCATACGTGAGTAGCGCCCGCATATGAAAGCAGGGTTTAAACCACACATGTGAGGTATTGCCGCGATTGGTAGAGCGAGAGCAATAATTCTAGCCCTAGACCTCCTCTGTAACTCAAAACATGCAACCTGTAGAATTTTTTTAGACGTCGCCTATGGAGATTTTAAAAGGGTAAAAGTTTGTCGCCATTCCACGAGTGGACGCAATTTTGAAGCGTGACATGTTGGGTATCAATTTACTTGGTGTAACATTATCTTTCACAATATAATTTTTTTTTTAACTTTACTGTTGTCTTATTTTTTTATTAAAAAAGTGTATTTTTTCCCAAAAAAGTGCGCTTGTAAGACCGTTGCGCAAATACGGTGTGAGATAAAGTATTTCAACAACCACCATTTTATTCTCTATGATGTTAGAATAAAAAAAAGATATATAATGTTTGGGGGTTCTAATTAGAGGGAAAGAGATGGCAGTGAAAACACAGGGGAAGCTCCATTAGCATTGCTGGTTATGCCATACCAACGGCCACCATAATATGGCTACAGATCACAGGAAGGAAGCATAGGCCTGCAGAAGGAAGCAAAGCCGCGGCCTCAATTACCGGCCGGCGCGATCGCGCGGCGAGGGGAGGATAACATATTTGCAAACATATACTGTAAAAAATAAAAAAGGGGGGGGGCGAGTCAGAATAGGTAGAGAAACTGAGAAAGAGAGTAGAGAAGAGAATAATAAGGGGGATGGGGTCTGATGGGAGAAAAAAAAACATAACTTCGAAGGCAAAAAGCATTAGTCACCATGATTAAAGAATTTGTGGATCAAAATTGGCTGGCAGGTAGTATATGGTCCATGGTTTCCATATGCCGTCAAACTTTCTCAACTTATTTTTATCTAGTACATCCATTTTAGCATATATAAAGGCTTGATTCATTCTCTTTTTGGCTTCTACCAAGCACACAACAGGTGAATTCCAAGCGATAGCTTTCGTCTGTTTTGCGGCTATCAGGAATGTAAGGAATAGCTTATATTGATTCAGGGAAAGCGATACTGGTTTAATATTTAGAAGGGCTACCATTGGATCTGGTATAATGGTACAGTCAAATAATTTAGACTCAATACGAAAAAAAAATTCCCAGAATATATGCACTAGTGGACACTGCCACCAGATGTGCATACAAGTACCTTTATCCGGGCAACCGCGAAAGCAGACATCTGAGCCATTCACTGAAAATTTGGCTAACCTGGCAGGAACCAAATACCAACGAGCGAGTACTTTGTATGATGCTTCAGTTGCCACTACATTAGTAGAGGACGAGCTAGTAATGAACCATATATTTTCCCATGTCTTATTGTCAATCTTAAGCCTCGTACACACACTCGGTTTTCTCAGCCAGAAACAGCAAGAAAACTGCTGGTACGAGACTTTGAGGTGTCTCGTCGAGAAAACTGCCCAGAATCTAGACGAGAAAAATAGAGAACCTGCTCTCTAATTTTCTCGTCGTGATTCTCGGCAGTGTTTTCCTGACGAGAAACCCGAGCGTGTGTATACTTACCTGCCTCCATGAAAACCCGTGCATGCTCAAAATGACTTTGACGCATGCGCGGTAGCTTCCAAGGCAAAGGCAGGGTGAAACAAGATGGCTGCGACGGCATCAAATGTGACGAGCGCATGCTCGTCGTAGTCAATGATGTCACCGCGTTCGTGCCATTCAAAAGAACGGCGGTTCTTTTGAAATCGTATGTGTGAACACTCCGCCGGTAAGAATATCTTGACAGGAATCTCGTCAGGAAAAACAAAGGCCCGGATTCACAAAGACTTACGCCAACGTATCTACTGATACGCCGCGTAAATCCATATGTGCGCCCGCACTTGTTGATCGGGTAAGGGATGGTTAAGTGGTAAACTGGAAGGTATTGTGGGGACTATGTGTTACTTACGTATTCTTGAAACCAGATATGCCTGAATTCTGGCTCCATCCGACCGACGTAAGTCTCCTACGCCGTCGTATTTTGGGCGCATATTTATGCTGGCCGCAAGGGGCGCTTCCATTGATTTACGCGTTGAATATGCAAATGACCAAGATACAGACAGGCAGAGAGGGGAGGGGGGAGGGGGACAGAGGACGACACGGACATAGCAGGCTGCGGATGATTAAGGCACGTAAACTGACCACAGTGTCAGGACTCAGCAGCCATGATGCACCGTGGTCAGTTTACATAGTGGAGGGCTGAAACTGGGAGGATCAGCCAGGGTTTTTTTAGGTGTTACAGGGGGCCAAATGACACAGTACAAGCACTGTACTGTATAAAATGCTTTAAATGAACAGGATCTTTATTGGGGGGTTAACAAACGTATTAATTACAGGATTATGTCTCATTTCCTGCTTTGGCTATGAGTAGGGATGAGCTCCAGCGTGTTCGCACACTCCACGTGCAGAGCCTGCCAGGAAGTCGGTACTGCGCTGCGTTAATCACAGGCAGTGAGACATTTCCCGATCACTGCAGCCGCGCATCAGGACAATGTCTCACTGCCTGTGATTAGCGCAGCGCAGTACCGACTTCCTGGCGGGCTCTGCACGTGGAGTGTGCGAACACGCTGGAGCTCATCCCTAGCTATGAGACAGGGAGTGAAGGTATATCTCCCCAATGAGACACAGATGGAAAACAATAAACTGATGGTGTTTTTAACCCTCCCTTACTCTATTCAAAATGAAAAGAAAAAAAAAAAAAAAAGTTCTGCCTATAGTTCTACTTTAATTGTTGGGGGAATTGCTCAGTGGTCAAAACAGCTTTATACATCCATTGCCCAGTTACGTTACAACCACAACAAAATGTATGTTTTGGATCGTGGGTGTCTTCCAAAAAGTGACATATTTCCTTGGCAGCTGGAAAAAGGATATAGGCAAAACATGGGCAGAAATAAACTTTATGTGTGGATGCCCTTCCCCCTGTATTTTAATGATTTTGATTCCATTTGACTTTTATAATTTTGCCATTTGTAGTCAATGTGTTTTTGTTTAGCTGCTTGCATGTTGTCCTTATTGCTCTCTTTAACGCTGTAAATGTTTATACCAACAATGTCCCTCTGAGAGGTGTGACAACACTACATAGAGGGTTGGCAAGGTTCCATCCTTTGGAGCCGAGTCCCTAGGCTGGACTGGAGCAGAGCTCATCATTTCCTTTACATACGTGCAGGAAATAGAGTGAAGCTGAAACCAAAATGGAGAAAAGCACTGGAACTTGTATCTTAATACTACTTCACATTTCTATCATACACGTAAAATAATAGCATGCGATTAAAGCTAAACTCCAGGCAGATGCAAAAAAACGACAATCATAACAGTTATGTGTATAGAGTATTTAGCAGTGACCTTTCCATCAAAAAAATATTTTTGTATACATACAATGAGGGGAAAAAAGTATTTGATCTCCTGCTGATTTTGTATGTTTGCCCACTGACAAAGAAATGATCAGTCTATAATTTTAATGGTAGGTTTATTTTAACAGTGAGAGACCAAATAACAAACAACAATATCCAATCTAATTTAAAAAAAGTTATAAATTGATTTGCATTTAATGAGTGAAATAAGTATTTGATCCCCTATCAATCAGCAAGATTTCTGGCTCTCAGGTGTCTTCTATACAGGTAACAAGCTGAGATTAAGAGCACTCTCCTGAAGGGAGTGCTCCCAATCTCAGCTTGTTACCTGTATAAAAGACACCTGTACATAGGAGCACAATGGAAGGCCACCTATGGAGCACGCCCCCCAAACATAGGTTGACGCTCAAATACCGTTAATACGGTGAGTGTTTCCACTCTTATTAGCAGGATAGCTAATATTAGGAAAGGAGAATATCTCCTTTTTTTTTTTTCTTCTCTTTTTTTTTTTGTTGTTGTCCTTTTTTTTTTTTTTTTTTTGTTTTGTTCTTTTTACCCACTTTTACCAATCCCACCCCTCCCCCCCCCCCCTCCTTAATTGTCTGCCCTCTAGGTTTATGCTCTAAACTGATACAGGGAATATAGGAAGGTAGATGGAGAAATTAAATGTACTATCAATAAATGCGAAGGGGTTGAACTTACCCGAAAAAAGGAGAATCCTTACGCCTTCGGATCCTAGGTGTAATTTTCCGGAGGCCGCTGGGTGGAGTTAGCGTCGTTTTCCAGCGTTGGGTATGCAAATTAGCTGATTACGGCGATCCACGAAGATACGCGCGTTCGTCGCAATCTCTTATGTCGTCGCTAGTCGGTTTTTCCCGTCGCAAACTTAGGCCTGCTTTTTCATGGCTTACATTTAGAACAGCCATGTTAAAGTATGGCCATCGTTCCCGCGTCGAATTTCATTTTTTTTTTTTGCGTAAGACGTCCGGGAATGCGAAACGACGTAACGCACGTCGGTGTTCAAAAAATACGTCGGGGCGCCGTAATTTCGCGCAAAGCACGTCGGGAAATTTTCACACGGAGCATGCGCAGAACGTTCGGCGCGGGAACACGCCTAATTTAAATGGTACACGCCCCATTTGAATTAGGCGGGCTTGCGCCGGACGGCTTTACGTTACACCGCCGTAAGTTTACACGCAAGTGCTTGGTGAATCAGGCACTTGCGCTGAAAACTTGCGGCGGTGTAACGTAAAGACGATACGTTACGCCGCAGATATCTGTGAATCTGGCCCAATATAACTGTCATGCTCCCTCGGTCTGGGGCAACATATCACCTTGTGGAGTTTCAATTATCATGAGAATGGTGAGGAATCAGCCCAGAACCACACGGGAGCATATTGTCAATGATCTCCAGGCAGTTGGGACCATAGTCAACAAGAAAACAAATTGGTAATACACAACGCAATGAAGGACTGAAATACTGCAGCGCCCGCACGGTCCCCTTGCTCAATAAAGCACATGTACAGGTCCCATCTGAAGTTTGCTAATGAAAATCGGAATGATTCAGAGGAGAACTGGGTGAAAGTGTTGTGGGCAGATGAGACCATAATTGAGCTCTTTGACATCAACTCAACTCGCCGTGTTTGGAGGAGGAAAAATGCTGCCTATGACCCCAAAGACACCCTCAAACATGAAGATGGAAACATTATGCTTTTGGGTGTTTTTCTACTAGGAGGACAGGACAACTTCACTGCATCAAAGGGACGATGGACTGGGACATGTATTGCAAATCTTTGGTGTGAACCTCCTTCCCTCAGCCAGGATGGGTATTCCAGCATGACAATGACCCAAAACACACGGTCAAGGCAACAAAGGAGTGGCTAAAGAAGAAGCACATTAAGGTCCTGGAGTGGCCTAGCCAGTCTCCAGACCTTAATCCCATAGAAAATATGTGGAGGGAACTTAAAGGGTCACTAAAGGATTTTTTTTTTAGCTAAATAGCTTCCTTTACCTTACTGCAGTCCTGGTTTCATGTCCTCATTGTTCGTTTTTGCTTTGATGTTGCTGTAATTCCTCTCTGTTCTGGACACTTCCTGGTTGTCTGTTTCCTGATCACCACAGTACTGGGAGATTTCTCACTGTGGTGACTAATCAAGGAGGTGTGATTACTGTGTGTCTAAAACTCCTCAGCACCAATCCAGTTTCGTTTTACAAAGCATTACTGCCCTCTATTGGCTCTTTGTCTCTGTACATCAGAGAACCAGGAAACAACAGCAAAAACGAAACTAAACTGCAGGTACATACATACATATATATATATATATATATATATATATATATATATATATATATATATATATATATATATATATACACACACACATATATACACATATACATATGATTGTTTTTTATCTATTTTTAATCATTTTTAAAAGGAATCAGTTAACTATTATGTCTCTATACCCTGTAAACAGTCATTTCAGCAAAAATTTTGTTTTTCCTTTAGTGACCCTTTAAGGTTCAAGTTAGCAAACGTCAGCCTCGAAAACCTGTGGAGCATACACACGGCCGTTTTTCCCTACCAAAAGCAAACATGAATCTCGATTCAACCCCTTCACGATCTTAAAGTGGTTGTTAAGCCACTTTGTTAAGTTTATATCATCCCCGCTGTTAGATAAGAACAGGTCTCCTAGTGCCTGTGCATTATAAAAAAAAAAAGGCCAATTTCTATCTGTTTTCACAGCGCCTCCTAGCTCTCACGTGACTTCTTGGCTCTCTCCTCTCCTCATCTGACAGCTCCAGCGGGTGGGGCCAAGCACTCCCACTGATGTAAACCGAGGGAGGAGGGGAAAAGAGGAGGAGAGAGCCAAGGAGTCACATGAGTGTTGGGAGGCGTTGTAAAAACAGAAATCGTTTTTTTATTTTTTATAAAGCACAAGCACTAGGAGGCATGTTCGGACATGTCCTTATCTAACAGAGGGCATGATATAAACTTAAAGCGGGGGTTCACCCTATACCCGTACTCACTGTTATAGCGTACATAGAAGATTCCGGGGAATGGGCGTTCCTATGGACAGGGAAGGTGATTGACGGCCGGCCGTGGCACGTCACGCTTCTCCGGAAATAGCCAAAATAGGCTTGGCTCTTCACGGCGCCTGCGCATAGCCTGTGCGCAGGCGCCGTGAAGAGCCAAGACCTACTCCGGCTGTCTTCGGGGAGCGTGACGTGCCAGAGCCGGCCGTCAATCACCCTCCCTCTTGCTAGGAACGCCCATTCCCCGCGGCAGACGGAATCGTCAATGCACGATATAACCGTGAGTACCGGGATAAAAAAATTAGTGTAGCTTTTATGCTGCATTGTTCTTAAAGAGGGTGAACCACCGCTTTAAAGACGAACTGCAGTCTGCTCATGTATTTTGTAATAAAATCATCTTTGCCATTCTGAAGCTTCCCTCTAACAGCTTTGCATATTAGTTAATATATACTGTGATTCTGTACTTGCCAAATATGCTGCAGAAAATCTCCCTCCACTGTGGCTGCAATCATTTTAACTGTGGACAGCTGAAGCTGTTGCCTGTTCACTTCCTGGATTTACACAAAAACACAGAGGCACACCTCCATCTCTGCAGCTCTCTTTGGCCCTCTTATGACTCACCCCCCCCCCTCCCTTCCTGGCAAACTCTCACAAGAGTCAGAGCTGTGCATGATGCCATAAGCCTAGACTTTTTACCAGACAAGAAACAGAAAGTGGGCTGTATAAAGTATTTACTGGCAAAAAAAAAATGTTTTACTAGTCAATAGTTGAAACAACAAGGGCAGAAGATTAATAGATGGAAAATTTTAAAAAATTACTGAAGGGCCACTTTAACATAGTTTTAGAGCAGTGGCATTTCCACAATTCTATGTAAACAGTGCAGAGCCGTTCTCTGCCCAGAGCTGGGAGATAGAGAAAAGAAGAGATACAATTTAACATTTAGTTCTTTTAGATCAAAGGGATGAACTTCCATCTGTAAATTATGTCAGTTTAACCACTTAAAGATTCACATACAGCGGCGCATATTTATGCAGCCGTAGCGTATATTCTTTACGCTACGCCGACGCAGCGCATAGAGGCAAGCACTGGATTCACAAAGCCAGTGCTGCCAAATCTGCGCTGGTTTTTCAAGTGGTAAGTCGGCGTAAGTGGAAGTGGGCGTGAGCCATGCTAATGAGGCGTGCCCCTATGCAAATGAGGGGCCGAGCGACAGACAGATACGAATCCGTGGATGCATCCTTCTGCGCATGCTCAGAATCATGTCGGAACAACTGCCTAAGATACGACGGATCACTGCCTACGCCGTGAACGTAACCTACGCCCAGCCATATTCACGTCCAACGTAAACAACGTAAAATACGACGGCTTGTGTTCCCTGGTGCAGCCCTTTGCATGGATGCTGCTGAGTTACACCTCCTTTATGGGGAATAACTTTACGCCGGGCGTACAACTTACGCAAACCGCGTATAGCATGCGCCGGGCACACGAACGTTCGTGAATCGCCGTATTTCCCTTATTTGCATATTTGAATAGAGAATCTATGGGAGCGTCACATGCGTCCAGCGTAAATATGCGCCCACAATACAACGGCGTAGGCAAGTTACGTCGGTCGTAGGAAGCCTATTTTTAGGCGTATCTTAGTATGTGGGTCGGCGCATAGATACGACAGTGCACATTTGTACTTACGTCTGCGTATCTTGAGATACGTCGGCGCAAGTGCTTTGTGAATCCGGGCCTAAGCCTTTTTCTCTTTTTGCTCGAAAACTACTTAGAACCCTCAAACGTATATATAGGTGTACAGCAAAAAGTAAAAAATATTCATTCATGTTTATAGCGCAAAAACTAAAAACCGCAGAGGTGATCAAATACCACCAAAAGAAATCTCTATTTGTGGGAAAAAAAGGATGCCAATTTTGTTTGGAAGCCACGTCGCACGACCGCACAATTGTCAGTTAAAGCGACGCAGTGCCGAATCGCAAAAAGTGGCCTGGTCTTTGACCAGCAATATGGTCCGGGGCTGAAGTGGTTAAACGCCCCTATCCTCGGTAGCTCGCGCTCAGAAGTGAACACACACGCAAGTCCCGCCCACATATGTAAACGCCGTTCAAACCACACATGTGAGGTATCACCGCGACGCCTATGGAGATTTTTAAGTACTGACGTTTAGCGACATTCCATGAGTGTGCGCAATTTTAAAGTGTGACATGTTAGGTATCTATTTATTTTTTAATTCATGAAACCGTTTTTTTCCCCAAAAAAAGGCGTTTGAAAAATTATTGCGCAAATACCGTGCGAGATAAAAAGTTGCAATGACTGCCATTTTATTCCCTAGGGTGTCTGCTAAAAAAAACATATATAGTGTTCGGGGGGTTCTGAGTAATTTTCTAGCAAAATAATAAATATGATTTTTGCATGTAGGAGAGAAGTGCCAAAATAGGCCCGGTATGGAAGTGGTTAAGTCCTAAAAAGTGTCATTAACCAGCTCCTGGCTACATGTGTATCAGAATATGTTACATTAAACACTAAAAAAAAAAAAATCGCAATTCAAATGCAGATAAAACAGCGATGCATAGGTGCGAATGGACCCTAAGTGAGTATCTCCAGCTTTAGAGGAAGTCGGGGTGCTATGCTTTGTCTGTGCTCACTCTCCACCACTGAGGAGTAGAGGCCACACACAGCTCCAAATTTTAAGAATTCTTCTTCATTTCATTAAAGTGTTTGTTAACCCATATATAAAAAACACTGCCTGCCCATCTATTAGAGCTAGGCATAGCACACTGTACATGTCTTTTATAAAAATGAGGCATGTAAATACCTTTTTAGAACGATCTTCACGCCGGTCACGTGACTTGTGGCCGCCTTACATCTCCGATACATGGCTTCTGCAGGAGGGGCCGAGATCTCCCTATGACCTCAGCTGGGGAGGTCACATGGCCGCTCAGCCCCTCTTGCAGTAGCCCTGGAAACGGGTCGAAAGTCACGTGACCGGCTTGAAGGTGTCTCTAAAAACATATATTTACTGTACGTGCCTGACTAATACAGTGTGGTATGCCTAACTATATTGTGTTGGGCACAATAAGGCCACAGGCACAATGGGCATTTAGCCCTGATGCATGATTATCCAGGATTTTGGGCACAGGTGCACCAACCACAGTCCTGCTACCAGTGACCTTTTTTTTTTTTTATTTGTACTAATAGCGGCGGGGGGGGGGGTGAAGATAGACACACAGAACACAGAGCTGACAGGCAGGGAGGGAGGGGGTGAGGGGCAGAGAGCAGAGCTGCAGGTGACTAAGGGATGTACTCTGACCACGGGGGTCAGGGCTCGGTAGCCCTGATTATCATGGTCAGCTCTCAGAGGTGGGGGACACAGGAAGTGGCAGGATCAGCCAGGCTTTTACAGTTTAGAGATGGGCAGATTACACAGCACAAGCACTGTGCTGTTTAATCTGCTTTAAGGGACCAGGATGTCTTTTTTTGGGGGGTTAACAAACACTTTATGATAGAAGCATCCCACTTATTGGTTATGGGCGCTACATAACCAATAAGCACTTCTTCCATAGTTAGGTTTGCTGGTTATCTGACATGAAATCGGCACCGTTGTCAGTGTAGAGACCGCCCTTAAAATTATCAGACAAACGTCTAGTGTTTGAGTACAGATGATTCCAGAACAAGTTCCTACACGTATGATTGTCAGATCAATGCAATCCACATCTTATCCTCAAAGGCTGCATATTTTCTTTACGCAGCCCCGATGCTCAGATACCGTTATCTTACTGGTGAGGTATGTAAATATAAACAGAGACGGAACAGAGACATGTTCACAAGCAATCAGAGTTCAAAGCTCTCTTCTACAACTTGCTGGCAGTTGGTGAAATGTATGCCATAATCACGTCATATTTAAACTCAGTGAAAATGCCATGAGAAAGCTGCATCTCCACAGAGATTGTTAGATAAAGAGAATGTATGCAGGCTAGTATAGCAACAAATAAGGCCCAGTTTAACCACTTCATTACTGGGCACTTAAACCCACTTCGTGCCCAGACCAATTTTCAGCGCGGACGCATTTTGAATGACAATTGCGCGGTCATACAACACTGTACCCAAATTATATTTTTATCATTTTTTTCCCACAAATAGAGCTTTCTTTTGGTGGTATTTGATCATCTCTGCGATTTTTATTTTTTGCGCTATAAAACAAAAAATAGACAGAAATAAAAAAAAAAAAAAAACACAATATTTTTACTTTTTGTTATAATAATATCCCAATTTAAAAAGAAAATAATAAATAAAAAAATTCCCTCGGTTTAGGCCGATACGTATTCTTCTACATATTTTTGTTAAAAAAAATAAAAATAAAATCGCAATAAGCGTATATCGATTGGTTTGCGCAAAAGTTATAGCGCCTACAAAATAGGGGACAGATTTATGATTTTTATTTATTTTTTACTAGTAAAGGCGGCGATCTGCGTTTTTTTTTTTTTTTTTTGTCAGGCCTGCGATATTGCGGCGGACGTATCGGACACTTTTGACACAATTTTGGGACCATTCACATTTGCTATAAAAATACACTAATTACTGTATAAATGTGACTGGCAGGGAAGGGGTTAACACTAGGGGGTGAGGAAGGGGTTAAATGTATTCCCTGGGTGTGTTCTAACTGTGTGTGGAGGGGGACTGACTGGGGGAGGTGACCGATGCTGTGTCCCTATGTACAAGGGACACAGCATCGGTCTCCTCTCTCCCTGACAGGATGTGGAGCTCTGTGTTTACATACAGAGCTCCACGTTCCTGCTTTCACCGCCGATCGCGGGTACCTGGCGGACATCGCGGCTGCCAGGCACGCGCATCGGCTTCCCATCGATGCGCCGGGCACAGTGTTTCCCCGCTGCGCGCCCCCAGCGGCGCGCACAGAAAATGTAAACAACAGGACGTCCAGGGACGTCCACCCGGCACTTGAGAGCCGCTCTGTGTACGTCTTTCGTCTGCAGCACGGATCTCAAGTGGTTAAACATCTTCTACTCTTTGGGGAGGGCGTAGAGAATTTGTATGTTTTATTGGAATACTTTCAAGAGGTATTCTATTTTCAAATTAAAATTGATCCTATTGTGGCCATTGATGATACAATGGAAACAATACACCTCTGGGATGTTCCAACAATCCTAATGAGCCCCTATAAGCAGTTTGCTGGTCGTTTTGGCGAATAGTCAAAATATTAATGTATAGAACACATACAGACAGTAAATAAAGAGTAAACAAACAACAAGATCAGTGTTGGGCACAATAAGGCCACAGGCACAATGGGCATTTAGCCCTGATGCATGATTATCCAGGATTTTGGGCACAGGTGCACCAACCACAGTCCTGCTACCAGAGGTCTTTGAAACCCTATAAGGAGCCAACAGCAGCTGTGGCTGGATGGTGCATCTAGTAGTATGTTTGGGGTAGTATGCACCCAGGGATGAATGCTTGGAGAGCAGACTTCTTTCATTGTGGGCATGGGCATTTATCCCTAGGCGTATACGGCCCTAAACATTAGCACTGTTATGTGCTCCATCCAGCCCTGTTCCGCCACAGCAACTGTCAGCCTATGAAAGGGTTTGACATGCTGCCGGAAGCATGGCTGGGTGGTGCACATGGGCCCTCCACCCACACCTAAACACTGGAGCCTCATACACTAGGACTAAAATGCCAGTGTGCATGGGGCCCTAAGCTGCAGAACCTTCACATATGACACACTGAATGCCAGATGCCTGGTTCCCAGCTTTTCTCTGTGGTTCCTACCATTGGCACTTATGCCTTGTTTCCACTGAACGGAACGGTTCGGGTCAGTAAATTTGGAACGGTTAGAATGGACCGGTCTATTCTGGTGAGCGTTTCCACTGCAAATACGACCGTCAGGGACCATACAGGGTTTAGAAAAAATGCCTAGCGCGTCCACCAATCAGTGGAATGTATTGCAGCTCCGCCCTAACCGAACCGGTCCATTTTCTATGGCCCCACATCTGAAGCAGGACCCAGAATGGTCCAGTACGGTTCGGTTTTATGGCACACTTTCATAATGGAACCACCCAAAATAGCGTACCGTACCGATCCGCTCAGTGGAAACGAGGCATAAGATCAATGCAGGCCCAACGCCAGAAAAGCCCAGTACATTATAGTGGAGTACTGCATGCACTACTTTTTTCAGCACAATGTGTTGCAATGCAATCCACCACACACTTGTGACATTTCAATAAAGTTCTAAAAATAAATAAAAAATAAACAGCGTGGTGCGCCGGGATCATTGCATCAGCACAGCGTACCACCAGCTAGGGTGACCACATGTCCCGAATTGCCCGGGACAGTCCCACATTTTGCAGGTCTGTCCCGGGTCCCAGGCACCTTCATTCCAGGACAATACAGTGTCCTGGAATGAAACCGACACAGCCACCCCCACCCCCCGGCCGATCTAATGCCCCCAAAAAAGGCCACCACATTGCTGCTTTACTCACAGTACTTGCCCTGGCTGGGAATGTCTGGAGAGGCACAATCCCCACCCCCTGCGTTTGATTGAAATAATTCATAAATCCCTTGTGTCTAATTACTGCAGGGCAGTGTAGAGCCAGCGTTGGAACAAGGTAAAACGGGTCTCGGCCGGCCAGGACAAGTACCGTCAGTGAGTAAAGTGTCGATGTGGCGTCTTTTTTTGGGGGCATGATCAGTGCTTCTGGGTAGAGCGCACACCCGCCGGTTATGCTGTGATTCGTTACAGCACAAGCTGATTTTTGGAAGGGGTGGGGGGGTGGGTTGTTCCTGAATGGCAGTTTGGAAATGTGGTCACTCTACTCCCAGCACACACCAGCAGCCATGCTTGTATGAATGAGCCCTTAAAGCGGAGGTTCACCCAAAAACACAACTATGTACCATCCAAACGAGCATACTAGCGTCAGCTACAGTATGCCTTTTTTTTAATTTTTTCGCTGTACTTACAATTTAATCCATAACTTCGTTTCAGACTCCCGCAGGGAAAGGCGTTCCTATGAAGAGGGGAACATGATTGACGGCCGGCTATGGCGCGTCACACGTTCCGAAAATAGCCAGAGTAGGACTCGGCTCTTCACGGCGCTATACGGCGCCTGCGCACAGACTAGGAGCTGACTGCGCAGGCGCCGTATATGTCCGCGTCCTATTTTGGCTTTTTTCGGAACGCGTGACGTGCCATAGCTGGAGGTCAATCATATACCCCTCTTCATAGGAACGCCCATTTCCCCGCCGGAGTCTGAAACGAAAGTTACGGATTAAACCGTAAGTACAGCGCAAAAAAAAAAAAAAAAAAAAAAAAAAAAAGGCATACTGTAGCTGACGCTAGTATGCTGGTTTGTATGGTAGATAAAGAATTTTTTTTTTTAGGGTGAACCCCCTGCTTTAAAGCTGAACTCCAGCTACAATAAAAAGTTCACATCTAGAGACTTTCCAAATCACACTGCAATGCTGGCAAAACACACCATGCATGTTTGCATGCCATTCATTTCTAATGGCACCTAAAATGCAGTGCGGTTATGCCGCAATTTTTGTGCATTTTATCACGTGGGAAACTGCATCGCACAAAGCTTGTTGCAAAAAGATGCTTTTTCTCCGTTTTTGTCTGACAAGCTTCATACCATGCAGATTTCCACGATTGCTGCGTGACAAAACCGCACTGTGTTTATATACAAACATGCACACTGGGTTATTCTAGCATCGCAGTGTGACTTGGTTGATTCTACCCAAATTGCTAGATGTAAACGGGGCCTTATGGTCACTTGCAACCTGGATGTTTAGCTGTGACCAGAACAGTCACCCTTGGATGCAAGTTGTTTTAGTCCAGGCTTGTTAAAGCCCCTAACTGCATGTAATTGCTCAAATGAGCAGTTACATTAAGCCCATGGTCCAATTTGGCATGCAATTTGACGTGTAAGATCGCATGCCAAATTGGCGGCTATTTACGACAATGGCACTGTCCGAATTGGTGCGACGCCGACTTTGCAGCGCCGACAACAAATGTTGGATAGCATGCTTTAAAATGTTCCGACAACAAATGTGTGATGTCGGATTATCCGATCGTGTGTACGGAAGTCCGTCGGAAAAAAAATCCAAAGAACAAACACACATGCTCAGAAGCAATGCTAACCATAAGACAACATTAGCAGAAGTTGCCCAAAGGGTGGCACTAAAGAGCAGAAAGTAGTTTCTGTTTGTTAGCCGAAAAAAAGTTTTGCCGTTTGTATGCAGAACAAGTTCATGGCCAATGCCCTTCAGACAAAATTACACAGCTTTGTCCAATGGGAATCTGATCGCGTGTACGAGGCATAAGGGCTGGTTTACACCACAAAAACGCACTCCAGATCCTTTCCGAATGTGTTTCTGCATGCATGTGTAGCAAACCCCCGAGGGAGCTGGTTTTGTTTGTTCAGTCCGTTACTCTGCCTTTCAACCCCAATGAAATGTCCCGACCCCTCTGGCACACCTAGCAATGTGATCAATTGAATAACTCTGCAGGAATACACAACACAGTTGTTCTTGTAGTTTACTTGAAGAAAAGTAAAATTCAGGTTAACATTAGTCAGCCAGGACCTGTGTAAGTTCCCAGGACTTGGTTGAAACGGTTTAGGCCCCATACACACGAG